>NC_133433.1:19521920-19828170 GCF_011762505.2 Arvicanthis niloticus | reverse complement strand
GTAACAGCTGATCCTCCAGCTTCCAACAGATGCCAGCAGCATGAAACCAACCCCATCCCTTTTTTTTTTCACTTGATGAAACATTCTATCCAGCCTCATAGATCTGTGTTCAGGGGACAGAATCCAGAAGGTATGGCCTGCCAGGAATCTGTCTGACTGTGGCTGAACACCTGGTGTGCTAAGTCTGGAGTTGTACCCAAACTAGACAGGACTGAAGTTGGAAGGGGTAGAGCCAGGCAGGAACCTGCACTCCCAGGAGAGTGCCTTCCTATCTGGAGAGATTTGTGGTTTTTTGGAATTAGTGCCTTTAGATTTTCTGTTGCAGCATCGACTCTTCCTGCTCCTCCCAGGCAGACAGCAGAACTTCTGCCATCTTGTACATGCTGTTGTGCACTCCAGGGAATGGTCACCCATCAGGAGCAGCTGATAAGCAGGGAATGGATGTCATTAATTTCAGCCACTAGTATGCACCGGTGACCTGTGAAGCAAGCTGTCTGGAGTCTCCCAGGGTCCCTGACAGCTTCCGAATTTTGTGATCTCCAGACTCACATTGCTGCTCAGAGATGCAGTCTGGGAAGTGGTATTCTATACATTTAGTGAAAGCATCTGGGCCCAGTACAAGTGAGAACCAAAGTCCTGAATGATGCTGGTATTCTCCAGAAAGTGGACCAGGAGGCAGCACCAGTTCTTCCGTATGTGGCTAGTCACTTCTGAGCTACAGGGCACTTGTCCCTATAAAGAAAGTTAGGTTAAATAAATCTATTCACAACCAAAGATTTATTAATCTTTGATTCTGGGCAATGTTCTTCATTAATGCGACATGACGTTAAATAAGGCTTGCCGTGTGCCCTTAGTGACATACTTTCAGGGTCTCTCTATCTAAATCTATAAAACAATGCCAAACCTGCAGAATCCTATGGTTCCATGCATTGTCAGACCACAGGGAGAGGTAGGGTCTCCTTCCCACTGGCTGGAGGCCCAGGGACTTGTCCAAGGACACATAGCTATTAAGTAGAAGGACTGGGCTGATTCCAGCCTTTTGATTCTTGGGCTTGCCCATACGACTCTGTAGCTTCCAGTCATGGGTTTTATCTCTCCTCCTAGATTTTTTCACCCATGAAATAATGGGTATCATTTGTTATCTACTTTGTGTCCCATCCCAGGCATTATCCCAAGAAGGCCTTACTTACAGCAACACAAGTTGGTGCCACACTATTGGTACTTTATGGACAAAGAAACAGGCTCAGGGGGGTTGACCACTTTGCTTGGGGTCACAGCACTGATCTAAGGTCTGCATAAGGCTGCTGTCAGGCTGACCGCTGGACAGGAGTATGGGTAGGCTCTGTTCTGACACAGAGGGAAGGTTCTCTTTAGGAGGGTCCTTCCTGGTCTTACACTGGAGCAGGAGGTCAGTCCAGGGGAGAGCAAGGTTCTGGCTGTGAATAAAGCTTGATCATGGCATACTCCTAGAAAGTAGGACTTTAATGGGAATGATCATGGGTGTCCAAGGTCCAAAAGCCATTCCAGACCCCTAGTCATTCCATGAGCTCAGAGACCCCTCATGACAGCCAGCTGAAGGCAGGCACACCTCTGCTTTTGAGAATGCTAAGTGAAGTAGCTGAGAAAGGGCTACAGCTGCCTTGCCTCTGAA
Organism: Arvicanthis niloticus; assembly: GCF_011762505.2. Taxonomy (NCBI): domain Eukaryota; kingdom Metazoa; phylum Chordata; class Mammalia; order Rodentia; family Muridae; genus Arvicanthis; species Arvicanthis niloticus. Next base: position 19,826,519 of record NC_133433.1, on the reverse strand, counting down.
CTGCAGCCTGGGCTCCTCCACCTACAGGACCCCAAAGGCCTCTTTTCCTCCCAAAGCTTGGTGTTCTTGCTTCATCTCCTCTCAGACCTCTGAGAATGTAGCCAACATCTGACTAGTGCCCTCAACTTCAGGGCTTCTGCTCACCTCCACTCTGTCATACATACGCAGCAGAAAGACAGTGGGTATGTCCCAACTTACAAGTAGCACAGGCAACGACAGTAGAAATAACTCAATTCACTGTGTACTGTTCCTTATCCTTGAGAGACAGGTGGTCTACATGACCCCACGCACCTCACATCTGTCCTTCAGACACCATTTTATCAGAAGCACTCAGTGAGACAGGCGGAGAGTCTCTGTTGCACAAACGGGGAACTTCAGGCTTGGAGTAGTGAATTAGATTAGCCAGGGACGGAGACACAGGTAGGAGCATTAGATGATTCTGGGTCAGAACCCTTCTGTGATGCTACTGTGTCCTCCCACTTCCCCAACTTTGAATCTTTCTAGATTCATAGAGGTCAAAGTCAGGCTTCCTATGTGTTGGAAGCACAGGAAGCCCCTCTGGAGGGAGGGTCCAGCAGTAGATGGGTGGCTGCTACATGGGTCCTAACTTTACTGGAAGTTGAACCTGGGTTTTCATGAGCTCCTAAGCAGCTGAGATAAGCTTGCACCATTAGGCACAGGAAATGTGTGGGGTCCGGGGGGGGGGGGTCTCAGAAGGAACCTTTCAAGTAGCCAGCAGCTGGGAAGCAGCTACGTGGAGCCAACAGCCCTGTCTGGAGTTGAATCTGCTCCGCCCTGGGGGAGGTGGCTTTGATGGCTGTGAAGTCAGTCTCAGTGTGACAGATGCCAAGAGAGGTCACAGCCACCACAGAGATGGGCATGAGGCTTATATCTGTGAGTCATCAGGGAAGAAACTCAGTCATAGTCTGAAACCTGGGGACAGGAACCAAGCTGTCTCCACAGTCAGCTTCCCACAAAAGCAAAATTAATTCTCACACATGAGGGCTGCAGAGAGGGATCTCCATCAGCCCAGAGCTACAGCAGTGGCAGCGCATTCAATTAATCTTTACCTGCTTAGCCTGCTGTGCAGAGAGCAAGGCCCCTGCCCCGCAGCGAGAGCTAAACTCTACCAGGGCCTCAGGGACTGCAGCTTCATCCCGAGGCCTCCAAGCTACAGGAGAATGGATCTGAGAGCTTTGTAAAATAAAATAGATGGCAGAGCACAAGCAGGTGAGGAGCAGTGAGTGCCATCCTGTCCCTGGAGACCCAGCGAGCCCAAGTCAAGTCTCTTCTCTTGGAACATGAAAGAAAACCCAAGTGGCTTTTTTTCCACCTCAAGAAACATTTTGAGGGAGAATTTCCAGTGGGGGAGAGGGGTGAAGATAGGTTTCCTGAGGTTGGCTGTGGCCACCAGCTGCCTGGGCTTCTCTCTTCTTCTCACAGAGAACAGTAATCTCTTACCTCATTGAGGACTGCTTGGAACATAGAGAAGAACTCTGCAGAGCGGGGAATGGGGTGTCCTTACTGTCCCATTGCTGCTGAGCTGAAGAGTAGTCATGCCTAGCAAGGACAGAACAGACTAGCCATGCGACACAGTAACAGAAGCCCTGGCTCTTTTCACAGGCAGTATAGAAAGGACCTAGGAAGCCATTGACGTCTTTCATGGAGGGCTTGCTGGGATGGGAAGATCCATTTCAGGGGTTTGGGTCATGCTATTCAGGGTACAGGCTGGCCTGGAACATGGAGTTTGGAACTTGGAGCACTGGCTGGTTACTGACGGGTTTGAGTTGGATATAACTTCAATGCATCAGTGGTCTGTGGCAGCTGCTCATTACCCCAGTTTTTGTACTGTCAGAGTGATGGGTGTCCTCACTGGAGTTGTTCAAGGGTCGGTTGAAATAAGACTGGATTCTCAGAGCCTCTCAGCTGGTCAGAATCAGACTTGCCTTTAATATATCTTTACAGATATACAAATAATATATCTTTATATACAAATAATACATCTATATACAAATAATACATTTATATACAAATAATATATCTTTACAGACCTACCAAAGGTCACCCCTTCCAGGCCACCCCACCTTTTCAGTCTCTTGTGGGAGAGCAGTGCCTTTTTCTTGGTTCTTTCTGCAGATTTCTCTGGACTCTCTGTTCTGCCCCTGCCCCTTCCCCTGCTCCTGCCCCATTTCTGAAGTCCTGGTTTCTGCTTTTTCTCAGCAAGGAGAGTAGCAGTTGTCTTAGTTTCATTGCTGTGACGAGATGCCATGACCGTGACAATTCTTATAAAACATTTCATTGAGTCTGGTTTAGAGTTTCAGAGGTCTAGTCCATTCTCATAATGATGGGAATCATGGCGGCATGGCGGCTGACACGGTGCTAGAGTAGGAGGGGCAAGTTCTACATCTTGATCTGAAGGCAGCAGGTGTGCCACACTGGGCATACCTTGAGCTTACACGACCTGACCTCAAATCCCACCTTCAGAGTGATGCGTTTCCTCCAGCAAGGCCATACCTCTTAACAGTGCCACTCCTTATGGGCTGAGCATTCAAGTGAGTCTGTGGGGGGCCATACCTATTCAAATCACCATAGCAACCGAGGTGTTTACTAAAGAGCTGAGCCTCTTTTGGGGGATGGCTCAATCAGTACACAGCAAAGACCACATGACAATCTAAAAGTCAGAATTAGCCACTACCCTTGGCCATCTGTGTCAGCCTGTTTGCATCACAAATCACCCCCAGATATCGTGGTCCCAGCTCTGGGTATTAGCCATTTGCAGTCTGCTAGGTGGGACTCTGGTTTTAGCTCAGATCTCCTATAGGCCTTTACTTAACAGTGGGCCAGAACGCACTGCTCCCGCTGGGGGTGGGGGTAGGGAGATCATATAGTCCATTTAAGGACTAACCTGTCCTTTGACCTCTGGGCAGACAGCTCACTGCCTACAGTGTTGAGCAAGACTGTCTCTATGGTGTGGTTAAAATCTAAAATCTAAAGCCTAAAGGGAGATGTGGAGTTCAAAAGGAAATCTCCCCTGTATAAAAACTAGTACGCCCAAATCTCAGTTTAGCTTTGCAGTAGACCTATATGGTGTCTCCTAATCTCAACGTAGTTAGGAAATTAGAATGCACGACAGCAGAGTGGTTAAGAGTTCTGACGTGAGAGTCAGCTTTCCTGGCCACAGCATGTCACTGGCTAAGTTACTTGGTGTGAGATTATTCCAGTTTCCTGGGTCCGAGGGCTCCTTATCTAGAAGATTGAGAGAATGATAGCATGCCCCTTAGACTTATACACATGTGCCACAGTGCTTGGCTCTTATGTGTGTTCTGGAGATTGAACTCAGGTCCTCATGCCTATAAGGCAAACCTTTTACCAGGCGAGCTACCTCCTTAGCCCTACATGAATGATGTTATAACCATGAAAAGCTCTAGATGACACACCCTCACTGACCCAGTGAGCATCACTGTGGCTCCAACATGTACTAATGCCCTTCTTCCTGGAGACAGTGCAGCGATGAGGAAAGTCTGGTTCCCACTCATTTACTAGCACATTCTTTCTAAGCCTGATTCTCCCCAATCCATGAGATGTTAAATGGCTATGACCTTGTTCAGATCCCGTGTCAGAAAGGTCAGCATGGTCAAGAGTCTGGCACTCAGGGTGCCAGGTATTCTGTTTTTGTGGCTGTCACGTAACCCTGCTGCTAAACAGTTTGTTGGATTAATTCAGTGAGATATATCTACCATTCTGTCTCTTTAGGAAAAATTGCATTTTGATGGCGAGTCATAAGCCTCTTATGACACCATGCTGCCTTCGGGTCATTTCTGCAGTCATCAGTTCCTATTGTGTTCTGTCACTACCTTCTCATTGATAGGGTGCTAAGTGCATTATCTGTTATTGCATTACTTGCCACAGGGGGAAGGGAGGCTACATTCGTCTAGAATATTGTTCACAGTCTGTTTAAAAATGATACAGGGAAGGGATCTGGGAAGCACACGTCCTCCTCCCTTGTCTCTACTACATCTGCCCAGCTCCTGAATGCTCTCATCTGCTCTTGAACTCTGACAAATGGATGATGGCTCTGGGCTGAGGACTGTCTTCTGACTCACTGCTCTTTCTGGATGGTGAAGTTACCTTTGCTTTCAAGGTTTAGAACGTTTACCAGGAAGTCCCCTGTGTATGACTTTCGTGCAGAAACACCAACTAGGGGTGCTCACAAAGCACTGTCCCATGACTTACCAAATCAGGACTGCAGAGATAGGGGTTTCCAGGCCATCTATCTGGGGTGCATGAGCCTGAACAAGTTACTCATTTTTCTTCTCTAACTTCTTGAATTAACCTCCTCATTCGGAAAACTGCCTTCTATGTCTATCATGGCACAGGAGAGGGTCACATGGTCTGCAGTGCCAACTCACAAGCTATCGTTAGTGTAATGACTTGTAACTCTGCTCTCCAGTCATGTCTCTATGTAGATATTCAGACAACGCTTGCTATAGCCTTAAGACATACCCATAGTTCTGGCAAATTCCTATGCCTAGCCTGAAGGGGACAGTCAACTTGAGCTTGCATTCTCCTTTGCTCAGTGTCCTTCACTTCCCCAGCCCCAGCTTCTGTCCCTGCTTCACACTGATGGACGGGCAGGATGCTGCTCAGCTCAGGGAGCCGCACAGATACAGGATGGCTTGGAGAATCAGCCTCACACCTCAGTGTTGCAGCTTCCTCGGTGGTACCCTTAACTCCATATTTCCCTTCTAGTTCAGGAGTCTGTATTCAAGCTTTCCGCAGGATGCAGAAATGTACACATTGCTGGCAAGGTGGCTGACGAATCCTTCCACAGCTGCTTCCTAAAGAAGTTAGTGGTGTTATAAAAGAAAATTTCACCCCTAGTCTACTGTGAACCCTGGAAAGAGGGAGGTGAGAGGGACAGGCTTGATTTTTTTTTTTTTTTTTTTTTTTTTTTTTTTTTTTATGTTTCAATGTTCTTATTTTTAAGTTATCTAAAACCCAAGGTAGAATAGTCTATTTTATCTTCATCCACTCTGGCTTTGGACATGATCTGTTTGTGCCTGACCTTTCACCTCTGCAAACTCGACACCATTGTGAATATTCTAGTCACCCACCTGAACAGAATAGGTCCTCTTGAAGCAGATCCAAGACTAAAATCCATTTCATCCATAACTGCTCCTATGTCTAACTGGAAATCAAAGTATTTAAACCGCCCCATGTACCATTACAGTTTTCTGAGACACAGACAACTGATTGGCTGTTGCTTGGGTATGCTTGCTCTGCAAGGATTGGTGAGTGTGAGCCTCAGCCTTGTGGGGTCAAAGTGGGGGGGCATTAAGAGGTGGAGCCTAGTGGAAAGGGTTGTATAGTTGGGTCATGATTGCCTTTGCAAGGGATGAATTTTGGCTTTGAGAATAAATCCTCCAGGAGCAGGATGTTCCAAGGTGGGACCAACTTAAGAGTTTGTTCTTATAAAATTCATTCAAAATGTGGTGGACTAGGCCAGATGCAGTGGTGCATGCCTATAATCCATGCCTAGGGAAGTAACTAACTGGAGGCGGGAGTTGAAGGTCTTCTTTGGCTGTACATTGAGTTCATGATCAGGTTGTAATACATAAAGCCCTGCCTGGAATACAAACACTTTAGAGGGGTATATGCAATATTGAAGTGTTTCTTGCAAAAAATTATGATGTGTATTTAATAAAATGACCTGATCTCACAAAAAAGAGATTGTTTAAGAACAATTGTTTAAGAACTTAAGACTGCCACTTGTTCTTGGACATTTTTTAACAGTTCTCTGTCTCTCTGTCTCTTTGTCTCTGTCTCTCTCTCTCTCTCCCCCCCCCCCCCCCGTGTGTGTGTGTGTGTGTGTGTGTGTGTGTGTGTGTGTGTGTGTACATGTGCCATTGCACATGTGTGGAGGCCACACTCTATGAGAATCAGTTCTCTCCCTCCACTATGTGGCTTGTGGGGATTGAACCAGGGCCTTGAGTTTTGGCAGCAGGCTCCCTTACCTCCTAAAGTCCTAGTGTCTTTTCTTTTCTTTTCCTCTCCTATGAGGTGATTCATCCAGGGGCTCTTGCATGGATGAGGTCATCCTTTAGTCACCAGAATTCTATACTAAATAGATCTCCTTACTTTATACAGCAACTAGAGGAAAAGATTTAGCTATACAACACAAAATGGACCAGTGTGATCCATTATTTCAGTAATGCCTACGAAACAATATCCTTTCTTCATTTGGTAGTTAGAAGAACAACGTTTGGTTGAACACTTTTGGCGACTGGGTAAGTGTGTCAGTGTTTTGAACTGGTTTAGCACATGTAAGACATTCTAGCTAATGTCACAAGCTAAATGCATCACAAGCTAAAATTGTCTGATTGCTCTGAGACATTTATATTAGCTAGGGTACTTAAGTTCTTGACTTCTGCCCTGTATTTACACTTTAGAGTAAGTGGGTTGCCTGATATCTTCCAGTGGAGTTTAAGGGGCATATATTATTGAATATAGCTATGACTTCATGAATGTTTAACATATTCAATGTATTAAATTCATTGGCATCGTTACTTCTACTCTAATTTCTTGGAGGCAAAGCCTTTCTAATCAGCCCAACCAGGTTGGCTTAGAACCCTAGATCTTCCTGATTTGTTGCCTGAGTGCTGGACATATGTGGGCCATCAGGCCTGGCTTGGAATCATTATTTTTCCTGCTTCTCAAACGTCCCCTTATGCTTTGCCATCAAGCGCCTCTTCTGGCTTCTGGATGTTTGATGTTCTCAGGTTTGAAGGTTTCTCTTGGTGTGGTGCTGACAAACACCACCACACATCATGTTTTCCACTCTGGGCCATTTTCTAAAAATTATCTAAGGAGATTAAATTTTTTTTAATTGGATATTTTATTTATTTACAATACAGATGTCATCCCCTTTACCCATTTCCCCTTCCTAGAACCCCCTATCTTTAATTCTTAAAATTGAGATTTAAAAATCACCAGCTGGTAGAAGGACAATTCAATGATGGAGAGTTGCTCATTATTTCTTTCTTTGAATGTGTGTGTGTGTGTGTGTGTGTGTGTGTGTGTGTGTGTGTGTAAGCCAGAGGTCAATGTTGGGAGTCTTTCTTTTTCTCTTTTGGGACATGGTCTCTGTCTTAGTCAGGGTTTCTATTCCTGCACAAACATCATGACCAAGAAGCAAGTTGGGGAGGAAAGGGATTATTCAGCTTACACTTCCACACTGCTATTCATCACCAAAGGAAGTCAGGACTGGAACTCAAGCAGGTCAGGAAGCAGGAGCTGATGCACAGGCCATGGAGGGATGTTACTTACTGGCTTGCTTCCCCTGGCTTGCTCAGCTTGCTTTCTTATAGAACCTAGGACTACCAGCCCAGGGATGGCACCATCCACAGTGCCATCCCTCAATTAGATCACTAATTGAGAAAATGCCTTACAGCTGGATCTCATGGAGGCATTTCCTCAACTGAAGATCCTTTCTCTGTGATAACAGAAGATCAAGTTGACACGCAGAACCAGCCAGTACAGTCTCTCAATAAACTCTTTGCTCACAAGTTGCTAGATTGTCTACCAGCAGGTTTTGGACATGCTTTCTGTCTCTAACAACCAGTACTAGGGCTGTAGAGATTCACAACCATGCCCGAGCTCCAGGGACCCACACTTAGATCCTTACGCTAGTATGGTGGACACTTTACCTGCTAAGCCATCTCCCCAGCCCGCGATGGTGATTTCTAATCCTTCTCAGTGGGGAAAATTAATAGCAATACTCCAGAGAAAAAGATCATGTGTTCATGCTAATATTTTAAATTTGATATTTCAGACCTTTTATTTCTTCTCTTTAATTTTATAATCATCTCTCTCTCTCTCTCTCTCTCTCTCTCTCTCTCTCTCTCTCTCTCTTAAACCTAAAATCTTGGTTCTAAACAAGAGTAGCAGTTACTTACCTGTTTTACTATTATGTCTTTCTGAATGGTAATATCAGTTTCAAGGGTGACAGTATCGTTTCTGGAAAATGTTTAAGAGTTTGTTAGAGTTTGTTATTATGGTTCGCCCTTAAGATCTGCCTCACTGGGATACAGTCAAATAACCATTCCACATTTCATTTGATTAATTCTTGAGCAGTTACACTACCAGCTCACATGGTGTGGCTCATTTGTCTCCCTTTACCTTCAATTCTTAAGAACTGCTTCTGTCCACGTTGAGTTAACATTTTATAATAACATAACCCTGTGCACTGGCGCAGGTCTCGAGTCAGATGTATACACTACATTATTATACTCAGAGGAAGCTCAGCTTCTAGCTCTTTCTACTTGGTCCCGCTCTTGCTGTGATGATCCAACAATGCAGCTTATCTTTCTGTTTCATAAGGTAGAAGTCAGTGCATGGGTACACATGACTGTATGCACACATGTGTGTACTGCTTATACTTCCTATCTTACTCCTTGTGGGTGACAAAATATTATGTTTCCATTTTAGCAGGCATTGGGAATCAAAGTTGCTAAGCACAGGTTTATACTAGGTTACATAATTCTTCTGCTGTGCTTTTTACTTAAGAGTATACCCTAGAAGTTGGTCTCTAATTTTTTATAGAGATCTTCCTCACTATGTCACTCAGGTTGGCTTCATACACATGGCAGTCCTCCTGCCTCAGTTTCCATTGTGTTGGACTTATAGGCTTGGCCTTAGTGTGGCATTTTAATCCATGTATATACTGTATAACGATCATGTAATAGACCGTATCCACCACCATCCTACGTTTACAGTGTATAGTGGGGCAGCCCTTACCCCACATTCGCGTTTCCTCGTATTGAGAGTTTTACAAATCCTTTTTAGTAGTTATTTGAAGCACTCTCTCCTCTTATACCCTACTGTGTTGTAGAGTGCTAGTCTATTCCTTCTATCCATCCATCCCTGCTAACCCCTTATTTCCTATTTCCTACCATTCCCAGAATCTGGTGATCATGATTTCACCTATGACATCTGTATGGTAAGGATTTTTCTCTTTCCCATATAAGTGAGAACATGTAGTATTAATCTTTCTGTGCCTGAGTTACTTCATTTAGCATAGTTCCATGTAAGTTGCCATATACAACAGGACTTCTATCTTTTAAATACTCAAACAATATTCAACTTCATACATAGGCCATATTTTCTTTATCTGTCTGTCTGAATGGACAACTAGGTTGGTTCCATATCTCAGCTCTTGTGAAGAATGTTGCAATAAATGTGGGGATATAGGCATAATTTTAGCATACCAAATTCCTTTTCTTTGGATCCACGCTCAGTAGTGGATTGTTGGTCATCACACATGGTCATCTGCTCTTCTCTCATGCCTACTCTATCCCACGACCCCACCACCAGAGCTTTCTTTCCTCACGTCTTCACCAGCTCTGCATTATTTCACCCCATGAAGCTTCTGCTCCTCTGCTCTGCTTTATTTTCTTCTAAGAGGCCAATCTGAATGCTTTGGGGGTGTGGCTAAAACAGGGAACAAGCTGCACCTTGCTGATGCCGGGTGATTGATTGGCCATAGGGCTTATAACATTTTCTGTTTTTGTTTGAAATATCCCACATTTGGAGGTCCCAGACTGCTTCATCTGGAGCCATACCCTGCTCCAGGCCTGGAGGGGCTCTGCGATGTTGGGAGGAGAGTATGTTTTAGAAAACCCACATACCCAGCTGTAATTCAGTTACTCCTGGGGACAAAGTGCTTCTGACATTACCTACAGCTCTTAGTAATGTTGCCTGCCCACGAGTGGGATAGCTCAGCTGCAGTGAAGGCAGCCACTTCTTCCTTATGGTGGGATATAACCTTCCTCTGGTAGTGCTCCTACTAACCAGCTGATCAGATGATGTTGTTGCTCCACATCAAGGAATGTCTAAAGGAAGGACAAAGCATGTCAGCTACAAAGAAGATGGAGGAGAACCGCCTCTCCCCCCGCCCCCCATCTCAGGCTGCAGTAGCTGGGCCACCTCTTAGTGAAAGAGTGCAACCGATGTAACTGTGAAACTCTTAGAACAGAACAAAGTAGGTACACTAGGGTAGACACAGGGGAACACACACATAAACACACACTCACACACACTCACATACACACACTCTCTCACACACACTCACACACACACTCACACACTTACACTCACACACATTCATACACTCACACAATCACACACACTCACACACTCACACACACTCACACACACACTCACACACTTACACTCACACACACACTCACACACACTCACACACACTCACACACACACTAACTTTCTATTGATTCTTTGTGAACTTCACATCATGCATCTCAATCTTATCCAGCTCCCTGTCTCTTTGTATCTACCCCCACCCTTGCAACATCCCCCCAAAAGAAAAGAAAAACAAACAAAAAACAAACATCTTATTGTAGAAGCTGTAGTGTATCACAGTATATCCCATGGTGTACCCTTTGTCCACACTTCTTTACTTGCAAATGTTCATTGCAATGACTCATTGGTCTGGTTCGAGGCCTCTGGCTTTTGCTACACCATCAATTCTGGATATTCACATACCCAGGACCCCTCTCGCACATCCTATTGCTGCCTTGTATCATGGAGATTCTGCAGCTTTGGATCTTCAGGACCAGCTCTTTCACACACTCCAGCAGGTCATAGATGGGGCGGATGTTGGAGTGGACCAACTCAAAGCCCCAGATCTGGCTCTGGGTGGTAGCCAAGATGGGCAGTCTGCCAGCTCTCCTGCAGCACCCGTATCACCAGGTTGAGCTCTCCAGCACTGCCTTTGGTTAGCTTACCCAATGTTGCAGCTGAGGTTTGAGGGATGGGGCCAGCTACACTGTGCTAACCTGCCAAGGTGCAGGGTAGAGGGTTGCAGCCAGCTAGAGGCAAGGTCAGCTCTCCAGCTCTCATGACCTTGATGTGAGCTCTTCCACATATTGGGAGGTGAGAGAATAAAAGAGCTGAGGTGGTGGTGGTGGGGAGGGTATTTCTCCATAGCTCATGCCACCACACAGCAGACAAGGGGTAGGGGCTGATGTGTTTATAAAAAGATAAAGAAAGAGGGGAATATGTTCTATGGAGATGTGGTGAAGTAGGGGGGAAGGGAGTGCCTCAGTGGGCCCATGTTAAGGCATCCCCTCTTTCTAATTTTTTCTTTTTTAATTAAACCAAAAAGGGGGAATATTAGCATTCTGTCTAAGCTCTGCCCCACAGTTACCTGGCAACAGCCAGGTAGGCCTGACCCACTATAAAAGGGGCTGCTTGCCCTCTCCTTGCTCTCTAGCCCTCTCTTGTTTTCTTGCCCTTTCTCTGCTTCCCTTCCCTCCTCTCTTTCCATGTGCTCCTGGCTGGCCTCTTCTCTCTCTCTCTCTCTCTCTCTCTCTCTCTCTCTCTCTCTCTCTCTCTGACTCTACTAACTCTCTTAACTCCCCTCCCCATGCCCTGAATAAACTATTCTATAAACTCTATGTAAGAAGATAGAGAAGGATGAGGGTCATTTCAGTGCCTGTTATTGAGACTCTGCAGAAAGTAGCAGCTTCTATTTAAAGTATAGACCTTGATACTATAAAAGATTTTTTTTTAAATTATTTTTAAGTGTATGTTTAACCATTTGTCATATGTCTATGGTGCCTACAAAGGCCAGAAGAAAGTGATAGGTACCCCAGTAAGCTGACTGGACATGGGTACTAGAAACCAAAATTAGGTCCTTTGGAAGCAACAAGTACTCTTAACCTGAGTCACCACTCCCTGAGTTTTTCTTTTTAAATTGGACCTGGGGGCTGTAAAGATGGCTAAGCAGTTAGCAACACTGGCTGCTCTTCCAGAGGACCTGATTCCCAGCACCCACAAGGCAGCCCCAAACTGTCTGTGACTCTACTCCCAGAGGCTCAGATGCCTTCTTCTAATAACTTTGGAGACCAGGCATGCATGTGGTGCACAGACATCCATGTAGGCAAAAGACCCATACACACAAAATAAAAATAAATCTCCAAGAAAATGTCTTTGTGTTTTCTTCATTCGCCAAGTCTTTACTTGTGAAGATTGAATAAGATAATATATATGGAACAATTGTGAAAGTGTCTGGTAGAGGGTACGTATTTAATCTGCTAGTTCTTAATGCCACCATATTTCAGAATCAAGGAGACTTTAAAAATAAAATTCTGGCAGTTTTAAACCCCCAGAATAGCCAGAATCCCCATGATCACATGCAGCCAAGGTTGAAACCCTGAATAAAAGTCATAGTTCTATGAAGCATTAAGTCTGGGTCGTGTTCACTGCTGTTGTGTTTCTTTGGTCTACCATGATCATTTAGAAGACTAAAGATAGGTACAGCTGCCTCGGTCTTGTGAAGATCTGGTTGGATACAATCCTGGCTTTATGAAATTGTGTTTCCCATGACTGGAAGAACAGACTTAGAACGATCCCAGAATAAAAGCCTGTTTTCAAAAGGATGCCTACCCAACCAGAGGATGGGGCTTACTGGGACCCAGTATATAAGTGGGGAACCTCTCTCCAGGTGGTGTTACAGGAATCTGGTGTTACAGGAATGGAGGGCTGATGGACATTTATTATCCGGGGGCATTGAGTAGGAGAGATTTGTCATGTTTTACTTCCTGTGTTCTATCATGTAGCACCTGGAAAATTCTAGTTCTAAGACAGAGTGAACTCTTCAGAAGTTCTTCTGGGTTGATGCTGGGACTGGACTTAATGTTTTCCTGAATTGGAAAGCAAAAGGGAGGACAGTTTGACTTCTTGGTCTTCTGACTTAAGGTTTAGTGATATAGCCTTTAGGAGCAAGAGTAATGACCAGTTAGAGCATACGGTCTGGCTAAGCCAAAATATTAAGGCTGTCAGAATTATTATGAAAGGGTAGCATGTAAGAGAGAATACTAAGGTTGGGGCTGGAGGGATGACTCAGTGGTTATGAAAACTTGCTGCTCTTGCAGAGGACTGGGGTTTGGTTCCCAGCACTTACACGAGAGAGTTCACAATTGCCCATAATTCCAGGTCTAGGAGATCTGACATCCTTTTCTGGTCTGTGTAGGCATCCCCACACAAAGACTAAATAAAAATGAATCTTAATAAATAGAAGACATGATAACTATGAATTGTGAAGTTTGTTGTGATTATGGAGTGTGGGTACAGTTATGGATAAAAAGATGGTCATACTTCTGACCAAAGGGGAGTCCTGGGCTGGAGAGAAAACTTTGCCACATCCAATCTACAGAGTGAGGTACAAGGCAAGGTAATCTGGGCTTGGATCCAAGGAGTCCCACATACACAATTGCAAGAGATTGCCTCGAAGGGTAGAAGAAAACCCAAGACAGTTCTGGTGAGGGCACCCTGGGTAAAAGGGATGGTGTTGAATGTTATGGGAGGTCACTAAGGCACAGACAGGAGGGTGCCACTCTGATTTTTCACAAGACAATGAATGGTTGGTCACCTTGGCAAGTGCTGTTTCTATGTGGTGATGGAAGAGGATTTCAGATGCAGATATATGAGCTCTTAGCTAGATGTAAGCAAAAGCTTGTTTGGTGAAATCCGATGGCGATCTCAGAAAACCAATGAGATCACTATCAGCCCTTGGAATTTCAAAAGCATGTAAGGTCAAATCAGGAGTTTAGCTGACTGTGAGAAAAAATGTAAGTGGCAAGATGGGCGGGTTGTGTCTTCCAGATCCCGCCTGGCTGTGTTGTTGCCAGAGGTATCTCTGCAGAAATGGGTCTTCCATGTGGGAAAACACAATCTTAACAAGCATAGGTCTTGCTGGAGAGTGTTTACTAATCGTCAGAGCACTAAGATCTGCTGCTCAAGGGAGGGCTCATGCTATCTGTGTCAGAAATCTAGAGTGTTGGTACAATGCCAGTTCTCTGGAAAACTAGTACTACTGAGCTGATATTTCAGGATATAAGCTAGGCTTTGATAAGCTATTCAGGTTTGGAAGGTCCAGCAGGCATTGGTCCAATGCACAGCCAGGGATATGAGAGGTTAATACCCAAGGCCCTATCACAGTTTCTTGGTATGAGTAACAGAAGCTCAATTAAGGAACTGTGTGGACAGAGGCAGGCAGATTTCTGAGTTCAAGGCCAGCCTGGTCTACAGAGTGAGGAACCGTGTGGACTGGCCATTACAGATCATTCAAATATCCCTGGACTGAAAAACTAACAACCGGACTATATTACCAACTATATCTGCCAGGGAGTTTTGTTATTAGTTTCAAACTTCTCTTTTTCTTTAATTTTAAAAAAAATTGCTTTTATTTTTTAGTTGTGTGTCTGTGCACATGAGTGCCTTTAGATGAGGAGGCCAGAAGAGGTCCTAGGTCTTGTGGTGCTGAAGTTTTGGTGGTTGTGAGTTGCCTGATGTGGGTTCTGGTAATTGATCTTTAGTCCTCTGGAAAGAGCAGTATGCATGCTTAATTGCTGAGCCACCTCTTTAGCCCCCAAAGTCCTTAGTTGAATATTTTTAGGACCAATGTAAAGTAGCTATCTTTTATATTTTTTTTTTCTGCAACAGCAGTGTGGTGCTTGGTATAAGAATAGTCCCCATAGGCTCATGTATTTGAATGCTTAGTCACCAGGGAGTGGCACTATTTGAAAGGATTAAAAGAAATAGGAGGTATACCCTTGTTGGAGGAAGTGTGTCATGGGGGGGTAGACTTTGAGGTTTTTAAAGCCAATGCCAAGTCCAGAGTCTCTCTTACACTCTTTCTGTAGATCAGGGTATAGCTCTCAACTATATATCTCAACTTCCCCAGCACCATGTCTGCCATGCCTGCTCTCATGTTTCCTGCCATGATGATACTGAATTTAACCTCTAAACTATAAGCAAGTGTCCAATTCAATGGTTTCTTTTGTAAGAGCGCCATGACTATGGAGTGTCTTCACAGTAATAGAACAGTGACTTAGACAAGCATCCTGTATGGTTCAATGCTGTTAGCTCATAATTCATTTTATTATCTAAGTTTAATTCTTTAATGATACCCTATTGTTAATCTGTCCTAGACAATTTCTAACAAGCAAAACAACAACAAAAAGGAGGCTTGAAATAAACTCAGGACCAGATATAAAAACTATGAGAAAGGAGAAACTGTTCTGTTTGAATTAGTCACAAAACAATTCCTGTCTGGGCTAGTGAAAGGAATTGTGGAAAATTTGGCTTCAGCTTAAAGTACTGACCAGCAGGAAATTAGTTTTGCTTTATCCAACTGAAAACATGTGGAACAAAAATAATGTAAACTCTTACTTGGGAGGTATGCAGAGTCATTTGGTTGTCTGGATTCCTGTCAGCTGGTTGAGCCTGAAGGTTTGTAAGCTTGACTGTTCAGAACTGTTAGATTATGTAACCAACGGGCATTCAGGTCTAAGAAGTGATTCCTAAGACACAGTGGATGGATGGCAAAGGTTTTTGGTGTTTTAAGTTAACAGATGCAGGACACATACTAAGTAACTAAAATACTTGCATATACTTCTGTCAGGAAAGGCGAGTGTTGATGGGCTGATTCACAGTGTATAACACATGATTTAGAGAAATATTTCAAGTGCTTCAAAATAGAAAATGTCAGTACTCACTGATTCCAGTTTCCTGAAAGGCTAAATATAACAGAAATGTTCCACACCTTTAATCTTAAGAGTAATTCTAAGTTGTCATATTGTTTTTAAAAGCCTACCTATACTTTTTTTTCCCCTAACTAACCCTATCTGTTCCTACAGCTAACATTAGATGAGTGTCTAAAATATCTTTAAAGACAAAAATGCCCAGCGAACTGCTGGTGGCTCGGCCCTTAAGGCGCCTGCCTGCAGAGGGTGCGGGTCTCTCTTGTGCAGGCGTTCGAGTCCCGCCCGCTCCCTTCCCGCGTCTTGTGGAGAAAAAAAAGACAAAATTAGTTTTGCTTTATCCAACTGAAAACATGTGGAACAAAAATAATGTAAACTCTTACTTGGGAGGTATGCAGAGTCATTTGGTTGTCTGGATTCCTGTCAGCTGGTTGAGCCTGAAGGTTTGTAAGCTTGACTGTTCAGAACTGTTAGATTATGTAACCAACGGGCATTCAGGTCTAAGAAGTGATTCCTAAGACACAGTGGATGGATGGCAAAGGTTTTTGGTGTTTTAAGTTAACAGATGCAGGACACATACTAAGTAACTAAAATACTTGCATATACTTCTGTCAGGAAAGGCGAGTGTTGATGGGCTGATTCACAGTGTATAACACATGATTTAGAGAAATATTTCAAGTGCTTCAAAATAGAAAATGTCAGTACTCATTTATTTTCAAAATAGAAAATGTCAGTACTAGAATGTTTTACCTTCATGAGCTATCTACAATTAAAAGCATCTTTCAAAACCCCTCTTGCTTACTTGTTAAAAATGAAATATTTTAAATAACGTTTTGGGAATTTCACACATGAATACAAAGTGTTTTGATACCCATCCCACTCCTCCCTTAACTCCTGTCAGATATAGCTGGCATTTGCCAACTTTCTACCCTTCCCCTTTCGTTTGTATAAACCTACTGAGTTCAGTTTGCATTGCTCAAATATTCCAGGATGTGGGGCCACCCACTGGAGTGTTGGTCAACCTACCGAGGACCACAGCCTGAAAGAGACTGTTTTTTTCTCCAGAAACCACCAACTGTCCACAAGCCCTAGACTAGAGTTGGGGCCCCTAAGCCACTCCCCCTCCACACTGGTTTGTTGCCTGGCTTGATCCTGCGTAGGCAACCACGAGGACTGTGATTTCATGGATGCAGTGTTCCCTTTATGCCTCTGGTTCTTACAGTCTTTCTACCTCCTTCCCCTATGGTCCCCGAGTCTTAGGAATAGGAGCATGGGGTGGGGCGGTGACGCAGACACTCTCTTTGTGGCTGAGAATTCTACATTTAGCCTCTGTGCTTCGACCAGTTGTTAGTTTCCATGTTAGCGTCTGTCTGCTGCATTAATAAACTCGGATGAGGCCTGAGAGCTGCACTAATCAATGGGTAAAGAGATTAAAATATATATGGGTAAAGGGATGAGATAAAAATAGTAGTAGATTTGCCCCTGGCCCTATGAGTTTCTCAACCTTGGGCTCTTGGCCTGATTTACAGTATCAGTTCTGTGTCTCCTCACTTGGAGCATAGTTGGCTACTTGCATGATGTCTGTGCCACTATTGTACCCATGAACATATCTTGACATGCTGGTTGTTATTATAGCTCTCAGGGTCCAAGCCTGGTGAGACCCTTGGTGACTTTTTTACCCCAGAAGCCTGCATAGTATCTTCTGGTACTATGAATGTTAATTAACAGACAGAATGTTTCCTGGTCAGTAACACCATGTCCTATGATCAAAGTGTGTGGAGTCTTCAGGAAGACTTCCTAAAGTGGGCAGCTAAGAGTAACAGACATAAGCTGTATTTTGGGGGGAGTCTCGAGAACACCCCTAACCAACAACTTACCTTATACTTGACATTGGGCTTTTTGTTTTGTCAACCTGTGGCATATGGGAGGAATACATCCCCTGTATAGGGTAACTACAATGAAATTCTTTTATATAAATACTAATTCTTCATATGTGTATGTATCCTTAAGTTTGCATATATATGCATGCTTACATTTACATGAATATGCATGCATATGTGTACCTCAGGAGTCTGTCTATTTGAGATAGGGTCTCCCACCTGGGACCTAGGGACTAACTGGTAGGCAAGACTGGTTGGCCAGCAAACTCTAGAGATGTTCCTATCTCTACTTCCTCAGTTCTGGGATTATGAGTTCATGCTGCCATGACTGGCTTTTTCCATGGAGTTCAGTTACCTCTGGTCCTCGTGCTTGCTTAAACAGGCACAGCTCAGCATTGACTGCCCTCCTTTTTTCAATTGTTCTTGTCATAAAAAACCTTATGTCCTTCGCTTTCAAAGGGGAAATCACTAATTTTATTACCTATATTGTCTTTATTCCTGTTGTTATCCTCTTAGTACCAAGAAGTTGTTAAACTCCTGTTGTCACTGCATGCAAACTGATTGTAAAATAGAGTGGTCGCTACTCTGACCCATACACTTGTTAACAGGAAGCATCAGTCTTTGGTGTGAGTCTGGGAGAATATTGGTTTGATGATTAGTGACACTGCTCTCAGAACCATGTGAATCTCTTACTCCAGTGAAGACAGGAAACAACTCAGACACTCAATTACATGTGACGTGGCTAGCTGCTTTGGGACATTTCAGTGTTTAATCAACGAATTATGAGTTTGAAGTCAAGAGTAAAATAGAGACACACAAGCAGGATCATGGTCATCTTCTGATAAGGATGGACCTATGGGGGATTTTTACTTTGTTAGTCACAGGAACAGGAAGAACAGAGTCCAGGTCTGAATGCTGTCTTTGTTTTAAATCAGATATACCAAGTAGGATGGACTGTATTGTCACAGGCTGAGTTACTCCACCCAGATAGAAAATCTCTCCTTACTCTGTTTTCTGTGTCTCAGCTGAAATCTATTCATAGACTTGAGAAGACTATCTGAAAGGACACCTTTAACTGATATGCCCTTGTGCCATGGCCCTGGTGGCATTAGTATTACTGAAGACATCAAACATCTAAAAGAGTTACCCATCTATAAATTTCCTTTTCCTAAAACCAAACCAAATCAAAAACAACCCCCTCCAGAAAACTTTGTAGACTTAAAAATTACCTTTTACACACATTATTAAAAGAGTACTAGGCAAGAACCCAGCTCCTTCCAGAGAAGTCCTGTGAGGAGAGATGCAATTGATTGATTCCAGGAAGTGAATCATCAGGTAGGCTGAAGCTATTTGATTTTGTGGCCCAAGGTCATTTTGTCTAGTTGATGGGAAAGCAGAGATGATCAAAATTTGAGAAGTTCTTGGCCTCATTAATCTTATTTGTCTAAACACAGTGAAATTAGCCGTGAAGCTGAGTAGGAAGGGCTGTTCCTGCTGCAATCAGTGTGCAATGAGGTAGTTTTGTTGTTAAACTACTCGGTATTTGGGGTCTTTCTGTTAGTGGTTTAGAGCACCCAGGAAAGCTGATCAGGAGATACTGGAGGGAGGGAGCTCCCATCAAGAATGCCCTGAACCCAGCAATGGAAACAAGGGGCAACAGCAGCTCATGAGACATCCAGACACACTTCAGAAGGTCCAGAGAAACAGGGCAAAGTTTGACCTATGTGACTTCTGCCTGGCATTGCTTCACATTTTCAAGATGGCTTCCTAGAGTTACTGAAGAGTGGGACTTAGCCATCAGTCAGAATGAAGCCTTGACTTAAGATGTCTGTGGCAGCAGCTACA
This sequence comes from Arvicanthis niloticus, assembly GCF_011762505.2. Classification (NCBI taxonomy): domain Eukaryota; kingdom Metazoa; phylum Chordata; class Mammalia; order Rodentia; family Muridae; genus Arvicanthis; species Arvicanthis niloticus. The sequence continues at coordinate 19,807,231 of NC_133433.1, read as the reverse complement.
AAACAAAACAAAACAAAACAAAACAAAACAAAACAAAACAAAAAGGATTTTATAGCATTTTGACTGGAACACTTGGTAGGAATGGAAAGAAAGATTATTTCCAGAACTGTGTCTTGGGTTACCTTGTCTTTCAGAAGTTGCCATCTGGGCCATCTACAACATCTCTTGCCAGTGGCTGTCAGTGGATGGCATTGTCAGCAGACTTGGTGGCTTGTAGTTTGGATTTGCATGGAACCTATACACATACTTGTCTCCTCTGCAGATATACGCTAAGTGATTGTAAAATGTTAACAACTCTCTTTAATGCTACAGAGCTCACACTCCAGAGATAGCTGGATACACACTCAACTTCCTCATTTAAACTTCTTAACTTCTAATTTGCTCATATATTTAAAACAGCACCACCACCACCACCACCACCACCACCACCACCAACAACAACAACAACTCAGCAACCAGTTTGAAAGCATGCTCGGTATGAATGGGTGTAAACTAACTTCTTTCCTGGACTGAATGTAATGATACCTTTTATGATACCCAGTGACTCTCAGATATCAATAAAAATGTTGTGGTTAATGTTTGACTGGGGTGAAGGGAGAGGCTGCAGGAGCAGAGCAGCTTGAGGAAGTGTCTCCAGCCGCAGCAAGTGTCTCCACAGCTGAATGGACAACATCAACTTTTAAGCAGCAGTTTCTTACAGAAAGGTAAGGGTGGCTTGTCCTCAGTATTCTTCTGAGGACTTGGTTTATCCTTTGGTTGAACTGAGCTTGGAGTGGAACTAAAGGAAGCATTGCGTTCTCTGAGGTGTAACTGAGCGTGAACACCCATCATTAGTGACCAGCATCTAAAACTGGTCTGAGAACAACTCCAGAACTATGTTGTAGACATTAGAGTTAGAATCTTGGTCTCATGTATTGTGGAGTCTCTCACATGTCTTTAGTGGTTGTTCAGTCTACTTTTCAGAGAAGATGAATCCAGTGTTGAATTCTTAACACTGTCTGGAACGCGGTGGGAAGGGTTGGCATAGAGGAGAAAGGAGCCTTTTAAAGAAAGCACTAGAAGAGTTAAAGGGAGAGAACCAGTCCTACCTTAGAGGTAGGAAAGGTAGGTTGCTGTGTGTGTGTGTGTGTGTGTGTGTGTGTGTGTGTTGGCTTCTGGTTCCCTTCATAGAAGATAAACTGTTTGCTAATTTTCAGGATGTCATATGCCACTTGGAATCTTTGTAGTTTTGGCCATCGCCAGTGTGTCTTGATTACAGGTGACTTTATAGAAATGAGACAGATGTTCCTGGTAGTAGGGTGTACCAAGCAAACTGCTCGGGCAATGCCTTCTCTCATACTTTTCTATAAAAATGCAAGTAGCAAGCGAGGCATTATTTAAAAGAAGAAAGTGCACATTGGGATAACAAGAAAAGCAGCCAGCATTGAGGTTTTCTAAAGAAATAAAAGGAATCCTTTTCTAGAGAGTCTACAGTAAGCTGGGGGACATACGCTTTATGAGTCTCTGGGGTTAGTCAGTTGGGTTGCGCCTGCTTCATCATTGATTGGCTATAGCACATGAGGCTGTGCACTTCAGTTCTCTGAACTTTACTCTTTTTCATTTAGATAACAGATAACCTACCCAAGTGGGTGATCATGAGGAACAGACACATAGGTAAAGTGCTTGCTGCAGTGGAAGGCACTCAGTGAAGGTTGGCTTTCTTTTCCAGGAGAAAGTCCAGATTCTGAGTCAGGTCAAATTGAGGTGTTACTGTTTGCTCTGTTAAAAAAAAAAAAAAAAAAAAAAAAAAGACAATGTAGTGCCATGGTGGGAAAAGGTGTTTTAGATGGTTACTTGCTATGCAGTACAGGCTGCCTGCCTTGTGCTTGTGACTCTCCTTCATGCTGGGATTATATGTGTGTACCATCACAGTCTTCTAGAAAGATCATCTTTATTTTGTGCATGTATACCTCTTCCCTCCCCCCCCCACACACACACTCACAACACACACGCCCTCTCCCACACAAAGCTATGCTAAGAGCATGGGATCTGACATGATAATAAGAATAATAAGATGATTAGGTACTGATGAATCATATTCAAAAGTTAAAAGTCCCTCAAACAGTTTCCATGTAAGTCTTCAGGTTTGACGATCTGAGGGAAGATCTGAGCTCTGAGGGGAGTCATTGCTCTTGAAGATGAATACTGCATTTACGGTATCTTCTTCTTACCAAGGCCAAAGTTTGTCCCGTGTCAAAGGCAGGATCCAGAAAGACAACCTGCTTCCCTTTTGTGTTGGGAGCGGCGGCTCTGGAGGTGACTCTGGAGGTGACTCTGGAGGTGGCTCTGGAGGTGACTCTGGAGGTGACTCTGGGAAGCTATGCTCAGCTTCTTTTGTTCCTTTCTCAGAAAGTCCATAAATAAATGCACATATGGGTGTGGAAATAGTTAGTCATTTGTTGTCATAAAATTGTATTCATTCAGAAATGTCTGGTGTTGAACTTAGAATGGCTCTAGCCTTTCTGTGGGACTGCTCACTGATTTCCCAAACAAGGGAAGCTATGGTACATTTTCTTACATGTCTGGCTCATCTGTCATTTCTAAGTTGTGAGAAAGAACAGGAATATTTACTTCAATTCTAGGCATGTTAACTTACTATAATAAGACAGTCACCGGCAACTCAATTATTATTGATTGTATTACAATAGATATTTTCATGTACATAATACATAACAGATCAAGCTATATTTGCTAGTTTCATAGGTGGTTAAAAAAAAAAACCTTAACTTTTCTTAAAATACTCTGTAATAATGACAATCTAAATTTTATCTAAGATATCCAGATTCAACACTTTCTTACCATAGTATCACTTCTTGGTATGACCAAACCCAGGGCCACAAGCTTGATAGGCAAGTGCGACATGCAGACCTGGAGTGAAGAGAATCTGAACTCTAGATCTGTGTTCTGGAAGATGTTTAAAGATGAACACCTGCTTCATGTGCATGCTTCCTTCTTTGATCTCTACTTCAGTCAGTAAAACCTTTTCCTGGGTTTAGTTTCCTGCCTTGCGTGGTAACGCGACCCACATCGCAGGATTGTTGTGTTTAAATGAATAGATTTTCCAAAGTCCTTAGCTTTAGCAAGTGTTTAGTAAGTGTAAGCTTTAAAAGACATTCAATTCATTACACACTGTTAAGGGATAAGGTACCCTTCATTTGGTAGAATTAAGTTAAGTTCATTTTCGATTCCTGTCCTCTGCAGAGTCATCAGTCAAGGTTTAGTTACAGGAGGTAGAATGTTAACCCCCTGTTCTTCAGCAAGATTGTGGTTTTGCCATTACAATACTTGCCTCAATTAACTAGTTAATTTTGCAAATTAACTAGTGTAATAGCACACGGTGACTTTTTTTTTTTTTTTTTTTTTTTTTTTTTTTTTTTACATTTTTTAGTGTCTCAGTCCTGTGGTATAGAATGGAATTTAGATTTATCTCCTATTGAATTTCTGAGGCTAGCAAGTGTGATCTTATTATCTCAACAATGTGCTTAACTTTACACCTGCATACACATGAAGGAATACTGCTCCATTCCTAAAGAGACTGACACAAAAATTCTAATCCATCTTTTATGAAAAATAGCAATCTCTATCTTGGTCTTCAGGTCCGAGAGGACCCTCATAGCAGTGCTAAGCTGTATTTGGAATCCTCCTGTGCCCCTCCCAGGGCACCTGGGTTGTGAGCCTGCTCATATCAGGAGGTGCAGGTCTAACTCCTGTCTCCTGGGGTAAGAAAAGCATGCTGTTATGCCCATATCAAAGCCCCCAACCCTGTGAAGACTTGGGACATTTGTCCTTTTGGGGCTAGAATATTAGATACTTTCTCATTAGTTACCTTTCTGTGATAATATGTCATGGCCAAGACAGCTTAGAAGGCAGTATTTATCTGGGTTTATGGTTTCAGAGGGAAGGTTTCCTAATGGGGGGCAGTGGGTGGGACTTGGCAACCAGCAGGAGACACGGAAGCAGGAACAAGAATCAGAAAGACCACATCTTCAACTTCAAATGTGAGCCAGAGAGTAAACTGGAAGTAGGGCAAGGCTGTGAACCCACAAAGCCCACTCTTAGTGATGCACTCCCCCCACCAAGGTTGTCTGTACCATCTCCCCAAATTGTGCACCAACGGCAGATCAAGTGTTCACATATCCAGAGCTCTGTGTTTCTTATTCAAATCACTACAGCTAGTCGTTCTGTGAGCCTCTGAGTAGGGGCCTTTCCTTCCCAGCCGACCCAGTCCTTGTCTAGTGTGTGGGAGTGCTAGGTAGAAAGAAAGCCAACCAGGAAAGAGCATGACCGTGTTTCTCAAAATATTCCCAAGAGCTCCATCTTTTTCTTTAATCAAGATAATTATGTTATTAATTCCTATTGCAATTGATTATACAAATTTAAGTAATTTTGAGTTATCCAGGGGAACTGTGTATCCCCTTGTGAATTCATGTATCCCATCATGAACCTACTAACAAAATAAAAACCTTCAATTTTGGACACATAAATCCAGATGCTTATAGGTGTGTCCACTGTACCATTTAGTGAGACCAAGAAGCTTATATTTTTGGTGGGGAGTCTGGGGTAGCTGTGTGGCTGTCTGTTCCCTTTCCTTCTTCTTCTTTTCTTTCCCTTCAGCTCTAAGAGCACCAGACTGCTTCTCACCTCGGGGGGGGGGGGGAGAGTCATCAGTCTGCAGCGTGAGGCAGCAGACCTCATTTTCTGCCTGGGTGCTTGTTTCTAGCTTATTAAGAGCTGCTTTAATTGGGTCCCTAATTTGTCAGGAGCACAAATTGGTCAGCTCCTACTTAAGCTACGTAATTGGTGACAGTAATTTGTGAGCCAGAGTAGAAAGATGGGCTTGGGTGACCTCGGCATGGCTTGGTGAACAATGGTGTGAGCCAATTTTTAATCTGATCTTTATTCATATCTGGCCTTGCCTTAGAATTTATGCTACTCTTAGCAATATACAATGCCGCTGTAAAAGAAATGACACACGGATGATGAGGCACTGCTTAGTCCTGGCGGTATTATGAATCCAGTCACATCTTTTCTTGCCCACACTACCCTGTAATAAACTAATTTTGTGTCCCTCTCCCCCACCTCTTGTGCTTTATGCACGGCTCATTCCTTGGTGTTGGATGAGTTATTTTAAAGCCCATTGGTGTCCCTCTCATCCCGCCCCCCAAAAGATAAAAAAAAAAAGAAGAGATGGCTGAACTTGTTCAAGATTTGCCTGGCACTGAGTTTTTTAACCAGGTGTGGGTGTGGACCAATGTCTGCATGCTGAGTTCTTTGGGTTTGGAAATCTGAGACCTAGAACGTCCCTGTAATTACTCAGATAAGTGCAGAAATGACAAGAGTGTCTTAAAATGGCTTGAAGCCATTTGGAGGCATTAAAGACCAGCAAGACAATTGTTCATGCTTGTGCTTCTTGTGTCTCCTTTGGGATGCCATGATACATACAATAGAGTATTAGCATAGTAAAGTCTCCCTTAAGGAAGTCCCTGTCCTGAGATGGCAGCACCTGGTTCAGTTAAAGTCAGGGATGAGAGGCTGGAACAGTTCACCGTCTCATGGTTCTGGAGTTGAAGTCGAAGATCTAGGTGTCGGCAGGGTTCCTTCTGAGGTCTGTGGAGGAAATTCTGTCCCAGGCCATTCTCTGGGTTTGTAGATGGCTGCCTTCATGTTCAAGTAGTGTTCTTTCTGTATCTATTTTTATGGGGACAGCAGCCATCTTGGATTAGGGCCCACGCTGATGGTCTCATTGAAACTTTGTTTTCTATGAAGAACCCAAAATGAGGTAGCATGAGGAAGTTGGGAGTTAGCATACTGACACATGAACTTGAGAGGAAGATGCATTATTCCTCTGATCACACTGGACTCCCTTAAAAACCAGAGACAACCAGGGTGAAGCTCAGAGGAGAAGTAAGAAAGGATAATATACAAATATATTCTATAAAGGAACAAACATCTTTCCAGCTGATACAATTTTTGTCTTGGCATGGTGGCAAGTGTGTGTTTAGGACAGGGTGATTCATGTTGGTGTAGGAAGAGGTCAAACAACCACAAAGTAAAAGCAAAATCTTTTGAAATCTGTGGGCAGATACAGTGGATGAAAGTGACGTTCTCAGGTTAGAAGACCCTGCAGTGAGAGCTCAGGCCTGGGAATGAACGTGGCAGCGTGACTTTGGCCTACTCTCTTAACTTCTCTGACTTTTGCTTTTTGATCTTTTCATCTCAGATGCATGTGGTGTCTGCTTCACAGAGTTCCTCTGAGGCAGGGGGAATCATAAGATAATTCAATGACAGGCTCATAAGTGCCCACTGACTGCCCTTGTGTTGTGATCCTGTACAGTCTGCTGGGATGCCTGTGACTTCCAGGCTATGGTAGACTGAGTGAAGACACCTCCCCAAGAGAGTTCCACATTTGAGGTCAAGGTCCTGATAAGCCACCTGCTGGGTAAGGTGACTGAGGTCTTCTTTTCAAAACTCATTAAGAGCCCAGAGCCTTTGATCTTTGTCACGACAGGAAGCTTGGCCTTTCAGATAGTCACCATAGGAACTGTCTGAATTGTTCTTTGCACCTGAGGGAGAGCCTGACAAATAGCAAAATTTCTAAGCAGGTGGTTGGGTCAACCCTTCCAGGAGAGACCATGGAGTTCTCTGAAACAGTCAATTGAGCCCTGTTCAGGTAGTGGCTCCAAGTTGTATCCAGTGGCTTTAGGCAGCTTAAGTTTAAACAGTGGTTTCCTGTCAGGGTCTTTATGACCCATGGTGAGATACTCACCTAGTGAGTCATGTTCCCATGAAGAGGAAGTGAAAGCAAGGCCCGTCTGACCCCTAGAGTTGGTGCAGTTTGCTCTAAATCAGGGCTTCACCCTGCTGTTGCATTTGTGTGTGTGGAGGCTGTGGGGGTTGTCAGAAAGTGGGCTGTGAAAGGAGACATCCAGGACAATGGTTTAAGTTCTGACAGAGAGAGACCAGATTGCAGATCGCACACGCTGTCCAATATTAACTCCTTGAATCCGGTCACTCTCAAAGATGAATACTCTCACTGCCTTGTGCTTTAAGGTGAGTGACCAAGGCCGTAAGTCAGCACAGAAGCCTGGCCCCAAACCATCAATCTCCAGGATTCATGCTTCTTACAACTCAACAAGTCATGACACTCTTTTCGAAATGTGTCAAGTGGTTATTGTTATTTCCCACAGGAAACTAGGCTGTGAGTGGAAAGACCAAAGGCATTTGACAAAGAATAGGTGACTTTTGATCATTCTCTGTTTGAATCGCTGACATAAGAGCTTTATTTTTTAATGTTGATTTTTCTGTCATTTTAATTTGTAATTCTTTGCAAGATTAAAGATCCTAAAAAAAAAAAAAAAGCGGTTCAGTGGAAGAGAATATATTTCAACTATTTCTCAATCATTTATTGAAGCAAAACTCTTACTGCATTTAACAGAGAAATAACCCCTTTCATCAATTAAAAAAAGAATTATGCTTTCAAGATTAGGCTTTAAATCTCAGATTAGTGAATAGTCATTTTAATGAGAGTAATATTTATTCTGAAAGCCTATAGATGAGAACAAATTAATAGGCTTTCCATGTTAGACAATGATGGACGCTGTAGAATTAACAAACATCTGTTGAGATTTTAATATATGAGAGCTGTGGTATGAAGCACTCTGGGAGGTTAAAAAGTAACAAGACCTCTGTTCCACAGGGTTTTATTTTATTTTTTTAGTGGAGGCAGTAACACTGATAAATAAAGGACAAGTAAATAAAATAAATAAAGGATAAATAAAGAAAAGAAAAATAATAAAAGTAAGAAGTGCAAAAGGAAGAGGCGTCTGCCTGGAGATCAAGGATGACTTCCTGCAGGAAGCAGGAAAAGGGTCTAGCTCTGCAGTGCCAGGCCTGTGCTTCTTGTTTGGGAGCTGAGTTCCTAGCATCCTGTCTGGTGCATGTAAGAAGTCTGTAAGAAAACAGGTGAGCTGGACCCTGATGGGTGAGAAGCAGAAGCAGCGTGAGAGAAGACTTCACAACCAGACTTTGTTAAGCTCCTTGTCTGTGCTCCTGGCCTGTGGCAGGTGGGGAGAGGAGCTAGTACAGGACACAGATCCAGTGATCTGGGCAAAGGGCACAGAGGCCAGGGTGTGGGGAGGGAGTGGCAGATAAGCAAACCTAAGAGAGTTGGCAGAGCTTGTGAAGACCCTGGATGCTGAGGAATTTGGGGAGTGGGACCACCAGTAGCTCAGTGCTGCTCTTTCATTTGGAGTAGGAAAGTATAGGTTGATAACTCATCAAGTGGGTCTTGCTCATCTTAACAAGGTAAGCTTTAGCACACACATTCCTCGGTGCCCATGGGAGCCCTGCAGTGTCTAGGACATCTACAGATACCTGTTGTATGCTGCTCACGGCTCCTAGGTATAAGGATGTGATGTTGCATGTAACCACCCACCTCCTCTACACTCCGAACCAGCTCTAGATTACCTAGCTGCATAATTGGTTTTAATTTCAAAGTAATTAACATGTAAGGTTAGCGACGGCCGGTTTCCTTCCCTTCCCTGTGGGTTTTCGCCCCCGCTTTCCCATTCCGTGTATTACTTTCCTCTATCGCCCACATCCCTCAAGATCTCTTCCTTCCCCCTCGTAATTGTCTTTCCAATTTCCTGACTTGCGGACACAAATATAGAAACACATACACATATATTGAATTTTGAGGCCAGGTTCAGCATGTAGAAGAAAAGCTGCAGCCTTTGTCTTCCAAGCCGACTGTACTTGGCTTTACATAATCATCTCTGGTTCTGCTGTCATGGCAATCTTACTGTTCAGTACCACACTATCCTCCCGAGCTGTCTCGCCAGCTTAAATGCCTAGTTCACCGTAAATGCCACAGGACTCATTATTGTCTTTTCTTGTTTGGGGAATGATAAGAAACAAATGTCCCATGTGTTTAGTGCTGACATATGCCTCCTGTCCCTATCCCCAATATAATTTTTATTTGTGGCTAGTTGAATCTGCAGATTAGAATTTGTGGCTACATAGGGCTGCTTGTATTTCCCCTCATAATATTCTAAAATATTGGATGGCTTGTAACTTGTTTCAATGTTTTCCCAAAGCGAATGAACAGTGTTCAATACTAAAACACATGTCTCATTTGAATTTAGTTATAATTAGTTTAATCTAAAATGATATTTTACATGTCTACCAAATCTATTCTGTTATTATAAAAACTGAATTTTAAGCAGGCAACGAATTAACGAATCTAGGGGTTTTAATTTTAGTGTTTCCCTAAACCAGCCATGGAACCCTGGAGTGAGTTGTTTAATTTAGATGTCATGCGTGTGAGAAATGTACATTGAATAAATGTCCCTACCTATGTGGCCATGTCTGCATCCTTGCTTCTGTCACATCACATAGACATAGAAGAAGGAGCTGAAAGAAGATCTGGAGTTTTGAGTCCACCTGCCTTGCCTGCCTTGTCTGACCTGCCGCCTCTCAGCCGAGGGTCTTTAGGCAATTTCCTCAACTTTGAATCTAATTTCCTTATCTGTAACACTCCAGTGACAATTCCTTATGACTCCTTATTGCATGTTTACTATTTAGTAATCACTAGACATTTTCCAAATAAGGAAACTGGGGTGCAGGGCAACGAAATTCTTCACTGGTTGAAATAGGGCTGGGCCATCTGGGCTGCCTGGCTCTGTGGCGTTGTCTACTCCGTGCCATGGAGGCATTTAAAAGGCTTTTCAACCAAGGGGTCTGAAGGTGACACATGTTGTTTTTGTCACCCAGAGCTTTTGTGAGGCTAAAATGAATATCATCACGTTCCACCTCTTAAGGACATTTAAAAGTATTATAGCAATTAAAGTTTTGGTTATTTTTCTATGCTGTTGGCATATGAATATGGATACACTTTAAACAAATGAAAGAACGGACTAAGGCAAGGCCATCCATAATCCCTAAGGATAATAATAAACGGGCTTGGAATTTTAGTAAAATGAATACATGCTTTGATTCCTTGTTTGTTCTTTTAAAATTTTATTTATTTTGACTTTGGCAGCCGCGTCACATTACAGGCCAAGTGCGAATTTTATTTACATACTAGAATCAGTTAGTCATGACACATGTCAGGAGAAAGTTAAAATTTCTGTGAAATGCAAAGCCGTAAAGAGGCAAGGGAGCTGGGAAATAGTATGAAATAGTATGAGGTTTTTTTTTTTTTTTTTTTTTTTTTTTTTTTTTTTTTTTTTTTTTTTTTTTTTTTTTTTTAGCACTCAAAAGCACAGGCTGTATTAATATTCAGAAGACCAAGGAGGCAGTAGGCAAGGTCTGGGAAGGCTGTGGAAATTCTTGGCTTTCCTGCACTTATGGAATCTCATCTATTTGCAGCTTTGACTCAGAACCACAAAAATGATCTGACCTAGCTTTGCTGGCATCCATCACAGTGCATCTCCTCACCTATGAGAACAAATAAAAATTATAAAACAAAACGCAGAGCAAAAGTGAGTGAATGAGATCTGGTCTTCCTATAATCTAAGGCTCTGAAACAAAATAATCACAAAGATTACAGTGCTTGTTTGGAGATGCTGACTGGTGAATTGCTTGCTATAGATGGGGAGCGAGAAGCTTCCGGAAGCTCGGCCATTCCACACAGGCTAGAGTTGGCCTCTAAGGACCCTACTTAGTTAGGTTTGTGACTGGAGATTCCAAGGATTCTGACTGTTGGAAAGATGTGACTTAGCAGGCTGGTAACTAACAGGATTTACCTCTGGTTCGCTCACAGGAGTCCAAGTGAAGAGAGCAAGATGGTCTCTGCCCAGCTTCCCTTCCTGTGTCTTCTCACGCTTTATCTGGTAAGCACAGAGGGTGTTTGCAGGATATTTCCCGACATCCTTCTACTCCATACCATGAAAAAACAGTCACCACCACTTTTTTTTTTTTTTAACAGTGGCTTATCAAAGCTGTACAGAAAGATGTGCTGTGTTCTTGTGTGATGTGTCCAGTGCAGTGACCACAAGCCCCATGGTTGCCCTTCAGCTGAAGGGTGCACTTTATCCTCAGCCCTTAGAAGCTAATAAGCCATGGAACGGCAAGGCTTAGCTCTATAAGCCATGGAACGGCAAGGCTTAGCTCTATGGTTATAGACTCATTTGTTTCTGTTTCTGCTGCTGATGCCTAAACCCAGGACCTTGTACGTAGAAAAGCATTCTACCACCGACCTACCGCCAGAAGTCTAGACTAAACAAACCCACCCTTCACCTGTAGCTTATGACGATAGAAAGGACTTACAGTGATTCATCTGTAAGTCTCTATAACCCAACTTTAAAAAAAAAATTACAAAAACCTCCCACAAAAGCACATCAAGACACTATTTTTTTCCTGTTTTCACTTTCTATGAAAGGTACTTTTATTTTCATAAATGGCTTGGAGGTTCCTGGTTACATTTGTCTTTAACCACATCTTCCGTTGTGGCTATCGTCTGACAGGCTGTCAGCACGGAACAGAATGGAAACTGGCTGCAGCTATTGGGTAGACAGTGGGGTACCATCTCTGTTTTACTCACAAGGTTCTTGTGGTGCAGACAGACGTCCAAAGTGTCACTGTCTTATGAGCCAGGGTCTCGGGTGTGGTTTTGCTTTTTTCCATAAAAGGGAGTTTTTAGGTTGCTGCACCTAAAAAATCTTTCTTCCTTTTTTCTTGTACCCCAAACATCACACCCCATTTTAAGTCCTCGAAGCTTCCCAGGGCCTGTACAGTTTAAAATTTTTAATGTTTTGATTAACATACATTATACATAATACATGTATACATTTTAACATATTACATAATCTTTATAATCGTATCTTTATCATCCCACCCTTCATATCTTAGAACTGAACCGAGCTTTCTAGAGCCTCCTTCAAGGATAGGGAGGAGACTGCTATTTGGTTCCTAGGAGAATTCTCACAGCCCAGGTCTAAATGAGAACCATTGTTCTTCCTATCTTTTGGGCTTATGTTATCGTAGGAGGACAGTAAAGTCAGAGCCAGCTTCTAATTTGTGGCTACCACTTGCCCATGATAGGAAATGGACTGAATAGCTTTAAGCTTTAAACCTCAGTTTTCTGTCCTTTGGGCTGGGTCTAATCTTAGCATTTGACACAGAGGAGCTTTTGAATGAAGGAGTAGCACAGCCTAAGGTCTGAATACGTAAGAGCCATTAGTACCATGTATTTCAAACGCCCAGCACCTATATCCATATAGACCTGCCCTCCATAACGAATGAGGTCATCTTAGGCTTTTTTTTCCAGCACTGAGCACAGAGATAGGAGGTGATTACATGATTGTGAATCAGGAGATAGCATTGCGATAGAGAGAATGAACATTCAGCTGTAGTGCTTTGCTGGTGGTGGGCTCATTTCCTTCTTGTCTGAGGTGACTTGCCTTCCTCTCTCTAGAGGAAGGCTGTCTTTTTGTCATTTCCATTCTGCCATCCTCATCAGCTCTGGCCGGTGTGGTTCGGTGACTCATACTGTACACATTCGTTTTGAAATCTTTATAGCCCCAATAGTCGTGTTAAAGGGAGGGAAGGAAGATTTGTTGCCCCGATACAAAGATGCAACTTTGAACCCTGGAACTGACGCTCCCTCCCTGCAGTGTGCTAGCTCGGCTGTACATGTAAAATGTAGCCTTGCTTGTGAGGTCTGTGGGCTAAGGCAGTTTCCATTGGCGTGTGTAATTGCAAGACTGATTGCTCACTGGGTGGTCTCGGAGTCAAGCCTCGGAGGAGCTCGCGGGTAACACTGCAGAAAACACTGCCCTTGTCTTAGATCTATCACAGTGACACTGGAGGCCTGTGCCCAGTTCTCCTGCTTCACCTTCTGGAAGTAATGGAGCTGGAGAAGACCTGAGAAGGAGGAATAAAAGGCTCCCGAAGGAAGGCAAGCTCAGAGAGGCGGTGGCTAGAAGTCTGGAAAATTACTGTGGAAGTTAAAAATGCTTTTAGCAGCAAGTAACAGGAAACTGTGATTTGGAGCAACTTAAATAAATTTCTCAGAGATAACAACAGGAAGCGCAAATGATAAACTCCGGACATGGTTAGGCATTCTGTGATACACAGAGGCTTTTCTCTTTGGACCACTGTCTCCTCACAGCTCTGGGTGACTGCTTCAGTTGCACATACAAAGCCAATGGCCTCTCTGAGAACAACAGGCAGGGGTAAAAATGCCAGCCATAGCTGTCCTTTCCCGTTGGGAAGGAGAGGCCCACATTCAGATTATGACACTGACTTATGGTCCTGGGTTTTGATGCCTGTCCACCTGCTCTACTCCGTCCCCCATCTCCCTTCCGGAGTGGTAGCAAGAGTCAGTGGGCATGGCTGTCATTGGCAGGGGGTAGAATGGTGGGAGCCACACCTTCCGGCACCTCCCTATTTCAGCCAACTTTCCTTCATCAGTTTTGCATCTCCTGGTGGACAATAATGCCTATGGGTTAAAGGCTGGTTCCAGAGTTGCAGGTTCAAATTCTGCTTCTAGTTACTCTGAGGGGAAATAGCATTTCTACGCCTTAGTCTCAACAGAGCTAATTGTATTATACTTTCCACAGTACGCAAGGTTACTGCCAGGATTCATTATGCGTAGGACAGGCTCCCATGAATACCAGCTTAGCAATTACAAACTTTCCTTACCGTCATGGTCTGGATTTTAATGACTGTAGAGCTGCTTAGATTTCTAAGGTCTTTAGACTTTAGAACCATGTGAGACCACTGCTTGAAGTAAACACTTTATGATTTTAATATTTGCAAATGAATATAAAGTGTTGGTTAGTTGTGAGGTGTGCTGAAGTTCCAGTTTGACCAGAATTTACCACGTGATTGTGTGCCAAGTAGGCATTGTGCTAAACTATCTACACATTCTTTCCCCTTCCGTTAAATTCAACTGCCTTTGAGGTGACTATAGACTCCAGGAAGCTGGGGACACGTCACATATGTCATAGAACATTTTAAGTGATGGGAGGTATTTCAAAAAGCTGACGTAACCACGTATAATTTAGAAGGCGGGAGGCTGCAGACTTGTTTATGTAAGACAGAGCGTCTGCTCTGCCTGCCCGTCACATCCATGTTTTTTACTCTGGGCTTCGCCCTTAGAAGTCTCCTTTGTAACATGGGAATTAAGTGTCTTCCCATGGGGTGGTAGCTCTCATGGCTAAATGAGAAAAGGTAAGCTGAAACTCATGGCAGACTACTCTGGTAGGGTAGGAGAGTCCCTCAGTAAACACTAGGTCAGTTTGTACCCTGACCGGGTCTACACTATTTTCGGCCATTTTGGAACCCTCGGCTCCATTCATTGTTCCAGCAAGTGACAGGTACATTCATACTCAGCTCGAATTCTCTCTCTTTATTAACAGGCAAGTGGATATGGCCAAGAAGGGAAGTTCAGCGGTCCCCTGAAACCCATGACATTCTCTATTTTTGAAGGTCAAGAACCAAGTCAAATCATATTCCAGGTAAAGGCTGGTCTTTGTTATCTTGAGTTCTCCTGTTCACAGTGGACCTTTGATCTCATCTCTGCTGAACAGCAGGGAGTAACACGGAGGCAGGCAGTTTTTATCATCTGTGACTTTGATGAAGCTGAGTTGCAGAGCCGGGTGGGTGTAGCATATGACTGGGGCTGGCATCCTCACACGGGCTCCCTTAATTACGCCTGTGGCCAGTGCTTCCGTTCCTCTCAGAGGAGGTCAGCATTATTGACTCCACGTCTACCTTTAGTGGAAAAGTTACTGATTTCAGGAGGTGTCGACTTTCTGATCATTAGGACATCTGTTCACTGAGCTTGGCCTGTGAGATGTTTGGAGGGGGTGGGGGGCTTCTCTGTGTGGCCACAGCATCACTTCCGCTCTGCCTCTTCTGAACCCAGGTTGATGCTCTCGCCTAAGGCATGCTGGACTTGTTAATCACCCTTTCCATTACTGTGATGATTTTTAGTCTTATCTTTGGTTGTTGTGATAAATACCCTGACAAAAATCAACTTACCGGAGGAAGGGTTTCCTTTGGCTCGCAGTGCTGGGGAGGATACAGTCCGTCATGGTAGGCAGGGCAGGAGGAGCGAGACCAGCTGCTCAAATTTCATACACGCTATGTAAGCAGAGAGAAAACAGGAAAGTGAGGGTCAGGCTATAAAACCTCAAAGCCTCTTTCAAGTGACCCTGTGATGTATTTCCTCCAATGAGCTCCACCTCCAAAAAAATTCCAAAACAGGGCCAGCAGCTGGGGCCCAAACATGTGGGTGGCACTTCATTTTCAAACAACGATAATGGCAAACTACGGGGTGGAAGGAGAACGACTTAGCGGAGAAATGATTCTCACTCATGGCTTCCACCCTCGGGAACTTGGCTCCGTTTTCTGGACCTGTGGCAAGGCAGGCCATGGTGGAGGAAAGCTGCTTGGCCCGTGGTAGCCGGAAGCAAGGAGAGCAGAAAGGGTCTAGAGATAAGCTGTGTATTCTGTGTACTCTCCTCTAGAATACTATTCCGAAGAATAGTGACCCATTCTTCAGAAGTTAGCAGTTCTCAACCTGTGGGTTGCGACCCCTTTGCGGGGGTCGAACGAGCCTTTCATAAGGGTCACCTAAGACACCGGGCACTGGTGGCACACGCCTTTAATCCCAGCATTTGGGAGGCAGAGGCAGGCAGATTTCTGAGTTCGAGGCCAGCCTGGTCTACAGAGTGAGTTCCAGGACAGCCAGGGCTACACAGAGAAACCCTGTCTCAAAACAAAACAAAAAACAAACAAACAAACAAAGGGTCACCTAAGACTATGGGAAAATACAGATATTTACATTATGATTCATAACCGCAGCAAAATTGCATTTATGAGACAGCAACAAAAATAACTTTATGGTTGTGGGTCACCACAATTTGAGAAACTATCTTAAAGGGTCCCAGCGTTAGGAAGGTTGAGAAGCACTGCTCTAAGTAGCCCCCACTTCCTCAGAGCCCACTCAGCAAATGAAGTCATTAATGCATTTGTCTCCTGGTCATGTTCACACTCTTTCAATCCAATTCCCTCAATGGCATCACCAGATGGAGGCTGGGCCTCCGACACGTGAGCCTTACTGGGGGCAGGCAGTTCATATCTGAGCAATAATCCTGTCAGGTAGTTAGGTACCCATGAAAAGCAGTAAGAGGCTGGGAGATGGCTCGGTTGATAAAGTGCTTGCCACACCAAGCATGAGGACCTGAGTTTGGATCCTCGGCACCCACATATATGAAACACTAGCTAAAGTGGCTCGTACCTATAATGCCATCACTGGAGAGACTGAGCAGGAAGATCCCAGGGGCTTGCTAGCCCAGCTCTTCTTGCCCAGTCAGTGAACTCTAGGTTCAGTGAGAGACTCTGCCTTCTAAAACAGAATAGAGAGGGCCTAGGAAGATAGCTCAGTGGGTAAGGGCACAAAGACCTGAGTACCCACATAAAAGTTGGGTATGGGTGCTCGTAACCTTATCACTGGAGGAAGAGGTAGTCAGATCCTGAGATTGCACTGGCTGGCCAGCCTACCCCAAATAGCATCAATGAGAGACTCTGTCCCACAGCAAATAGGCAGAGAGTAATGGGCAAAGACGGCCAGTGCTCTATTCTGGCTTCCTCATGTGTGTGCAGGGAAATGCAAACTGTATACTCACACATTCACGTACCACATACAACATACATCACATGAAATAATGAAATAATGTGGAGAATAAGAGACCGGATGTTGAACTCGTACCACATATGTGGGTGTCTGCCTTCTCTTCCTGCCGCAGGCATTTTCATAACATGGGACAAACAGCAGTGACCTTGGATGGGAATAGTTTGTCTCTTAGCATTCTCAAGGACACAGTGTGTTTTCTCCTGTGCTGCTTTGCCCCCCTTCCACCTCTTTGTTACAGAGTCGTGGAGAGGTCAGCTCATTTTCCAACAATTCTTAGAGGACACTTGAAATATCCAAGCTGGTATCTGGGACGGGACCTCGCCTTGCTCCCAGAGCCCATGTCTGACAAGCTTAAACGGCACAGGACAGTTGACCAGTATGTTGTACAGTACAAATGGCCTTAAGTTTCTGGTCAGAAAGATCTGCCTTTTGACTGAAAGCTGGACAGGGCCAGGGAGAATGCAGGGGTCTTTCTCATTTTCTGCCCTGCAATGGAGCTCATGTCAGAGAGTCTCCCTGACATTTTTTTTAATCCATTTCCTTAGTGTGTTATACTTTACAATCTGATACGAAGTTTACACACTAGGCATCACATTTATTTATTTATTTATTTATTTATTTTATTAAGTTTAATCAGAATGTCTACTGTGAGGTTCAACCAATTTAAGCTTATACTCGACCAGCTTACAAATAAGTGAGACTCAGACCATGGTTATTTTATTTGGCTTTGACAATTACTGGGAGGTAACCCCTAATCTACTTTTCTAACTGCTGGTCTGGCTACCTCCCCAGTGGTAGGCATTTTTGTAACATGTACAAACCCGAGATACTTGCTGTTTCTCCTGGCCATGTGCTCATGGTCCATTTCCCCTCATGGCAACTTCCTCTCTCCTCTTCTTCCTCCTTCTCCCCTGGTCTCTCCACCAACCAGGTCAGAGGTACCCCACAAGTATCTCTAATTCCTCCAGTAACTGGCTGTAGCCAATTTTGTTTAACCAATAGTTTTAAATCAAGAAACAAGGTTTGTACAACAAAAGCTTGTAATCATGAGAAGTCACTCATAGGCCTAGACTGTCTGGTGTAGAGATTAGATTACAATACATAGCAATAGACAAAACCTCAACACTATTGTATACAAAGCACCATTCTCAATGGTGGGGGCATAAAAGATCTGCCCTGGTGAGTTTCCTTGCTGGAAGAAGAACTGAGAAGCAAATCCATGCATGGAAGAGTCTTGTGAGAGTAGTCCTAGGTCAGCAGAAGAAAGAGTGACACATTTTATTTAGTTTTGAAATTGACAAACACTTTCATATATTTGTCATGTATATGTTTATACATGCATACACATTGAATTGATTGCTGTGTGTATCTGCTCAAATATCTTTTTTTTTGTGACTAAAAACTGTAAAAGAATTGATTTTCAAGGAAGATGGTAGTGGGTGAACAGACAGGTTCCAGCCTCTGGATGAGGCAGTATGTGTGGAACAGTCACTGGATCAGCAACAGGCAGAGGGTGGATGTGCTTGTTTAGCAAGAAGGTAATAGATGGTCCAGAGTTGAGAATGGGAGCTGGTGAACAGTAAAAGTCTGCATGCAGCTCAGACTAGAGCAGATCACCGTCCATCCTGTGCTCACCAGGAGGTCCACTGACTTTCAGTGAGACGTGAATTCCCTTCCCCCCCATCCTCATCTATGCCATTTCTATTCTCTCATTAGAAAATGAACAGGTTTCTAAGGAATAATAATATAATAAAATAAGATAAAACAAAAACTAACACATCAGAATTGGACAGAATAAACATATGGAAAAGAGCCCAGGAGAGACAGTGGAAAGAGCCACTCGTGCACACACTTGGGAATCCCATGCAAACACTACACTGGAAGCCAGCATATATGTACAAAGGACCTGTGGGAAAAAGAAGAAAAATATAAAAATACAATAAAAATAAAATAGCAAGATACAATTTAAAAAGAATCAGGAACAGTCTTGATATGATATTGTCAGACCTGGAGCCTCCAAAGATGTCACTGAGTTGGTTTTCTGCTGGCCATCTATTGATCATGCAGCCTGCATGATTGTCATTTTAACTTTTTGTTCATCTATAAAATCTTCTCAGGCAAGTGAGTAATTTTACATTTCTGTTAGCTTTGTGTGTTTGCATCTGCTGCATTGCTGTTTTCTCTCTCTCTCTCTCTCTCTCTCTCTCTCTCTCTCTCTCTCTCTCTCTCAGCTTTTCAAGTATTTGTGATGATTATCATGTTTGTGATATCTTTGTAGTTAAAGTTTACTTTCCCCACTGTTCTGGCTGGGGTTTGTTTGTTTGTTTTCTTTTGTTTATGTCAATTTGACACAAGCTAGGGTCATCTGGGAAGGAAAAAAATCTTAAAAGAGAAAACATTTCCATAGCTTGGCCTGTAGCTAGTGTGTGTGGGCTGCCTGTACTATACTTTCACAGAACCTAGGGTTGTTACCAGGATTCAATATGCTTAGGACAGGCTCCCATGAATACCAGTTTAGCAATTATAAACTTCTTTCCATAGTTAAATAAAGTTTATTCTAATGTAAAAAGAGGATCTATAGAGTCCATAGCACATATCACTTATCTTCACTTTAAAGTTCAGTTTGATAGCCCCCCCCCCCCATATTATTCTTGTGTAACCAGCAGGTTAGGTAATGATGGTTCCCCGACAGTGGCTTTGGGAGTTCCTATCTTCTCTGCCCAATGACACACTGTGCTGGTGAGGCTGTCCTGTCGCTTCTACCCTCTTTCACACTGAGCTGGAAGGTCAACGGGATGAGGCAAATTAACAACACACAGCACAGGTTGGTGCTTATTGACATCCAGGAGGCTTTTGGTCAGTTCTGATGCTCTAACAAAGTTGACGAATTGGTGTTCGCCACTATACCAACAGTTTCATTCTTTGATGGAGGAGCAGCAGGGTCTCACTCCTCTCCCATTGATATCAGACTTGTCTTAAGACACCAACAGTGGCACTGATTATTAATAACTGTGTAATATCGACAAGTAAATTTGTAAAGCTCTGTTTGTCCATGCCGTCTCACCTCGTTTGTACACATTGCTGACATGTACACTTCTGCTTCTGAGGCAACCACAGCCTGGCTTTACTTTTGGGTACCTTTGTTACTTTACACAGTATTGTGTCCTTTATAACGAAGCTTAAAGGATCAGTATAGCTCGTGCTGTATGCCTTAAGAATTCACGAGTTCATAGATATCTGAGTTTTCAACTTTGCTAGTATAATAAACATTTCCTCTTGCACTCTAAGAATGTAATTCATGTTTAAAAATTCCAAGACAAATTTTGTATATTACTGTTTACTATCAAAGACTATACTTTATACCTCAAGTCATTTCCAGATAGGTCATATAAATTACACCCCACCAACAATATATCTATTTCTTTGCATCCTAATACCCATGAGATATACTTAAAATTATTAATGAAGTTGAACAAATTTTATATATTCTTAGTTTCATGTAGAATTCTTATTTTTTTTTGCTGTTGTCTTAAAAGGAGCTGCAACTATCTCATGAAGAGTTACTGATTAGTCACCATGAAGATTATCATTCAGGAATCTGTGACGTTGAAGACATCTGTAGACTGTTTTCCTTAACATTAACTTGCGTCTTCATCTTTGTCACAAGTTTGGAAGCATTGAGTGACATCTTTTGGTTCTGGCAATAAAGCTAGAATTCTTAATGTTTCTTAGATTCTAGTAACACCATGGCTCTCGGACACTCAGTGAAAACTATCTTTTAGCCTTAGCTACAGTTTAAAGCATCACAGTCTTTCCTTAGCTTATCGGATAGTATGATACTTTGTTTATAGAGAGAAATGTGTTCTGAATGCTACATAAGGGATGCATGGACAAGATTTTAGCATTCGCCACTATAAAGGGCTCAGGGTTTCTTATTCGGCATGTGTACAAATGAAAAATGGACATTGGCGTCTTTCTACAGATTCTACAGCAGTGTGCTTTCCTCAGAACCTGATGTGATTTGTTTTTCTTTTTCTCAGTTTAAGGCCAACCCTCCAGCTGTGAATTTTGAGCTAACAGGAGAGACAGATGGTATATTTAAGATAGAAAAGGATGGACTTCTGTATCACACAAGAGCCCTGGACAGAGAAACAAGAGCAGTCCATCATCTGCAGGTGAGCTGAGACAGTGGGATGACACCCAGGCTTCTGCAGCACCCTCAGTCCCAGAATCCCCCAGCACCTTTACTCTTTGCTTTTTGTTCAGCTCTCCTGACATTGATGCAAAGCTCCAATCCTCATATGACCTCCCTCCCTCCCTCCTTCCCTTTATCCCTCCTTCTCCCTCTGCCTTTCCTTTTTCCCTCTTTCTCCCCACCTCTTTGAAACCAACTACAGAGGGCCTTTTGACCATAGTAATCCAATTTACATGATCAAAGTCCTCAGATGGCCATACTCATTTGGGTACTGGAGCTGAAACCCAGCACTGTGCCTCTGATGTGCCCTGGTGCTTGGTGTGTGGCTGTTGTGTGGGCCCCACACCCACAATGAAGGCAGCATCAGTGCTGCGTAGAGACACTGGGGGCCCAGAATGCAGAAGGACCTAATGGTCCTTCTAGAAGTGCTCTTCCTTTTCTTTTCCCCATAGCTTCCTAGTGGTGCCTGAATAGCTAGAAGGGCAGAGTGCTAAGTGAAAAAGAGCAAGCTGAAAGCATTTATCTGTTGCTTTCCGCCATGCGCTCTGTAGACTGACCACTATGCTAGCTCTGAGGAGTCACAGCCCACCATCATATGAGCAATGTCCTGAGTCCGGTACCCTGCACATCTAGAAAGCCACAGCCATCATGAAGTTGGCTTAACTGATTGGACCCCTATTTTAGCAGCACAGAATTTGGGCTTTTGTGGCTGCTTCGTCTTCTGCAGTCACCAGGCCATTCGTCTCTTGAATTTTAAGTTCCTATAAGTGACTTTTGGGCATGTATCTGAAGTCCAGAGTCACAGGGTGGTATTCTTCTCTTCAACAACAGCTTGCAGCCTTGGATTCTCACGGAGTTATAGTGGAAGGCCCAGTCCCCATCATCGTAGAAGTCAAGGACATCAATGACAACCGACCTACGTTTCTCCAGCCAAAATATGAAAGCTCAGTGAGGCAGAACTCTCGCCCAGGTAAAGTAGGCAGTGTGAGCATGTCTGTGGGATGAAAGAGTGGAGCTTTTATGTAAATTTCACAGCCCTCTGAGTGTTGTTTTGTAGTGCCAATTGTTCTGGACCAAAGTCTCTCATCCTTGGCCTTGTTTAGTCTTGGGTACTGTAGGATGTTTGAAAGTATCTTTGACCTCTATCTAGGAAATGCCATAAACACTCCCCTCTCTAAGCTGTGACAATTAAAAAATGTCTCTAGGAGTTCTAGAGAAATGGCTCAGCAAGAGCCTTTCTGACCTTCAGAGGATCTGAGTTCAGTTCTGAGCACTCATGCTGGGCGGCTCATAAATCCTCTGTAACTTTAGCTTTAAGGCATTCAATGTTTTCTTTTGGCTGCTGTGGGCACCCACATTTGTGTGCACATAGCCCTCTCCCCAATTAAAAATAAAGTAAATCATTAAAAGATTCTCTAGATCTTGACAAATGTACAATGAAAGTCAAAACTATAATTGTTTAGTGAACTTTCAAAGTCCACACAGCTCGAGAACACCCAAAAACTGTCTGGAAAGGTGAGCTTGCTCTCCCATATCCTTGTGGGATACTTAGAGTCACTGTTGGCTTCTTTCCTTACAGCTGTTCCCCAGCTGTGGCCCATACCTTCTGTATGTTGGCCTACCCTCTATGTCTAGACCCTTGATCTTTCCATCCACCCATATCAAGGAATCATTTGTGTGACTCAACCCTTTTCTTAGTTTTCAGTAGCCACGTAACCATTCAGGGATGGCGGCAATGTCCCTGTCTCTTGTCCCTAAGATGGAATACCAATGACTCTCTTATGTAGAATTTGCGGCATAAGAATCTTCTAGACAGAAACATCTTTTCTCTCCATGAATCAAATCTCTTAGAGAAGTGATTTTTCACAACTGGGGAACTCCCGTGTTATCTTAAAAGTTGGAGGGAACATACACAAAATTTTAAACCTGTGAATTATTCCTAGTGGTATCCTGGTCAGTGTTTAATAGCTGTTTCTCCTGGGGTGAGTGGGAAGAAGCATAATTCCTGCCCTCTGAAAGGGTTCATGGTATAATTACTTTACCATGGCCTATTTCAAATTACCAGTGCTATTAATAAACGAGTTCATAGCCTCTGGGTCTGGGTAGTTTTAATATACGGTGTTTTTATTTGCAAGCTTTTTTTTTTGTAATTGAATTTGTAAAAACTTTTGAAAAACAATTGACTGAAAATTTTCTGGAAATTCAAAATTGTGCTCTCACAAGGTGAGTCCAGTGTAGCATTAGCTAAATATCATTTAGTAAATAATTATTTATTATTATTTAGTAAATAAATTAAAAGAACATAGAGTATTTAATGAAAAGGTTTTTTTGAGACAAAAGTAGTTTAGTGAGAAAAATGAATCTTTGCAAGTTTCTTTAATGTCTGAATGAATAAAAACAAGGGTTGAAAGCCTGTGTCTGCATCCATGCTGTCACCGCATAATATTTTGGTTGAAGTAGTATGTGACAAAAATTAGCCTCACAGAGATCTGTACTTTAGGAAATGAGAAATATTTTAATAGCATTTTTAAATATTATGGACATTCTTTGATATATAACCAAAACTTGAAAAGGGAATGTTTCTTACAGATGAGTAACAATATAATAATGGTATATTTTGTACTATTTTACATTAAAATACAATAAATTGTCTTGTTCTTAAATGTATCTTTTCCAGATGTGATTTCAAACACCGTTAACTTTTTGAAATATGCCTGGAGACTTCTATAGGCTCCTGGACCATACTTTGAAGAAACCCTATTGTAAGGATAGGAAGCAAAATAAAGTTTAATTTTTCCAGTTAGGAGCTCAGACACTTCCTTCCACGCTCTCTGCGTCTTGTGAGGCAGGACATGGAGATAGATGGTTCAAGTTTCAACTCTCTTCTTCTGTGTATGCTCTGTTACCAGGAAAGCCTTTCATGTATGTCAATGCTACAGACCTGGATGACCCAGCTACTCCCAATGGCCAGCTTTCTTATCAGATTGTCATCCAGCTTCCCAAAATCAACAATGTTATGTACTTTCAGATCAACAACAAAACAGGGGCAATATCGCTTACCCCAGAAGGTAAGTCAAGGCCAACCCTCACAAACCTCAGTCAGAGGAAGATTTGTCACCTTTGGGGACACGTCTTTTGTCCTCCTCTCCTACTTCTATAGGATCCCAGGAGTTGGATCCAGTGAAGAATCCTTCCTACAACCTGGTGGTTTCAGTGAAGGACATGGGTGGCCAGAATGAGAATTCCTTTAGTGATACCACATCTGTGGACATTACTGTCAAAGAGAACATCTGGAAAGCACCAGATCCTGTGGAGATTAGAGAAAACTTGACTGATCCTCACCCCATCAAAATCACTCAGGTAGTATCCAAGTGACATCTACAGCTAACTCAGACCCCTACCATGATGAGTAGAGACCTATGCTTGTGGTCCTCACTAGTTGTTTTACTAGATACATTTTGCATCATATAATTACAAAACAAAATAAGTAATCAAGGCCCTACATCTCCAAAGTTTCTCTCTCTCACACATACACACACGTTATTGGGGGGTGTTTTATTGTTTTCATTCAGCAATGTGAAATATAGCTGCTTTATAGTAGGTTTTATGGCATGTGGTATACCATCAATATATGTCGTTCGTAACAGTATCAGGGAAACCAGGCCCTGTCTATGTATCAGGTCTTACTTTTGAGTATTTTTTGTTGTTGAAGAGTAACTCTGGGGGTCAGTAGTTATTTTTATTCCTGAGATCTTTCAGCCTTTAATATTTGAGGGTGTATACTTCATGTTGCATCGCAGCTAAATGAATGAATGAGTCTAAGTCAGTGGTTCTCAACCTGTGGGTTGGGACCCCTTTGGGTGTTGAATGACCCTTTCACAGGGGTCACATCAGATATCCTGCATATCAGATATCTACATTGCAATTCATAGGAGTAGCAAAATTACAGTTATGAAGTAGCAATGGGAATAATTTTGTGGTTGGGGGTCACCACAACATGAGGAACTGTATTAAAGGGTCTCAGCCCCAGGAAGGTTAAGCACCACCTCTTTAAGGAATCTTGTATTGCTCTGAATTCATCTTACTTTTGGATTTTAGAAGCTCATCATGCATCATATGAAGTGCACTTAGATTCAAAAAATGTTACACCCAGTCAGAGTTTTAGAAGTAAACAACCCACAGACTCTTCCATGAGTTTGTAAAGATTGCTTTTGGGAAGGAAGAATTCCCTTGTCTTCCAGCTCTTAGGTTGAGAATTTTAAAAGCATGTTACTCAGTTGCCCTAAGAAACTGCTCACGTGCAGACAGAGTTGTGAGCAATTCCCAAGTGAGAATATGGAAGCTGTTGCTCACCTTCTCAGTCTGTTCACCCTCTCGTCTTTCCCCACCCCTCGCTTTGGCCATGCAGGTGCAGTGGAATGACCCAGGGGCCCAGTATTCCTTAATCGACAAGGAGAAACTGCCACAGTTCCCGTTCTCGATCGACCAAGAAGGAAATATTTATGTTACTAAGCCCTTGGACCGGGAGGAAAAGGACTCTGTGAGTGAAACGGGACTTTCTGTGGGCCACAGACAAATCCTACGTCTACTTATGGTTGAGGACAAATTAATTGTACATTAAAAAAAAAAACAAAACAAAACTGTGTTCCAGATCCTGATGTTTGTGCATTCTCAAAGACACGGTGATTTGATAATTTAAGTCTAACCAACATACTTAGAACTGAAAAATGAGGGGGAAGTGAGTATGTCTGTGCAATGATGAAACTCACCTTCCTCCTCCTCCCTCGTTTCTCAGTTCTAAGTATGTTGACACGAAGGTGAGAGATGGTTGGCAAAACAGTTATTATCCTCCACCCGTTAAAGGGACAGTGGAGGCGTCTTCTTACCTCTGACCTTCATATTGCAGCATGTTTTCTTTGCAACTGCCAAGGATGAGAACGGAAAACCACTCGCATATCCGCTGGAAATTCATGTGAAAGTTATTGACATTAATGACAACCCACCAACATGCCTGTCTCCAATTACTGTATTTGAAGTCCAGGAGAATGAAATATTGGGTAAGAAACGAGAGCTGTTCGATGCCATGGACCTGTCTTTCTTATTGCTCCTTGTGATCCCTTTCTAGCCTCTGGGGTGTCAGGTAGACCTATTCTGCAGTCCGTTGTCCACGTCTAGAACAGTACAGAGATTGAAGGTATCATGAGAGTCATACAGGTACAGTGCTTTGAAATGAACACTATCTCTGGTCCTCTTAAGTTGACGCTTTTATAACTGCAATCGTTGCCACTGTTTAAATGACAGTCACTGTGTACACGTCCAGAAGGGTCCTTTTTGCAAGATTTTCCCTTCAGTTATCTTATCGAACTTCTAAACAGCCCACTTTTAAGAGAGAAAACCTCATCTAGCTTGCTAAAGAACTTGGTCCTTTATACCCACAGCCAGATAGGTATTCCACAATAAGTAGACAATACCAAGTTCAATGTAACCCTGTGGTTCCCTCTTGAGGAAGCCAGTGATAACTGAGGAAGCTGGCAAGTGAAGTTAAGCCTCAGGCACGCTTGTCCTTTTGATCTTTCTGTTTGAGAAAAATGTATCTCCTGATAGTTTTATGTTTGTATAGGGACAACACTGTAAGAACGTTAATGACTTCTGAGGGGTTTGTTGTCTCTCCCTGGATTTGAAGCTGTTGTCTATTTCCTTCTTGGAGTTGAGACCATTGAGTAGGCTGGCATGTCTTTTGTGTTTGAGCTGTGTGCTTTTTAAGCTTGTTAGATCAGCATCTTTGCACTCCCCATGGGTGGGGCCTACCCATCTAGGGATAGACATTTTCTTTGATCCTTCTGCTCTGGTTGCCACTCAGTTTTGACACAGCAATCACTTTCATGGTGGCTTGGTGGGGTTTTCTTCCCTGTGATCATTCTTTGCTTCCTGGTGTTAGGTGTCACACGGAGGAGGTTGCATATTCTCTGTGCATCCTGTGGAGGGGTGGAGGTGTTCTTTGTTTTATTTACCACAAGTCCTGCTTCAACAAGGAAGGGTTAAATCATAGATTGAAAGATTTCAGTAGATGTAAGGAATGAAGTTACAGGGACAATTGTATAATAGAGTAATTATGTAACAGCCAGCAAAAACTTGTGGTGTTAAGTTTCACTGAAATTGGGGCTGGCCTGGGGTGCCGAATGAAGGTGGAGAAACCTTTCAGAACCTTTCTAGATGATACTGCAAGCCTCGTCATATTGGGCTGTCCATATGCTATATTTGTTATGTATTGCTACATAACAAATTGCCCTCAAATTTAGCAGTTTAAAATGACAGACTCTCATTACATCAGTTTCTGTGAGTCAGGAATCTGATTGCAACTTGGGCCTCTGATTCAGAGGGAGAGGGAGAAGGAGAGAGAGGAAGAGAGAAACAATGTGGTAGTCTCAGTGTTTCTGTAACGTGTTCTTAGAAGTGACACTTGTGCCACATTCATATCTCATCAGGATGGAGTCACTAGGCTCCACTCACAATTGAGAGGTGGACATCACAGCATGGGTACCAGAAGATGGGAGTGTCAGGAGTCATTTGGAGGCTGCCTACTTCATTTAGGAAGAGGATAGTGCAGTTTTTTTAGACTGGTAAAGACATTGTTAGTAGAGTAAAATGCTCAGGGTCTCAGTCTCTTGAGACGTGAGAATTTACTTTGGAAAAGTACTTCATGAATTCTTTAAAGGAAGACAAATTCCATCCAACTGGATATGTTTCCATATGCAGCTTGTGAGAAGTACAGACAGTGCATCTCCTTTTTGAGGCCTTGCTACTTAGCCAGCTGTCAAGACATACACCAGTAGAAACATTAACACACATAGGACTGGTTCATTCCTCTTAAGTTTATACTGTCCTCTTTGCATCTTTTTATAGTCAGTATCTTATAGGACAGCTTCAACTTTCACGTCTTAACAGTATTGACTACAATTCCTGAATCCCAGCTTCTCATGAAGTCCCTCCTACCTTAAAATATTCTTAGATGCCCTCAAGTGTTGCTGTGCATGTCCCAAGTCAGACTGGGTTACTGCTTGTCCTGGCTTCAGTCACTTAGAAGCTGGGTGCTTCTTTCTCTTCTGGTTCATCCAGAGCCCTCCCGGTCTCACCAAGGGATGCCTGCGATGCCAACACTGTGCCTCTGACAGCTGGAAGCTTCCCCGTGGAGAGAATAGCATCATGTTCTGAGCACCACGTGTGCATTCCAAGAGGAAATGTTCAGAATGCCTTTCTTGAGAGGCTGTGTGTCACCACAAACTTTCCTCAGTTATGATACGTTTGGAAAGAAGCAGCAGTTTCTACATGAGTATAAATTTCACATGCCCCATGGGTGCATATATATAGCTATTTAGACATATAGTTCTTCCCCTTTCCATCCTTTAAAACCCAAGCCATGTAAGAGTCTATATAAGCCAGTGGATGTAAACTGATGTAAATGAAGAGTATGATTCAATTCAAATAGTGGCATCCAAATACATCTCATGTGGGATTCTTACTGCATAAATGGAAACCCACATTTCCCATTTTATAGATCTGGATGACCCCATATTCTATGAGAACTTGACTAAAGCTGGTGGGACACAGAAGTACATCCACTGAACTCAGAAGCCCTGGGCCAAAACATACACACAGATAGGCATAGAGTACATACAGCCATGATATGTGGTGTGTGTGTGTGTGTGTGTGTGTGTGTGTGTGAGAGAGAGAGAGAGAGAGAGAGAGAGAGAGAGAGAGAGAGAGAGAGAGAGGCTATTCTTTGTGTGCTATCTTTGAGTGGAGTCAGCCTCTATAGTTGTTCACAAGGCTCTCGGAAGTAGCCCGGGCTTGGCTTCTTCCAGTTTAGCTCTGCTATTTGCCCAGTGTATTTGTCCAGGCAGAGCAGCAGCCTGCAAGTCTCTTTCCTCCTCCTCTTCTTCTTCACCTTCCTCTGCGTCTCCATATCCTCCTTTTGTACGTGGATGATTTCACCTCCGTAATGTAGCTGCTTATATCTCTAATGGCCCTATTTTCCAAGAGGGTCCCCCACTGAGGTTGGAGGTAGATATAGATTCCTTTGGGTGGGTGAGGAGCAGGAGGTACCATACTGAACTGCCGCTCCCCACCAAATCTATAAGTTGATGTCCTAGCTCCTTGTATGGGATACATTGTTCCTCCTCCCCAGCTCATAGGATAAAGTTCTAAGTCTTAGTACTTCAGAATATGGCTGTGTAGATGTTTTAAAGAGGAACTTCGGTAGGATGCCTGGCTGGGTGGGTAGGATGAGGGCTGGGTAGGATGAGGCTGGGTAGGATGAGGGCTGGGTAGGATGAGGGCTGGGTAGGATGAGGGCTGGGTAGGATAAGGGGCTGGGTAGGATGAGGCTGGGTAGGATGAGGCTGGGTAGGATGAGGCTGGGTAGGATGAGGGCTGGGTAGGATGAGGCTGGGTAGGATGAGGCTGGGTAGGATGAGGCTGGGTAGGATGAGGCTGGGTAGGATGAGGCTGGGTAGGATGAGGCTGGGTAGGATGAGGCTGGGTAGGATGAGGCTGGGTAGGATGAGGCTGGGTAGGATGAGGCTGGGTAGGATGAGGGGCTGGGTAGGATGTGGGGCTAGGAAGATAGCTTAGTCAATACACTTCTTACCTTGACTCTATAAAGACCTGGGTTAGATCCCCTGACACATACACACAAAGCCAAGCATGGTAGTACATATTTGCAATTCCAGTGCTGAGGAGGCAGAGACCCAAGGTGGGTAGTTTCTGAGGAGTGATGCTGAGGTTGCCCTCTGACTCCCACATTCACATGTATACCCACAAACACAAGGAGGATGAGGACCCAATGGTGGCCCTTAATCTAATCTAACTGGAGTTCCTAGGATAAATTTGGGTGCTAAGGTACAAAAAGGAAGTACTTGGGAAGGAGGAAGAAATAGCCAGGGTGAAGCTTAGAGGAAAGCAACCTGGTCAACACCTTCATTTCTTGTGTTCAGCCTCTAGGTCTCCCAGAAGGCAGATTTCTGTTTAAGTCTCTCAATTAACAGTACTGTATGGCAGTCTTGGCCGCCACAGTGTTCAATGAAGCATAGCATGGAAAAATGCAAGGCGCCAAAGTAAATCTAAATGTCTTTGTTCACTACCCAAAACGGTTCCCTGTGTTTTCTAGGAAGCTGCTTTACGAACTGCTGTGAATTGTTGTCCTTTCCTTTCCATAGGTAGCAGCATTGGGGTCTTTGTTGCCCATGATATGGATGAAGCTGACAATATCAACAGTATTTTAAAGTACAAACTTGTAGACCAAACACCCAAATTTCCCTCAGATGGACTCTTTCTCATTGATGAATATGAGGGAAAGGTCCAGCTGGGTAAACAGTCCTTGAAGAAGCAAGACAGTCCTCAGTACAACTTAACAGTCGAGGTGTCTGACAAAGGTAAGCACTGTACCGACGTGGTGAGTTTACGTGGCTGTTTTCCTTTTACTTAGGATTCGTGAGGCTCTTCTCATGCAGGTAGCATTCTCTGCTATCATTGTGATTTCGAGGAGGCCAGATGTTTTCTCAGGAGCTAGAGGTACAGATCCGGAGACATTGCGTTGTTGTCTTTGGTCCTCTGAGAACCGAGATATCAGGAGGGATTCCGTGACCATCTCAAAGGGGCCGCCTTTAAGAAAAAAAAAAAATGGAAAGGAAGCTTCAAAGTCTAAGGGATCCCCAGACAGCAGTACTGGCTTGATCATGATGGAAGGAGCTTGATAAAAATGTTCTAGATCACTGGGCAGTCTAAGAAGAATTCCAAATGGCTGTCAGGAATTCTGCAGGGTGTTGTCTCTGGGCATAGACCTGTCTTTCCATTACTACTTGCTCAGTAATCATCTGGGGGCAGCCAGTGGAAGATGAGGCACAAGTGTAGTGTTGGTCACAGCTTAACACTGCAGCCACCAGGTTACCAGTCCAGCTGTTAAAGTGGCCAGGCACAGTCCCATAACTACTCTAATTAACAGACAGGAACAATTCTTTTCTCATCCTTACTCCATTATGTATGAAAGCAGTAGAGGGATGTGTCGTTGCCATTCCTGACAGCAGGAATGTCTTTTCTTCGAATTGCCCACTGGACAACAATCAGAGATATTTTTTTTTTCCCCTTAATCCTTGTATACTGTCAACGTGGGTTCTGCTTAACCTCTCCTCTCCTTCGGGCAGAGGAATCTTTAAGAATCTCATGGCAACTTCCCATTCTCCAACACATCTCTACATCCACAGACAAATGTGCTGCTATCTCTAGGGTACTCAGAGTCCCAGGAGGTAACTGCCTCATGAAATGATTCTGTAATTGTAGCTGCCAGCGGCTACGGGAACCAGGTTCACCTGAGAGGAAGGCTGGGAATGAAAGGGGAATGGAGGGCGAGAGAAGCATGGGGCGAAAATTTAATATTTTGCTTTCACATAAAAAGGGGAAGCCCCCACCCCCAGAGTCTCTTCTCCATCGCTGGGTGAGGGGATAGCAGCCTGAAGGTGTCAAGGCAAGCTCAGCAGGCGGTCCATTCTTTTGGCCAAGGCCGGCAATGCAATTCCTCCTAGATCCTATTGTTGTTTGGTCTACTGTGGTAAATGACTCAAGGCCTGCTCAAAGCTGTGGGGGAGGGCACATGTAATTGTTTTCTGAGGAACACAGTTTACATAGGTGTGGAAAAGAAAGGACTAGTGGTTTATATGTATGTCTTATTTTTTTTCCCTTTTCTATGGATGCTGATATCCCGGGAGAACTTGAGCTAAGCAGATTCCAGTACAAACTGCCTGCCAAGTTCTCA
Organism: Arvicanthis niloticus; assembly: GCF_011762505.2. Classification (NCBI taxonomy): domain Eukaryota; kingdom Metazoa; phylum Chordata; class Mammalia; order Rodentia; family Muridae; genus Arvicanthis; species Arvicanthis niloticus. The sequence continues at coordinate 19,775,545 of NC_133433.1, read as the reverse complement.
GGTAGCTAGTGAATTGGCACACAGTGAAGATCTGATGCTATTTAGCACCATGTTAAAAGGCCCAGTGAGATAAATGTAAATCATGCTGTCCATAGCAAAGTGACAGACTCTCACATTGGCTGTCCATGCCTGCAGTATCTAATCATTTGCCTTGCCAAGGTACCAGACAAAGTATTAGGGATGCACTGATGAACCAGACCCAGTAGCTGTCCCTAAGGGAGTACCCCTTTTGTCATGAAAGATGTATACACATGTTAACAACTCATAGGGACATACTGTCTACTGTCATTGTGGCACTCTTCCTAGACACTGTCCCACAACACACCTGCAGGCCACATTCACCTTGCATCTAAGATCCACCTCCTGGTTCCAATTAATCCTCAAATTGTCAAACCACCCTCAAAGCCTGGGCCATTTCTGTGAGCTACCTCTTAGCCTCCCTTGGAAGTAAATTATTCGACTTTAACCTTTACCTTGAGGAGAGGAAGCAGGTGACCTTGAACCTCCCCACCATGCTGGGTGGAACGGATGCTGGGCAGATGCACTCAGAGAAGGGACAACAGCCTGTGGGATGCTTGGCAGAATGGTGCAAAGGGATAGTTTTGCTTTGGGCATCAGAGATTATATAACTAACACTCACTGGTCAGGTAAAGGAGATGCTTCAGAGAAAAGCAGCCATCCTGGTTGTTGAAAAGCCTTCCCAAGGATAGGACAGTGGGATGCTCAGGAGAGCATCTCAGGACCCAGTCTGGCTTCTACCTCCTCTTGTTGACCTGCTTGTGGGTGAGGTGGGGGGGCGGGGCAGAGCAGCCTCCATTTAGAGGATCTGGGAAATTGTGACAGCAGTTTTCATGTCACTTGCCAATGTTTCCTTATCAAGTCCTGATGCCAATGCATGATTTCCAGTGAGAATTCTGTGGTGTGACTTTGGTTTTCAGATTTCAAGACTCTCTGTTCTGTTCAAGTCAACGTTATTGACATCAATGATCAGATTCCCATCTTTGAAGTATCGGATGTGAGTAGATGTCACTATTTGTTTTATTTTTATTTGGATCATATTACTGAACGCTTAATTTAAATAAAAACACAGACAATATGCTAGGTAGCCCGGACAATGCATCAATCAAAACCAGGTACCAACTTTACATGAGTCCTTAAGAACACTAGGGTCTACTGAGAGTACCTGGGGATGTCATTTATAAACTCTTGCCAGCAGCTCATTTATTCTAAGTGCTGCTTAAAAGCTACAACCACAATCTTTTTCAGATTGAAAATTAAATGGCTGCTGGTGTCTTGTTATAGATTTTGCATACAATAGACAGTAGATGCAGCTACTAGATCTATGCCAAGCATTTGGGATTAGACGTATTGGCGACTTTAACTCATTTTGTATTTAACCAGGTAAGAGGAAAGGAAAGGAGAAAAAATATCTCTGGCTTAAGTCTAAGAGAAATGTGCTTCCTCTGTTTGAAGGAATTAGTGTTGGATGTAAATAAAGTAAGAAGTATCAGGGCAGAAAGGACATCAGGGCAAATGGCTGTGGTCACGGTGTGGTGTTATCATTGCACCCTTAAAAGGAATGTCTCGATTTATTTAGCTCCAGGGAGAGAGAAGCCCTCTTGACAAGATTGTTATGTTAGAAGTCAGTTTTGAGGCAGCCCAGAGCCTCCTGATGATGTCCATAAATCAAAATAGGGCAAGGCTGTAACAAAGAAGGGAATTAATTTACAGTAGAGCTCAGAACCATAAGAAGTGTGATGGAACGTATCTTGTCTAACAGCCACTGAGCTTAAGCAAGCATGAAATAAAGAATTCATTTTTTTGTAGCTTCTATCCTCTGGGGCATTTTTCACTTCCCAGTGTTGTGTGTTCCCTGCATTTCCGCAGATAGTGGCAAGTAGACTGAGCAGAAGAATTCTGCAGTGGGAGTTTAAAAGCTTGGAGACTCAAACCTGGCTGGAGAGGAAGTGGGCTTACTTATTCCACTGCCAGTGTCTTCTCTTGGACCCTGGCTGTTACCATTTTTGAGATCATGATGTAGAGAAGAGTGGATCTTGGGGCTTCAGGGGAGTCAGAATGCTTTATGGGGGTGTGAGGAACACAGGCTTTGGGGGGTTGGGTTTGATCTTACGAGCTGTGTTAGCTTGGGTGGGGTTGACTATGTTAGCCTTTGGCTCCTCTGTCAAATGTTACTGGTAAGTTTGCAGCCCTCTAGTGTGTTTTGCCACTCATCTTTCATAAGTGCTGCATACCAGCCATTCAGAGACTCTACACACATTATCTCCTGATGACCACAGGTTGCATTCTCCTATTAGACATGACAGAGTCCATGTTTACACAAATGAGATAACTGGACCATTCAATTAACAAACAGCAAGTTTAAAATTGGTAGCCAACTCTGACTTCAATGTTTTGGGCTCCTAATGTCTATCCCTTGGTTGATTCAGGAATTAGAAGTATCTGTTACACCGTAGGCATGTCTCATATTACAGCTATCTATACCATTATTATTCAAATAATTATAGTTATTAAACATGTGGATGTTGGAGGGGAAGTCTATTTTAGAATCGTTCTAGAATGTCTAAGTTGTTATGCTTCTTGGTATGGATTTCAGTTTTTAAGTACAAATGATGTTAAAACCAACTGCCACATGTTCACCAAGAGGAAAACCACGCTGGGTATGAAAAAACAGCTGTGACCTCTGTCCTGAACCCAGAGATGTTTGCCCTTTGGCCAGTAAACTCAATGACATGAACCTTCTGTTTGCTTTCTTGTTTCTTCCTCAGTATGGCAGCAAGACTCTGTCTGAAGACACAGCTATCGGATCCACCATCTTAGTCATCCAGGCTACAGATGATGATGAACCATTTACAGGGAGTTCTAAAATTCTGTACAAGATTGTACAAGGAGACTCTGAGGGAAGGCTGGAAGTTGTCACAGATCCCAAGACAAATACAGGATATGTCAAGATCAAAAAGGTAGATAGCCCACTTAATAACTATTAATAAAATACATAAAATAGACTATTCTACCCACGATGATGTCAAGACCAATAGACAGAGGTGATATGTTCACACGCACGCAGAAGTCATCTGATGTGGATACTGGGAACCAAACTAAGACCTCTGCAAATGTTTAACTGCTGAGCCTACTCTATAGCTCCAGAGACTGTAGACAGATGCTTCTTATGTGATTAACATGGCCATGCACAGAGCTAATCAGAAAGGTGATCCCAAGTTTTAAGACAGAAGAGACAGATGTGAAATGAAGGAAAGTGGACAGACTTTTATTCTGATTTTAGTTAGCTGATGAGTCTGAGTGAGGGGGCAGTGCTTTTCTCCACAAGGGACTTTGAAGAATTACAACTCCATCCTTTAATGTGTTCCTAAGCCCAGTTGGCTCTTCTCCCCTCCTATAAAGACTAGAGAGTTTGGAGATAAAGTATTACCTCATAATTCCCACACCTTTCTCCAGTGTCTCCAACTTTCCCTCAGCCTATTCCCATCCCTCACCATGTACCTGAGTCTCAACTTTTCTCTTCTGTAGCTGCACAATTTGTGTTAGAGCTCATCATGGGTTTGCCAGATAACTCATTTGGAACCATCCAATAGGTATTGAGTCAATGAACTTTTCATGAGGAGAGTGCAAAGCCTTCCAGGTACACAGGGGAAAGGTGCTACAGAGAATCTGCTGGAGCATGGCTTGTTGGTTGAGGCTGGGAAAAAAAAGGCTAAGGAAATGTTTTGAACTAGAGTAATTGAAAGCTGAAAGTAAGGGCAAAAAGCAGAGGCCAAGCAGAGCAGTTGCACAGAAAATGAAAAAGAGCGAAGGAAAAAAAAAAAATAACGCTAGCCTAGAACTAGCCACAGGATGGCATTGGCTATTTGAATGTGAAATGTTGGCCACAGTCTTGTGTTTGGACACTTGGTCTCAAGCTGGTGGTGCTGTTTTGTAAGGCTACAGATCCCCCAGGAGGTGAAGCTTTGTCTGATAAACTATGGCCGGAGCTAAGAAGTTTTGCCAGCCTTACCTCCTATCCATTCATTTGCTTTCTGACAACAGACACAATGTGACCAGCCACACCTTTCTTGCTGAGATGGGCTGTGTCTCTTCGTAAGCTGTGAACCAAAGCCAATTCTTCCTCCCTTAAGCTGCCTCTTGTCAGGTATTTAGTGACAACAAGAAAAGCGTACGCACTGTCACCTCTACATCATCTGACAAGGGTGCCTACTGGGTTCAGCAGAGTTCAGTGTATAACACCCATAAGCTTCTGTGGATGTCTGACATTTGGGGAACATACAAGCTTCTTCCTCCATATTTGGCTATCTACGTGGAGAGAGAACATGGAAAGATGGAGGAAGGGGTGTTGTTCAGAATTGGGAGTGGGTAGCCTGAAAAGCATGGTGGTATAAGTCTTTGCTGCAGGACTGGGACATCTCTCTCTTCCCACCACTCTAGGGACTCAGAGAAGATGGGGGGTAATCAACTGCCTCGGTCATTTTTTTCTTTGTGGTATCTTATTATGTAGCATCCATAGCTAACCTGACCATGTGTGGTGATTGGATCCTTTAGGGAGATGACGGCAGTGGAGAGCTATAGCTGTCCTTCCACATAAGCCATACATGAGGTACCACTATAGTGGAGCCAAGCCACACACCAAATGCTTGCCATCCTTGTTTTGTATATTTCTGTATTTATTGTGTCTAGAATATTGCTTGACACATGGCAGATGAAGATATTGAGTATTGCTCGACTGAATGAATAATTGAAATTTGTTTTGTGTTCAATTACTCATAATCACATAAGCAATTGTAGAACCTCTGTGTTAGGGACCTGTAGTCTCAGCTCTCTGTTCCCCAGGTACTGTGACAACAGTTCTTGAGTGTCAAAATTTGGCAGGCTGAGCACTGGAAGATAATCTCAGAACACAGCTAGAGTCCTGGAACTCTGAAGGTCACAAGCTATACCAGAGGCTTATCTAAATCCTATTGGCAATGCTCAAGAGAGATACTGAGTTTTTAGCCAAACTAAATACTTAACAGTCTCTCCTCCCATAACACCAAGCATATCCCTGTGAGAGCATTTTGGTAATGGACATAAACAGTATATGTATATACATACACACACATACACACTGTTTGAGTATGGACTTTGCATAAGTGGGTGGTATGTACACATGTGTGGGTGCATCCAGAAGGGCAGAGAAAGATGTTGTGTATCCTCTTGAACTACAATTTTCTTTCCATTGAAACTCTCAAGGATCAAGCCTTTTACCTATGTACCTTCTAACTTATGTACTCTGGGTACTGCGTGTCAGGAAGGAGATGAGGAGTGAGGCGACTATGCCACAGTTCTTTCTCTCACAGAGCTGATGACCAGTGACGAGACAGAATAAGAACAATATGACCAAAGCTCTGGCTCGGGTGCTGTGCTGTTGCAGAGGAAGTATAGCCCATGTGTCTAGGCTATGTGAAAGGATGAGGAAACAGATGAGGAGCCCAGCAGTGCTCAGCTCCTGGGGGAAAGGGATTCCTTCGGATATGAGAAGGGCAGGCTGAGCCAATGTAATCTATCTTGCACTTCATGAATGGATGTCACTACCACTGTGTACTGATGACAGAATGATACAAGAGAAGGCCTAGGTGTCTTGAGTCCTTCAGAACAATACACCTGCATAAAGTCATGAGTGTTGCTTCCCTAACATATAGCATCTGTCTTAGTTAGGGTTTTATTGCTGTGAAGAGAAACCATGACCCAGGAAACTCTTTTTATTTTATTTTATTTTATATTTTATTTACATTTAAGATGCCATCCCCTTTCCCCATTTCCGCTCCCTAGAAAACCCCTGTCCCATGCTCCCCCTTTCCTTTTTGCTTTTATACAATTTTTTAAATGTTAATCAAAGGATTTATAAGTTTGGTAATGCTCAATCAGAAGTGTAACCCAATACCCAACCTAGATATAAAAACCATCTTTGACTGGTGGAGACATGTGAACATCTGCCTCCATGCCCCCTCTCTCTTTCTCTCTCTCATCACCTAGCTTCTCCTCTCCTTCATCTTCTCTCCTTACTCCATCTCTTTTATAAAGAAAGACATTTAATTGGGATAGGCTTACATTTTCAGGGCTTTAGTTCATGGTCTTCATGGTAGGAAGCATTTCAGTGTCCAGGTAGACATGGTGCCGGAGAAGGAATTCAGAGTTCTACATCGTGATTCAAAGCAACAGAAGGAGACTGGGTGCTACACTGGACATAGCTTATAGAAGACCCCAAAGCCCACCTCCACAGTGACACATCTCCTTTAACAAGGCAAAACCTGCTCCAACAAGGTTGTATCTCTAACAGTGCCACTCCCTATGGTCAAGCATTCATACACATGGGTCTATGGGGGCCATTCCTATTCAAACCACCACAGCATCCTTTTGGTTTTCCACTGGTTCTGTTTAGGTTTTGACATTTTAGGGCCTTCTGAGAATCCAACAACAAAACTAAACAACAATAAAAACTACGTGACTGCCGGGCAGTGGTGGCGGCACACGCCTTTAATCCCAGCACTTGGGAGGCAGAGGCAGGCAGATTTCTGAGTTTGAGGCCAGCCTGGTCTACAGAGTGAGTTCCAGGACAGCCAGGGCTACACAAAGAACCCCTGTCTTGAAAAACCAAAAATAAATAAATAAATAAATAAATAAATACAAAAAAACCAACCAAAAACAACCCTCCCCCCAAAAACAAAAAACAAGCAAGCAAACAAAAACCAAAAAGCCAAACCAAAACAAAACAAAAAAGACCTACGTGACTATTTGGGGCTGACAAGATGGCTCAGTGGATGAAGGCACTTACTCCATAAGCCTCATCACCTGAGTTTTACCCACATGGTGAAAGGAGAGAGCTAACTCCCACAACTTACCCTATGGGATGAATGTACCAACATTCATATACATACACATACAAATAAATGATAAAAATTTAAAAGTCCATGTGCTTCCATCTTAAAATATTTACACACACACACACACACACTGTTTAGATTTTAGTTTATATGGGTTCAGAGTCCTATGGGATCCTTAAGTCTTGAGATGGCGGTCTACACTGTAGGGGCTATCTGGCCTCTCTTCTATAGAGCAATAGATTCCTGCTTAGAGGGGGATCTGAGGTCCCATGGGCCAGTTGCTCATAGGATAGATAAATCTTTCTGGGCTGGCACATGTAGTTAAGCATATCCTTGAAAAGTTATAGAATTTGGAATGGATTGTTTTCTGAAACAACTCTTTCCATCTTAGGTAGCCTGGTTGTTAAGTTCTCCTTTACACAGAGCCAGAATCAATGTCCCGTTCTTACTCCTGGTCCTGTCTATCCAGGTGGACCAGGACATCTTCCTGCTGGCATGGCCTCTGCTCACCTCTCCCAGAGTCTTGTATTTTGGGTCTTGGGTTCTGAAATCACTGGGAAGTGATCCTCTGTACCATGTGAACATGTCTGTAGTACAAATATTTTCCTAGATGCCATTGTCTGAGGAGAATCAAGATTTTGCTGAGAGGACACGTAGGGTGCACCAGGGTTGTTAAATGAATCTGAAGAGGGCTGTGTTAGATTCTCTCTTCCTGACAGCCCATGTACATGAAACCACTCAATGCTCTGATGGCACCTGAATAAAGTTGTGGTATGGCTTTCTTGAGAACAAGGTTTCAGCCAAGATTGCATGAGTTTTAAGAGAAATAAATCCTTTAAGGGAGCTATTTATCTCAAGATTAATTTCTCCTTGTTTTCTCTTCCCCCACAGCCTCTTGATTTTGAGACTCAGCCAGTTACTAGCATTGTGTTCCAAGCAGAAAACCCTGAGCCGCTGGTGGATGGTGTAGAGTACAATGCTAGTTCTTTTGCCTCCTTCGAGCTGATTGTGACGGATGTGAATGAAGTACCTGTCTTCCCCCAGCAAATATTCCAAGCAAACATCAGCGAGGATGCTGCTATAGGCACAAAAGTGGGCAATGTGACGGCCAAGGACCCTGAAGGCCTGGCTGTGAGGTACAGGGCCGCAGGGCTGGGCAGGCCTACTTGCATGCTGCAACCATAGCCAGAAGGAGGGCTGGCAAGGCAGAGAAGCAGCGTGCACTGGCTTAAGGAATGGGGCAATGGAGCAGACATCAGAAGCAGGGTCTCTATTCTTGGTTCAGTGTGTCAGACATATGGCTTCAAGTGCTGTTCTGTTTCCTTGCTGCAGACCTCAGTTGAGATCTGGTGATGGTACAAGGTGGGAGCCCCACCCCTGAGATTGGGTGGGCCATAGCCAGGCCCTATGTCCAAACTGTTGAGGTTCTAGAGAAGCTTCCTGTGGAAAATAGACTGGAGTTATAGAGAGATAAAAACCTAGAAGTAGAAAAAGCCACCTTAGAGGGAAAAGGGAATGTCTTAAATGTGGGGACCCTGGGCTCCTCCTCTGTCTGGAGAGCTAGTCTGGGGCTTGTCCCCCTCATTTATAGAGGGCTAGTGCTCAAGTGAGATGCTAAGACAACATGTCTGTTTTAGTCATTCTGAGTTCTTTTTTGATGCAACTGCCCCCACATATGTTTGCCTCAATAATGTACAATGATTAATTCATTTACTGCATACACATATACACATTTGTATGATCCCTATATGATTTTAAAGATCACGTGGTTAGTAAGCTTAGATAGGACTTGAACTCAGACCTCTTGTCTGTCTTATACAATATTGTCCAGAATACAAACAAAGACTTCTGTATGACTTAGGGGGCATATGTAGTTCCGAGTCTTTATTTAAGTCTCTGTATATTTGAGTGAAGGTTTACCTCCTATCAAGCTGTCCTGTAGACACGTAGGTTTAGGTCTTTACTGATTTTCTTGCATGAAGTACATTAGTAGTTCACTTACTATAACAAAAAGCGTGAAGCCAAGTAACTTTATAAAGAAAAGCAGTTTATTCAGCTCATAGCTCTGGATGTTTACGGGCATAGCGCCAGTACAGGCTGGGTCTGTTGAAGTCCTTGTGTGATTATTAACACAACAGCAACACAAGCAAAGGGAAAAGATCATATTGCAGACAGGAAGCTGTAGCCACTGCATGCTTACAACCCCTGCAAGGGAGTGTCCCCAAGTGACACAAAGACAACCCACTTAACCCTACCTCTCAATGGTCCTGTACTCAGCAAATTTACCATCTGAGAAGGAGGCTTCTAACACGAGAACATTTTTTTTGTGGGGGAGGGGGAACACTCAAATCATGTCCATATCATACTGAGGAGTAGTGAGGATTACATTGCATTATTCAGTGCAGAAACAACTCTATACATCCAGGTCACAAGTCATAATGGAATTCAGAGCCCATTACTATCTAAATGACGGTGCTATGTTCTCCAGAGAATGCTGTAAAAAATGCTGGTTGTAATCAAAAGATAAAATAAATCAGTAAAATTACTGGTCAGAGGTATGTGCATGTTAGTATAAAGAAAGCAGAAGCATTTAAGGAAATTCGTCTGGTGGCTCACAAACTGGTATAGAACATGAAACCAGAGTTGCCATCAAGAGGTGAGGTGGGCAAGGGAGACTGAGGAGCAGCATCCTATAAAGTGTGTCTCTGGGAAGTAAATGAATGAGGAATAATGAAGGCAGCAGGGGCACATGATACCATAAGAGCTAACTTTACTGACTCCGGTGTTGTGGACTGAGAAATTTAACTCTCCAGCTGGGTAAACTTAGAGAGTCCATCAGAATTCAGTAGATTAAATCCAACCCAGCTTCAAATATCATAGAGCCCATTGTTGACCACAGATCCAGAAGCCAAGCATTTCTGACTACTTCCACTGTGGTCCATGGTATTACCATCTCTGTTGTGGACCAATCCTTTCTCACCATTGAGTCAACTGTCCACTGCAGGCAGTGAGAGCCTTTAAGGTGAAGTAAGCCAACTGCCCTTGGGATTCTCACTTCTGTCAGGTGGAATCCCAAGTACCTAGGAGCTCTGACTTATCACACACACACACACACACACACACACACACACACACACACACACATGAACATAGTGCTTGACATATGCAACATGCTAAAAATATACATGGGAAAATTAATTTGATTAAATATAATTTTAATCATTCCTATTCCTGGATATACAGGCTAACAGAATCTTTAAAAAATTACAGGCAATGTTTTAAAGACATGCACACACACAATTCCTTAACTCCTATTAAATTTTAATTAAAGTGACATTTCCAGGACTGGGAATAAATGGCTTGCAGCTATAGACATCTTTACAGCCATATATGAGGCTTTACAAAAAAGGATAAACTCACTGGCATTTCTCAGACAAGACTTGTTTCTCTCAATCTTTTTTACATTCACAAATGAGTTCTGTTGAAGACACAATTTCAGCCAGGTCACCTTTTCACTCAACATAGATCGCTGGCTGCCTCTGGCTTGTATGATCTGGCTCTCCCAGTCTCTGTGGCTGTATCTTTCCCATTTACTGCTGTCTACACATATCCATGCACCGTGCACACACCAGGATGTTCTTGGCCTCTCTGTCTGGCTTGTGTATCTTTGTGGCATCTTTCTTGTCTGTGTGAACATCTTCAGAAAGGCTTTTCTAAGTCCAAGCATCCTCTCTGTGATTCTAAGCATGTATACTATATTTACCACACTTTACTGGATTATTTGTGTATCTAAAGGCCTCATTCTTCAATTCTTGCCTTGGCCCTGTCTGCTGAAGTTGATGTTTCTATAGTGAAGGCTTGCCAGGCCATGAGCAGCCTGTCTCCAACATTAGCTGCTCAGGTTTAGCAGGGTGGTGTACTTACAGCTTTCAGAAGACATACACTTCAGTTTGGAATCTTGATTGCCAGGAAAGAACAACTTGTCTCCCAGAGCCTGTCACTCTGCTATGCATAATGAAACAAGCACAGAACCGTTCTGTAGAGAAGTGGCACGCAACCTTCCTAATGCTGCGACCTTTTAATTTAGTTCCTCAGGTTGTGTGACCCTCAACCATAAACTTATTTTTGTTGCTACTTCATAACTGTAATTTTGCTACTGTTATGAATCATAATGTTAATATCTGTGTTTTCAGATGGTCTTAGGCAACCCTGTGAAAGGGTTGTTTGATCCCCAGTGGGGTCTCAACTCATAGCTTGAGAACCATTGCTGTAAAGACAGCTCTTCTTCCAAAGAGAGATGTGTAAATGAGATGTGATTCTGTGATTCTGCTCTATAGTACACCACATGATGACCGTGTGTCGGAGTAGAGAAGCACAGACTATCTTCCGTTTTCATGCAAAGTAACACAGGATTTCTTCTGCTCTCCCCCTCATGAAGTTATTCTCTGAAAGGCGATAACAGAGGCTGGCTTAAAATCGACTCCGTCACTGGTGAGATATTTAGCACTGCTCCGCTGGACAGGGAAACAGAAAGTGTGTATCGAGTACAAGTGGTGGCCACTGAAGTAGGTGAGCAAAACAAAGCACAACCAGATCGCAGATTATCAGGGGGTGGGGACATCAATAAAAATGAGCGGGAGGGCAAGAGGGCAAAACTCGTTGCTGAGTATGACCATAAAGCAATGGGGAAACAGGTACAAAAGGGAGGGAGGGAGTGTGAGTGTGTATGTGTTTGTGTGAGTGTGTATTAGTGTGTATGAGTGTGTATGTGAGTTTGTGTGTGAGTGTGAGAGTGTGAGTGTGTATGAGTGTGTGTGAGAGTGTGTGTATGAGAAAGTGTATTTGAGAGAGTGTGTGTGGGTGTGTGTGTGAGAGTATGTGTATGAGTGTATATGAGAGAGTGTGAGTGTGTGTGTATAAGTGTGTGCATGTGTCTGAGTGCATGTATATTTTCACTCCCTCATGGTTGTGTTAGAGAACACTTGTGCCAATCTGTGCTCCAACTAGGCAGAGTTTCCCCAAGGCTGGCAGGGTATCGCGGATGCTTCCTGTCTGCTCTGGTTTTCTGTAGGGACTAGAGCCTCTTCTTGGAATGTTCTAGAGTTCATTGCTAACCTCCCTCACCACCTCCTCAGAGGGGACTGTGGGCTTCTACTAAGCCAGAAACCAGTGCCCTGCAGAGCCTTAAATTATAGCTCCTTGGCACTGATGCTTTTTTGGAGAACAAAACATTTTATGCAAGGCTGTCCTCCAGAAAGCTTGTGTACTAGTGACCTGGGAATCCATCCTTGGGGATTATGATTCAGCTGGTATCTGAACCTGGGTATCTGCTGCTTCAATGAGGCAAGATAAACTTTGAAAGGGAAGACACTTGCACAGATATGCCAGGATGTTTGGACCATCCTTGCATAAGCCTTGCATCCTATTTAATTTAGTTGTGATACAAGTTGCCCACTGACTCTGAACATGGAGTTCCAAGAAAAATTTCAGATTAAAATAAAGATAAATTCACAGGAATAGTATGGTATCCAGGGATAAGGCTGCTAATTAAAACACCGAGTGTTCTTAAATGGAATTTTCCATCTTGCAGTAGGAATTCTATGGATCTTGTGCTGATCAAGGACTCTAATTAGCTAGTAATGTATCTGCTTGGCTTATAAAAAAAAGATGAGAACAGAACTAATTACTATCAAACAAATACAGTTTTAGACCAAAAAAATAATAAACTTTTAAAATACAAAGCCCCAAATTAGAGGCAGACATGGGGGGACAGGAATCATAAAAATGTATGGAAAAAACGGAGAAAACCAAAATGACCATAGTTAAGTTCAACTCCAGCAAGGCTGTTTATTATTGGAAGGATGTACAAATAGACAAGGGTTTGCTGAGACAGGGACAGCTCAATCTCTGCCACCTGCTACACATTCTACTATCAGGAGGTATACGTTTAACTGGTGATTTAAAATCTCCCAGGAAGTCCGAGGGAGGTTTCTGTCTAAACCTTGATGCTGTGCCTTCTCCTTGATCCTATGATGATTAACATTTCACTTTGCACAAGTTTCTAAGTGATTTTCACGTTTTAGAAGTCTCATGGATTATGACCATGAGCCAAAACCTGTTCCATTTTCAGTTGTTGGCACCAAAATTGTAATGTTAATAAACCAAACAACTTCAAGGACATCTGTGGACTTGTCTTTGGTTTAAGAACAGTCAGAGACATAAAAGTTGCTGTGAAGGAAATCAAGAAAACAAGGCTTCCTGAAATCAAAGCAGGAGCCATAAAACACTTTACAGGAGCATAAGTAGCGACCAACCATCAAAGCAGCATCTGCGTGCAGTCAGGCGGGGACAGTCAGAGTCGATTGTACCACACCGGATGCCTCCTGTGTGCTTCTGTTATTGACCGTACTTTGTGCACAAAGAAACCAAGGCATTGAGAAATTGATTTGCCCAGGAGCACATGGCTACCATTGATCATAATGAAGAAGACATGGTCTTTATCACTCTAGCATGACATGACATTTGTGCAACCGTTCGCTTTTTTCTTTTTGTGTGTGAGATCGCCACAAAGATCTTCACACAGCCATGTGCTTCTCAGTTGAGGAAACGAAGCTTAGAAAACTGGGTTAGGTTGTGGAAGGCAGTGGGAAGTGATGGAGGGTGTGGCCAATAGGGACCTCTTCACTGTGTGCTAACTGTGTGAACTTAGCTAGGTCACATAGCTTTTGAGTGTCACTCTTCTCCTCTGTAAAGTTCAAAGTTGTCTTGAAGACAGGTAGACAGACAGACAGACAGACAGACACACACACACACAGTTAGCATTATCATTTAAACATTCAAAACATTTTTATTACTTTTATTTGTGCATGTGCTTGTGTGTGCATGCATGCGTGTGTGTGTGTACATCAAAGAATAATTTATGGGAGTCAGTTCTTACTCCATGTGACTTCCAGGGATCAAAGTCATGTCACCAAGTTTGGCAGCAAGTGTCTTTACCCACCGAGTCACCTTGTTGGTTCCATTTAAACATTTCGGCAGTATTAAAATTAAGTCTGTAATTCTAAAAGCTTCCTTCTACTACTTTAATAGATCCAACTACTTAAATATTGATTTTTTTTAAGAAAGGAGAAACATGATTCCTTATGAAGGATGATAACAATGTTTGGAATTATATTCTAACCCTTCAACGTCTTAGGCGGGTCCTCTCTGAGTTCGACGGCACATTTCCACCTGGCCCTCACGGATGTGAATGACAACCCCCCTCGGCTAGCTAAGGACTACACAAGCTTGTTCTTCTGCCATCCTCTCAGTGCCCCTGGGAGCCTCATCTTCGAGGCCACTGATGACGACCAGCAGTCACTTCGGAGGCCCAGGTTTACATTCGCCCTTGGCAGAGAAAGCCTTCAAAATGACTGGGAAGTTTCCAAAATCAATGGTGAGTTAGCAAATATACAATGAGAAAAATCAATGGTGGATAAAGGGATTATTTGTGTGTGCGCCTTGGTGGGCTTTAGAAGTCACCACAGAATTTTCTTCTTGTCCCAAGAAAGCAGGCCATTCTCTGGAAGCGCACAAGGAAAGTCTTCAAAGCCCCAGGCCTTGCAGAAAGGGAAGCTTGACACCACAGCATCCTGGCTGGTGTACATGGATAGATGACCAATTTGAACGTCAGTTGTAAATTTCCAGTGAAGCTAAGAATCACATTTGATAATATTTTTATTGAAACAATTAGCATATAGTAAACTTACCATATGTTACATTTCATTAATGCATACTTTACAAGAATTCACACATACACATATATACACACATACACACGCATACATTCACAGATACACATACACACACACACACACATCAGATCAGCACAATCAAGTGACTATTTTGGCACTCTCAAGCTTTTTCTTACCTTATTTTTGTTGCCCCACCCACCTCATTAAGCCCACCCTGTTTTTCTCAGCCAATTGACAATCTTTCTGTTGCTACAGATTCGTCTTTTCATAACTTCATGTATTTGCAGCTTCCTCCTCTTAGCACGATTATTTGGGTGTGTGTTCCTGCTGTGTGCACTAGAGCTTCATCTTCATATTGTGTAGTACTGTCACAGTGTCCCCCATTCTCTTGGTGATTGTGTTTTGCTGGGCACATGTGTGGACAAGTGTGTTAGGAGCATGATTTATTATGCTTCATAGTTGGACACCAAGGAGTGGAGTGACCACATCAATGGCAGGTTAATGCTTAGCTGGTTCAGAAAAGGTCCAACAATTTCTCAGTTTGTTCTTAGCATTTTACGTTCCTACCAGCACACAAGACCTCAGGTGCACAGCACCCTCCCCAATGTATTTGCTCAGCTCAGTTATCTTTAGCCATCCCAGTGTGTGCCCGTCCGTCTCCTGTTATATTCTTTATTTGTATTTCCCTAGTAACTAATGTTTTAAGCCTCCTGTCTTTTCAAGTAGTGATTTGCCATCGGTGATGCATCTGATCAAATTTTGTTCCCAGATTGGGCTCCTCTTCAGCTTCTATTGTTGAATATTCTCTCTCTGTCTCTGTCTCTGTCTCTGTCTCTCTCTCTCTCCCCCCTCTCTCTCATCTCTCTCTCTCTCTGAAATATGGAGATAAGAGAAGGAGAATACCACAACAAAACCATAGAAAATAAACAACTGAAGAAAAATTTCCAAGCCTAGAGAAAGAGATGTTTATCCAGGTTCAAGAGGATTATAGAATGCCAAATAAGTCAAATCAAAAAGAATTCTTTGAAATATTATATTATAGTTAAAACATTAATAAAAGAATAAATCAAAGATATTGAAAGTTGCATGAGAGAAAGGCCAAGTCATCTATAAACTAGGCGGCCCACATGTATTTTAAGTATTAAATGACTGCAACTCTCAACCCATACTATGGTGCTCAGAAAGACTACCTATTGAAATGGAAGAAGAAATAAAATTTTCCATAACAAAATAGATTGAAAGAATTTATGACTATCCAGCCAGCTCTACAGAGGATGCTAGGGGGAAGCCTTCAATCTGAAGAGCAGAATAAACATACCCAAGATGTCACAAGGGACAAATAATACCTAGACAAGCAATCAGGACATCTGAGAAAATAACCACACCACAGAATCAACAAGATGACAGGAATTAACACATAAAATTCAATAATTAGCATGATTTTTAATCATCTCAATTCTTCAAAAAAAAAAGACACAGACTAACAAATTGGATTAGAAAAATGGGATCCACCTTTTTGATACTTTTAAGAAATGAGCCACCTCATCAGTTAAAGACACAGTCTTAGGGTAGAGAGACTGAAAGATATTCCAAGTAAATGGAACTAAGAAACAGGCAGGTCTAGCTGTTCTAATATCTGGTAGAGTAGACTTCAACCCAAACTAGTCAGAAGAGATATAGAAGTATATTTCATACCCATTAAAGGAACAAAATCCACCAAGAAGATATTATAATTATAAATATCTATGCCACAAACACAGGGTTTTATACAGTTACCCAGTTTTATAAAACAAATATTACTAGATCTAAAACCACAAATTGATCCCAACACAGTGATAATAGGTAGATTCAATACCACTCACATCGATAGGTCATATAGAAAAACTCTAGTTAAATGTTATCATAAATCAAATGAGCCCAGAAGAGAATGTTCCATCCAAACACTAAAGAATGTACATCCTTCTCAGCTTCCCACAGAACTTTCTACAAAATTAACTACATATTGGGACACTCAGTAAGTCTTAACACATATAGGAAAATTGAAATCACATCCTGTATCCTATCTGACCACAGTGGAATAAAGCTGGATACCGATGACAATAGAAACTGGAGGAAGTGCACAGAAACTAAACACATTACTAAATGCTAGTTGGGTCAAGAAAAAAATTAAATTTCTGTAATTAAATGAAAAAGAAAATGCAACATGCCCAAATTTATGGGGCACAATGAAAAAAAAAAAAACCAATGTACTCAAGTCCTTGGAAAAGGAAAAAACCAATGGCCCCTCCTCCCCAAATAGACAAGAAGATGGGCTGGAGAGATGACTCGGCAGTCAAGAGCAGTGGCTGCTCTTGTAGAGCACCTGGACTCTGTTCCTAGCACCTACGTGGCAGCTTACAACACTTTGTAACTCCAGTCTCAGGGGCTCCAATGATTGACTTCTGACCTCTGAGTTTACTGCATGAATGTGGTGCATAGACATAAACGCAGAGAAAAGAACCATACGCATACAAAAAATAAAAAGTGAAAAAAGACAGGCAAGAATAATCAACAGCAGGGCTGAAACCAAGGAAAGAAATGGGAAGCTAACAAGATTGAACTTCTATCAAATTAGCCAAAAGAAAGAGGAGATCTAAATGAATAAAGTTAGATACACAGAGGAAGCATTGAAACAGACACTTAGGCAATTCAGAGGATCACAAAGGCATACCTGGAAAAAACTTTTCCAACAGACTGGAATCTAAAAGAAATTTCTAGGCATGAGTCTTACAAAAGCTAAATGAAGGTAAAATAAATAAGCTGGCCCCTAACATCACACGAGACAGAAGCAATAGATAAAATCTTTCAACAACAAAAATGCTCAGGGCCAGGTGGACTCAAGCACAAACTTCTACGAAACTTTTGCAGAACCAACACCAGTACTCAAGTTATTCCATATTTTTTCTGAGACAGGATCTCTCTGTATAGCCTTGGTTGTCCTGGAACTCACTCTGTAGACCAGGCTGACCCCGAACTCAGAGATTTGCCTGCCTCTGCCTCACGAGTGCTGGGATGGAAGGCATGAGCAACCACTGCCAAGCTCTCCTAAAAGTTTTAGAAATGGGAAATGTTCCATTTTCTATGAAGCCAGTATTACCCTGATGGAAAAAACTATACAAAGACACCCCCCCCCAAAAGGTCTGATGAACATGAAACAATTCTCAATAAAATACTTGGAAACCAAACTCAAGAACACACCAAAGGCATTATCCACCACAATCAAGTCTGCTTCATCCCAGAGAGCTGAGGAATGATTTAACATATATAAGTAGATTCAAGGACAGAAACCTAGAATCACCTCAGTTAGATACAGAAAAGGCAACTGACACAGTCCAGCATCTCTTCATGATAAAAGTTCTGGAGAATCTAAGTACACAGGACACATAGCTCAGTATAACAAAGGCAATATTCAGCAAGCCCACAGACAAATCATGTTGAATGGAGAAAACTTGAAGCATTCTCACTAAAATCAGAAACAAAACAAGGATGTCCCACCCTCCCTGACTCCTGCTCAACATAGTAACTGTAATGTTAGATAAAGAAATAAGACAAAAGGAGAAGAAGCAGGAGACACAAAGAGACAAGGAAGGAGTTAAAGGATGTTTTAGCCCATTTTTCTTGGTAAGAGACATGGAAAAATAGAAGTTAAATTACTCAAACTACCACCTATATCAGACTATTTTCCAGTGTACCTAATAATATACAAGGCAAAAGTGAGCTTGATTCCTGCTAAGTGAAGGTTCTGGAGTTATAATATCATGTGATTCATTTTCCCTGTGTTCTGACAGGTACACATGCTAGACTCTCCACCAAGCACACAAGCTTTGAGGAACGAGTTTACGACATTCCAATCCTCATCAATGATGGGGGGCAGCCACCCATGGAAGGGATTGTCTCCTTGTCAGGTAGGTACTATGTAAAGGTGATGTAGGATGTCGTTACCATGCACAGTTTAAGAAATGCTAGTCTTTAAAGTGGAATTCTGCAACTATTCACTTCAAAAACTTAACCTACTGAACACTGATTTGCTTTTTAGTTACTTTCTGCCAGTGTGTGGAAGGAAGCTGTTTCCGGCCGGCAGGCCACCAGGATGGGATACCCACTGTGGGCATGGCAGTTGGTATACTTCTGACTACATTACTGGTCATAGGTGAGTGTGACTTCTCAGAGCCAGGGTTTCCTGTCCCCAGCCTCAGATGTGAGCCATCTTTATGGGTACTCTGGGGGTTTCTTGTCTTGGGTACCAACCAAGAATACAAGTCACCAGTCAATCACCTCAAAGTATCCTGGTTGAGAGATCCTTTGTCAGAAGCACCCATCTTCCTGTCATTTCCTTGCTTGGATTTTCATGCTGACATTTATACCAGAAGGACTTTTGCATTAACCAGCCCTTCATTATTGTAACAAATACCTAAGACGATCAACATTTTTTTTTCTTAAGTTTCTATTTGGCTCATGGCTTCAGAGGTTTCAGAGGTCCATGATTGACTGACCTGTTGCTTTGGGGTCCACAGGAAGATAGTACTATATTGAGAAAAGCTGTTCACTTCCCTGTTGGAAACAAGAGAGGGAGGGGAAGAGGCTAGGGTCCTATTGTTCCTTTTCAGGGTACAGTCTTCAAGATGTCTAGAGGAAGTCATCTGTTGATAATGCTGAATTGGGGACCTTTTGAAGGCCATTCAAGACTGTAACCATATCAAGCTTTGCACACAAATTGCTGCATTTTGAGCCTAGTTGCCAAGCTTGTATGAAGGAGAAAGAAAGTAGTGTCTGTGACCTCCTGTGTTGGGCATTGAGTTTGTTAGAACTGGTATCACGATGGGCAAGGCCTGCATGACCCTTTCTCAGAGAGGTCCTAGGCTCCTCTGCCCCTGTTGGAATAGGGAGGGGTAGGCTGTGAAATGAAGATTCTGTGACACCTGAGATGTTGTCGAGTTTCACTTTGAGTTATTTTCACTTTGAGTTATTTTCTGTTTCTTTACAATCTGGAGTAATTTCACAGCATTATGGCTTTGACTCTCTACCTAGCTGTATAGCAGTCCTCTCTCGTAGATGTTCCCCTGCCCAAAAAATGGTCAGTGCCTAAGACAGTTATGATGTCTCAATAGCTATCCTCATGTTGGTTAATTAGAAAGATATTTTAATATTCACATGCACATGACTGAATGGCTTACCATAGTTTCACGCTGTCTCTGAGAATAATTTCTATTTCCTCTTTTCTTTAAAGTCTTTTCGACTGTTATTTTTATACCTAGACATTTGTTCTCATGTCTCAAGCTGTCATACTGGACTCTAACACAGGGCTCTGAGAAGACTCCCTTTTCCTTATGCTCTTCAGTGCAAACTCCCCATGACATGGATGACATAGAACAGCCAAGGCAACCTGGCTGCTATTGACTCTGTCATGCATGGAGACCAGCTGGCCTCCTGGAGAGCACCGTCTGCTGCACACCAGCATCCCTTCTTTTGAGAGGGGCTCACTTTGTAGTCCAGACTGGCCTTGAACTCAGGCAAGCTTCCTGTCTTGGCCTCAGAGTTAGATTTTGAGATACTGTTTACTAAATCCCTTTGTCTTTATGCCTTTTGCTGTTATTCCTACCCGTCTTGAGATTGAGTTCATGCACCAAATTGAAATTTTTCACACAGTCTCATTCCCATGATCCTACTCTAAGTTAAAGAATGGGTAGTTTTTAAGGATGTATAGAAATAGAATTAACCAGGCCTTTTTTTGTTTGTTTGTTTCATACCCTTATTCTTTTCAAATGGGGGCATGTGAGTTATTGCAAAATTGTCAGCAAGTGTCTGGATATCTAGTCTTCTCAGCCATGGTGCCTTCTGTAAGCTCAGTGAGGAGCAATTTCCTTAAAGTAACTCCACACTTTTCCTAATGGACTCTGACAGTTCAGAGTAGTGCTAAAAAGCACAGTGTAATCCTGTAAGAGTTCATAGAGGTAAGAGAAACCAGAATGTGTAGGCGGTCCACTGAAGGTCCCTTAGGATAGGCTGGCACTGCTGGGAAGGTCCCCAAGCTATACATCTGACACTAAGATATATGCTGAGCCCTTACTGTGAGGTTAAAATTGACTTAAAATCAATTTTAAATCATAAACAATCCACATTTGGTATGTGCAATGAAAGTAGACTTTAGTTATGTGGGCAGGTCTGAATAGCTCTCTGGTTCTGATTAGACGTTTTTCTCTAGGGAAGAAAAACTAGAATCAATATTTAGGTACATACATAGTTCAGACAGACATATTTCCACATTCTTTTCCTTCAGAGGAGTTACAGCATTGGCTCTTCTATTCCCTAGTAGAAATCCTGACAGCTTCCAGGTCAGTTATAACTCAGGGCTTCCTACATACTCCTAACAAGTGACCTCTTTACTTACCCAAGAGAGCCAATGCCCACCAATGAAGCATTGTTCAATCACACAAATGGAGGTTCACAAGTCATTCTCCACTCCCACCCTCACCAAGACCTTATAAGTGACTGTATGAAGACATCTAAAGTCTGTGCTTGTTTAACCCTGAGTTTTCTCTTTTCAGGTATAATTTTAGCAGTTGTATTCATCCGCATGAGGAAAGATAAAGTTGAAAATCCCCAGTCCCCTGAGAATAAGCCTCTGAGAAGCTGAATTCTAAAAGAAATGGTCAAGTTTGTGCCCCAAGAACTGTATCAATGCCTCAGCTGTTTAACTTCATCTCAAATGTGAACTATAATTGGTAGAGTTTATGCATCATGTACTATATCTGGTCCCCAGCTGTTTAATCTCATAATTTCATCCCAAATGTGAACTATAATTTCTTTGATGGCATGCCCTTCTTGTCCTGCAATATTTTATGCTACTTAGATATTTTATGTTCTGCAGACATTAGAGTTATTTTCCATCCCCTCATAACAGTTTCCTCCTTTACAAAAGCCTTGGCTTCATAACTTGAACTTTCCCCTCTGGGAATGAAAACGAGCTGAGTATACACCCTGCATGTTGTTGCTTCAGAGACATCTCTGTTATCTATCACCAAATTTCCTAGATTCCACTTATCCCCTTTCTGTTTCCACCTGTGCCCCTTCATCTCTTAGCATTTTACTGAAGTTAAAATGTGTCACACAAAAGAACAAAGTGAAGTCGTGGGTGGGGTGGGGAGAAGTGGGCAACCTTGATCTTTAGCACGAACAACAGCTTCTCTGTGTTGTTAACCATCTTTAATGGAAGCCCTCCAACTTGGCTATGGTGCAGACCCTGGGGAGGTTATCAAATACAACTGCTCTGTTTCAAGGAAGATCTACTTCATAAAGCACAGGAACTGACGAGCTGTCTGGGTTTATTCACTGCTTCATGCTTACATACATGCTGCACATGTTTTATTTGTATATTGAAGTTTTGTTATATATTTATCATGTGGAGGAAACAAGAAAGCATGGAAGTGGTGAAATCAGAAATAAATGTTGGTTTCAGTTGTTTTTATTTCTCTGATCTCTGTTTTATTTCATTTGTGTATGTGTGTGTGTGTGTGTGTGTGTGTGTGTGTAGGGAGGTAGGTATGTTCAGAAATAATGATTATTTGTTGTTTTTCAAAATTGTTTGACATATGGAATTAGTGCAAGAGGAGGGAGGGCCTACAAATTTCAAAACATTGCTCACCTCAGCTTCTAGACACAGGGAACCCTGACAGGTCCTGTCCAGACTTCCCACAGATGTCCCTGGGACTCAGGGAAGGCAGAGGCACTGCGGCTAGGAAAGCTATTCCTTCACTTAAGAGATCCTCAGTCAACAGTAGCCTGGATCATGCTGTTACCTCCAAACCCATAAACCCCACCATAAAGCTGAAGTAGTTCTGGTTCTCTCCCACTCCTTCTATTCCCTTGTAGGTCAGAGCCAAGCAACCCAGCGGCCATGTCTACCTTCTTTAGAAGAGACTCTCAAACAAGACCCTCTGTACATGTACTTGGAGAAATGGCTATTTAATATCCTTGACAATGTTTTAAAAGGATGGTTTTATAATACAATTATGTTGCTACCCGTTCTGACCCGCAGAAAGGAGTAACACGACACGAGATTCTTCGCAGCTTTACTCAGGAACCTTTCTTACAAACTCTCTGGAAGCCCCACCCCCCACCCCCCACCCTCCATCCCAGTTCCACTTTCGCTTTTATCCCCATGCCTGGTCACTCAGAGCCTGCCACGTGGGCACACACCATTGGCACACATCAAATGGCCTGATACTACGTGGCAGCGAGTCTGCGCAGTGTAAGCCGGCGGCGGAGTGTGAGGAAGTCAGGCGCCATTCATAAAATTAGGCAGGCGCCATTCATAAGCTTTGGTGGGTGCCATTCATAAGCTTAGGCCATTCATAAGCTTAGGCGCCATTTTAGCAGGCCGCCGCACCAGCTCCCCAAACAATTACCTTCTATTTTATTTTTTTTCCTTTTTTTATTGGATATTATATTTATATTTCAGATTTTATCCCCTTAACCCATTCTCCCCACCACCCAGGAATGCCTTATCCCATACCCCCTCCTTCTGCTTCTATGAGGGTGTACCCCACCCTCGAATTCCCCCCCTCAGTGTTCAGCCTTAATGTGACGAAAGATTTTCTCTCCCACCTATGCCCGCCAAGGCCATCCTCCCCTACATATACAGCAGGCGTCATGGGTCCCTCCCTATGTGCTCCCAGGCTGGTGGTTTAGACCCTGGGGAGCTCTGGCTGGTTGGTATTGTTGCTTTCCTCATGAGGCCACCAACCCTTTCAGCTCCTTCAGTCTTCTCTCTAACTTCTCCATTGGGAACCCTTGATCAGATCAATAGTTAGTTGTGAGCATCTGCCTCTGGATATGTCAGACTCTGGTAGACCTCTAAGGAGACAGCTATATCAGGCTCCTGCCAGCATGCATTTCCTGATATCCATATCAGCGTCTATCTTTGGTGATTGCACATGGGATGGATACCCAAGTGGAATGGTCTCCAGACGGCTCCTCCTTCAGTTTCTGTCTCACACTTTGTCTCCATATTTGTTCCCTTGGGTATTTTGTTACTCCTTCTAAGTAGGACCTAGGCATCCATACTTGGTCTTCCTGCTTCATGAGCTTCATGTGGTCTGTTAGTTGAATCTTGGCTATTTCAAGCTTTTGGGCTAATATCTGCTTATCAGTGAGTAAATACCATGTGAGTTCTTTTGTGATTGGGTTGTCTCACTTAGGATGATATTTTCTAGTTCCATCCATTTACCTAAGAATTTCTCGAATTCATTATTTTTAATAGCTGAGTAATATTCCATTGTGTATAAATGTACCACATTTTTTAAATCCATTCCTCTATTGAAGGACATCTGGGTTCTTTCCAGCTTCTGGCTATTATAAATAAGGCTGCTACGAACATAGTGGAGCATAAGTCCTTGTTATATGTTAGAGCATCTTTTGGGTATATGCCCAGGAGTGGTATAGCTGGGTCCTCAGGTAATGCTATGTCCAATTTTCTGAGGAACTGTCAGACTGATTTCAAGAGTGGTTGTACCATCTTGAAATCCCACCAGCAATGGAGGAGTGTTCCTCTTTCTCCACATCCTCGTCAGTATCTACTATCACCTGAGGTCTTACCCATTCTGACTGGTATGAGGTGGAATCTCAAGGTTGTTTTGATGTGCATTTCCCTGATAACTAAGGATGCTGAACATTTCTTTAGGTGTTTCTCAGCCATTTGAGTTTCCTCAGTTGACAATTCTTTGTTTAGCTCTGTACCCCATTTTTAAAATAGGGTTATTTGGTTGTCTGGAGTCTAATTTCTTGAGTTCTTTGTATATATTGGATATTAGCCCGTTATTGGATGTAGGATTGGTAATGATCTTTTCCCAATCTGTTGGTTGCCATTTTGTCCTATTGACAGTGTCCTTTGCCTTACAGAAGCCTTGCAATTTGATGAGGTCCAATTTGTCAATTCGTGATCTTAGAGCATAAGCCATTGGTGTTCTGTTCAGGAACTTTTCCCCTGTGCCTAGGTATTCGAGGGTCTTTCCCCATCTTCTTTTCTATTAGTTTCAGTGTATCTGGTTTTATGTGAAGTTCCTTTATCCACTTGGACTTGAGCTTTGTACAAGGGAATAAGAATGGATTAATTTGCATTCTTCTACATGCTGACCTCCAGTTGAGCCAGCACCATTTGTTGAAAATGCTGCCCTTTTTTCCAATGGATGGTTTTAGCTCCTTTGTCAAAGATCAAGTGACTATAGATGTGTGGGTTCATTTCTGGATCTTCAATTCTATTCCATTGATCTTCTTGCCTGTCTCTGTACCAATACCATTCAGTTTTTATCACTACTGCTCTGTAGTACAGTTTGAGGTCAGGGATGGTGATTCCCCCAGAAGTTTTTTTATTGTTGAGAATAGTTCTCGCTATCCTGGGTTTTCTGTTATTCCAAATAAATTTGCAAATTGCTCTTTCTATCTCTATGAAGAATTGATTTGGAATTTTGATGGGGATTGCATTGAACCTGTAGATTGCTTTTGGCAAAATGGCCATTTTTACTAAGTTAATCCTGCCAATCCAGGAGCATGGGAGATCTTTCCATCTTCTGAGATCTTCTATTTCTTTCTTCAGAGACTGTTCTTGTCACACAGCTCTTTCACTTGCTTGGTTAGATTCACTCCAAGATATTTTATATTATTTGTGGCTATTGTGAAGGGTGTCATTTCCCTAATTTCTTTCTCAGCCTGTTTATCCTTTGAGTAGAGGAAGGCTACTGATTTGTTTGAGTTAATTTTATATTCAGCCACTTTGCTGAAGTTGTTTATCAGGTTTAGGAGTTCTCTGGTGGAAGTTCTGGGGTCACTGAAGTATACTATCATATCATCTGCAAATACTGAAATTTTGACTTCTTCCTTTCCTATCTGTATCCCTTTGCCTTCCTTTTGTTGTCTATTTGCTCTAGCTAGGACTTCCACTGCTATATTGAATAGGTAGAGTGAAAGTGGTCAGTCTAGTGCCTGATCTTAGTGAGATTGCTTCAAGTTTCTCTCCATTTAGCTTGATGTTGGCTACTGGCTTGCTGTATATTGCTTTTACTATGTTTAGGTATGGGCCTTGAATTCCTGATCTTTCCAGTACTTTTACCATAAAGGGTTGTTGAATTTTGTCAAATGCTTTCTCAGCATCTAGTGAGATGATCATGTGGTTTTTTTCCTTTGGGTTTATTTATGTAGTGGATTAAATTGATGGATTTCTGAATATTGAACCATCCCTGCATTCCTGGGATAAAGGCTACTTGATCATGATGGATAATTGTTTTGATGTGTTCTTGGATTCAGTTTTCAAGAATTTTATTGAGTATTTTTGCATCAATATTCATAAGAGAGATTGGTCTGTAGTTCTCTTTCTTTGTTGGGTCTTTGTGCGGTTTAGGTATGAGTGTAATTGTAGCTTCATAAAACGAATTGGGTAGTGTTTCTTCTGTTTCTATTCTATGGAATAGTTTGAAGAGAATTGGTATTAGGTCTTCCTTGAAGGTCTGATATAATTCTGCACTAAAACCATCTGGTCCAGGACTTTTTTTGGTGGGGAGACTTTTAATGACTGCTTCTATTTCCTTAGGGGTTATCAGACTGTTTAGATGGTTTATCTGCTCCTGAACTAATTTTGGTATCTGGTATTTGTCTAGAAAGTTTTCCATTTCATCCAGATTTTCCAATTTTGTTGCCTATAGGCCTTTGTAGTAGGATCTGATGATTTTTTTTTAATTTTCTCAATTTCTGTTGTTATGTCTCCCTTTTTGTTTCTAATTTTATTAATTTGGATATTGTCTCTATGCCCTTTGGTTAGTCTGGCTAAGGGTTTATCTATCTTGTTGATTTTCTCAAAGAACCAGCTCCTGGTTTTGTTGATATTTTGTATAGTTCTTTCTGTTTCTACTTGGTTGATTTCAGCACTGAGTTTGATTATTTTCTGCCGTCTACTCCTCTTGGGTATATTTGCTTCTTTTTGTTCTAATGCTTTCAGGTGTGCTGTCAAGTTGTTAGTGTATGCTCTCTCCGGTTTCTTTTTGTAGGTACTTAGAGCTATGCGTTTTCCTCTTAGTACTGCTTTCATGGAGTCCCACAAGTTTTGGTATGATGTGTCCTCATTTTCATTAAATATTAAAAAGTCTTTAATTTGTTTCTTTATTTCTTCCTTGAGCAAGTCATCCTTGAGTAGAGCGTTGTTCAGTTTCCACGTGTATGTGGGCTTTCCATTGTTTTTGACATTATTAAAGACCGGCCTTAGTCCTTTGTGGTCTGATAGGATACACAGGATTATTTCAACCTTTTTGTATCTGTTGAGGGCTGTTTTGTGACCAATTATATGGTCTGTTTTGGAGAAGGTACCGTGAGGTGCTGAAAAAAAAGCTATATTCTTTAGTTTTAGGGTGAAATGTTATATATATATATATACATATACATATACATATACATATACATATACATATATATATATATACATATCTCAGTTAAATCCATTTGGTTCATAACTTCTCTTAGTTTCATTGTGTATCTGTTTAGTTTCTGTTTCCATGATCTGTCCATTGCTGAGTGAGGGGTGATGTATGCTTTGAGTTTTAGTAAAGTTTCTTTTATGTATGTGGGTGCCCTTGCATTTGGGGCATAGATGTTCAGAATTGAGAGTTCATCTTGGTACATTTTTCCTTTGATGAATATGAAGTGTTCTTCCTTAACTTTTTTGATTACTTTTGGTTGAAAATCAATTTTATTTGATATTAGAATTGCTACTCCAGCTTGTTTCTTGGGACCATTTGCTTGGAAGATTGTTTTCCATCCTTTTACTCTGAGGTAGTGTCTGTCTTTGTCACAGAGGTGTGTTTCCTGTATGCAGCAAAATTCTGGGTCTTGTTTATGTATCCAGTCTGCTAGTCTATGTCTTTTTATTGGAGAATTGAGTCCATTGATATTAAGAGATATTAAGGAAAAATGATTGTTGCTTCCTGTCACTTTTGTTATTAGAGATGGAATTATGTTTGTGTAACTATCTTCTATTGGGGTTGTTATAAGACTACTTTCTTGCTTTTTCTAAGTTGTAATTTCCCTCCTTGTGTTGGAGTTTTCCATCAATTATCCTTTGAAGTGCTGGATTTGTGGGAAGATATTGTGTAAATTTGGTTTTGTCATGGAATATCTTGGTTTCTCCATCAATAGTGATAGAGAGTTTTGCTGGGTATAGTAGTCTGGGCTAGCATTTGTGTTCTCTTAGAGTCTGTATGATATCAGTCCAGGATCTTCTGGCTTTTATAGTCTCTGGTGAGAAGTCTGGTGTAATTCTTATAGGTCTGCCTTTATATGTTACTTTACCTTTTCCCCTTACTGCTTTTAATATTTTTTCTTTGTTTTGTATATTTGATGTTGTGATTATTATGTGATGGGAGGTATTTCTTTTCTGGTCTACTCTATTTGGGGTTCTGTAGGCTTATTGTATATTTAAGGACATCTCTTTCTTTAGGTTAGGGAAGTTTTTCTCTATAATTTTGTTGAAGATATTTACTGGCCCTTTAAGTTGGGAGTCTTCACCCTCATCTATACCTATTATCCTTAGGTTTGGCCTTCTCATTGTGTCCTGGATTTCCTGGATGTTTTGGGTTAGGAGATTTTTGCATTTCATATTTTCTTTGACAGTTGTGTCAATGTTTTCCATGTTATCTTCTGCACCTGAGATTCTCTCTTCTATCTCTTGTATTCTGTTGGCGATGCTTGCGTCTATGACTCCTGGTCTTTTTCTTAGGTTTTCTATCTCCAGGGTAGTCTCCCTTTGAGACTTTTTTATTGTTTCTACTTCCATTTTTAGATCCTGGACGGTTTTGTTTAATTCCTTCACCTGTTTGGTTGTGTTTTCTTGCAATTCTTTAAGGGATTTTTGTGTTTCCTCTTTAAGGGCTTCTACCTGTTTACCTGTGTTCTCAAATTCTTTGAGAGTGTTATTTATGACCTTCTTAAAATCCTCTAACATCATCAAGAGAAGTAATTTTAATTCTGAATCCTGCTTTTCCGGTGTGACGTGGTGTTCAGGACTTGCCATGGTGGGAGAACTGGGTTCTGGTGATGCCAAGTAACTTTGGTTTCTGTTGTTTATGTTCTTGTGCTTGCCTTTCAACATTTGGTTAACTCTAGTGCTACCTGCACTCACTGGTTCTGACTGGAGCCTGTCTTTCCAGTTATCTTGCTTGTGTCATAACTTCTCATGGTCCAGATGTCTCTGTGATCCTGTGATCCTGAGCTCCAGCTGCTCTGAGTGCAGTGTCTCCTCTAGGATGTCTCAGGATAAGGTGTCTTCATGGGAGCAGACCAGCTGGGTGTCTACTGCTCTGAGTGTAGAGACTCCTCTAGAATAGAGGATATGGTATCTGCTGCTTCAAGTTTCATGGCTCCTCTAGGATATCTCGGGGTATGGTGTCCCCTTCTCTGAGGTCGGTGGCCTCTCTAGGATGTCTTGAGATACAGTTTCCAGACAGGAGCAGACCAGCTTGGTGTCTGCTGCTTTGGGGTCAGTGGTCTCTCTGGGATGTCTTGGGATAAGGTTTCCACACGGGAGCAGACCAGCTGGGTGTCTGCTCCAGCCACAGGGATCCAGAGAGGGGCAGAAAGGGAGTGGTATTCTGCAGGGGCGGGGTTTGGGTGCCTGGTGGATCCTGAAAGCTTCCTGCTCCCAGTTGTGGTTCTGGGGCATAGGACGGTGGGCAACTGATCTTACCTGCCTCTCTGAGGTCAGTGGCATCTTTGGGATGTCTCAGGATACGGTTTCCACACAGGAGCAGACTAGCTGGGTGTCTGCTCCAGCCACAGGGATCTGAAGAGGGGTACCTTCTATTTTATTGATTTATCCACATTTCGATTTTCTCACCGAGCACGGTGTAGCATTTAGCATTTCTAAACGACTAAATGACTTTCTGAGGGCCTGCTATGAGTTAGTCATTTGTAAGATATCAGGACTCTTAAGATCAGGAGAACATTTTCATGTTTGTCATTGCAAGAGCTGGGCTGATGTTAGTGGCTGGAATCCAGTGCTCCATTTAGAAGAGAAGGGGATGTGTATAGGGGAGGTGGAAACAAAAACAGCATATGCGCTTACCCTGTATTTGTAGTTACTTTTAAATTAAGCACAAGACTGAGAGGAAACAGTGGTATTTTTGGTAGTATAAACCAATACTGCCTCACAGGCACTTGGCCAAGAGTAGATCCCAACGGTGGAATTTCCTGGGGCCTCTGTTAAGGCACAGACAGAGGTGGTTATGGCCTTGGTTCATGGACCACACTGAGAATCAGGGAAAGGGTGTTGGAGTAGCTAGGTCAGGCATGGGTCAGAATGGGTAGGAAGACCCTGGCTAAGGTTCTCCCTTCTGCAAGGTGATCTCTGATGGCTTTGTGAAACACACAGAAAGGGAAGAGGGATTTGTGTGTAAACAGATATGACTAGGCAGTTCCTGACAAGGGTCTAATATAGTTTGTCTTGAACATTGACCCCTAAAATTTCCACAATATTTACATTCTTTGTGGCTGTCTAGCTCTCTCCCAGGCCAGCTTCTTTGGCAGGACCACACTCTTGTAAGAAACTTAGAAATTGTTATTTGGGCTCTAAAGGGCACTAGTGTGTTCTAGAAGGTTCTCTAGACCTTCAATGTCTAGACAAGAAGCAAGTCCCTCCTCCCCTTTTGTGTGTCTTTACAAGATCCTACAGAAGAAAGACCAGTGAAGATGCATAGGTCTTTAGGAGCAAGTGAGAAGAGTCAAAGATGGAAGTGTGACAACTGATGGTGAGAATGGTCCTTGGGAGCCTCAGGCCATCATAGTTCTAAGACTGAACTAGACTGATGTGGAATCCCAGTATATCAGTGTCTATTGTGGGGCTACTGCTGGCAAGAAATCACTCAGCTCCAGGATGACCATACTTTGCTGAGAGTATGAAGACATGGTCCCAAAGTTTTAGCAGCAGGAGACTACAAACCTGCTAGCTCTCCCAGCAAGATCTGTCTGTGTGTCTGCCCCTACCCTTTGCTGCTGTTTTTGTTGGAGTGTGTGTGTGTGTGTGTGTGTGTGTGTGTATTATGCATTTGTGTCCTGGTGCATGTGTGAATATGTGCACTTGTAGAGGCCAGAGGCTGATATCAAATGTCTTTCTCAATTATTCATCTTATTTTTGATATAAGGTCTCTCATTGAAATTGAAGCTCATGGACTGAGCACCAATGCTTATAGAAACCCCCAAAAGGTATGTTAGAGCTATTTTATAAGGGAATTCATGGCTCAAAGGTTAAGTGATTTCTCCAAAGTGCATACGCTTGAAGCCAGAATAAAGAGACAGTGTGGTTTGGTTTTCTGATGCTGTTGGCTCATGTTGACCCATGTGGCTCTGTTTTCAGATGTGCTCCATGCTGTTGGCCCACCGTTCGGACAGGAGGTAGTGATAAGTCCACTCACCCAATCTATTCTTGCCCACTGAACTCTTCATTTCCTAGAGGAAGCCAGAGTGAGAGCTGGATGTAGTCAACATAAAGTTGAAGAAGACCCTAGAGAGTACCATAGTTCATCTGAAGTCATGCTGGGGTGAATGATGGGCAGGAAGTTTCTGGAAGAACTAGCACATGACTGTGACCTGTGAGTCATTCCCATTGCCAGTCCACTCAAGCAAAGCTCTGTGCTGGTGCCAGGAGAACTGCTTAAGTCTTGGCTGAACACCAAGAATCAAATGAAGTATAGTACTGGGTCCTTTTGCTGGCCTGCTTGCTCTGACCCTCTTTTTCATCTCTTGTCTCTTGACTGTTGCTCACCAATCTTTGGTCCCTCTGCCCATCCACTACTTCCTTGAAGCTATGCTCTTTCTGTTCCTGTTCCATCAGTATATCTCTGCATGGAGTATTCTCCTACTCCCAGCCCCTCATGTATTTGTTTTTCTGTTTTAGAACTCAGTTTAAAGGTTGTCTCCTCAGAGACATTCTTCCTGCCATTTCCCAGCATAGCACTTTGTGAATTTCTTTCCTATGACATTTCACAACATGTAATTACATCTTATATTAGTTTGCATCTTTGGGTCAGGGGCCTTGTTGACTGTCATCTCCCAGCAGGGGATATGGTGCCTGTCATATACGAGCAACTCTATTTTGAATTAACAACTGGGCTAGTTTATTTGACAACCAATCTGGAAAGATGGCTTAGTCTGTAATGCATTTGTCATGCTAGCATGAGGACCTGGGGGTTTGGTCCACAGAACTCATATAAAAAAAACCTGCATGGTTGTGTGCTTATAATCCCAGCACTGTGGAGGTAAAGACAGCTAAGCAGATGGTTTAGCCTAACTGTTAAACTCTAGGCTATTGACAGACCCTGTCTCATAAAATAAGGTGGATGCTACTTGAGGAACAACATCTGAAGTTGTCTTCTGACCTCCACATACATGTGCACACATGACATGTGGCTCCACCATGCACCTGCACACACATGAGCACAAGCACAAGAATCTAATTATAAAATCAAGATGCACATGACACAGGAAACAATGTGCCAGACAATGTAAAGGACTCAGGTGTGCTCTAGTGTTAGGATGCTCTACACCTGGAAGATGTGAACACAGTGGACAGATTCCAGAACCATGGGTGGCCAGAGAGGGAAAGCCAACTGGTAGGGAACAGGGGTAGGGGGAACACCCAATGAGAGGATAAAGGGTAATCTTCTATTCTCTGTGGGTTTGAGGCTCCTTCATTATTTGGATCCATTATGGCTTCCATGATCACCTGTGTCCCTCCTTCCCTTTATTGGAACACAAGGCTAAGACCATAAAATTTTATTTGGCTCCTTCCAGTTTAGTTTGAGGGACTTGTTTGAGGATCTTCCTTCAGGGATCGTGGAATTGGCCTTGCATGAAGTTCTTGGCACAGAGAGAAGAATGTTCTAAAAACATGATTATAGATATTTTCCTCACTCTTGAGTCACATGACATAGAAAACCAATATGTCCAGAAAGAGTCTCATGCCGGTGTATTTTAGAATCCATTCAAGTTTTTAGAAATATTGATAGACTTTACCAATTATAAGCTATTCTATTAGTCCTTTTTTAAAAAATTCCCTTTTAACATGGAAATGTGCTTCTTCTATTTTGGATTTCCATATCATAGATATTGAAGGTAAGAAAAAAATGAAGATTTGTCATCTTTGCATGTCCTGGTTGGTACTCAACAGTCATTCCCCTTAATTATCTGGATAGGTCTTCTTTATCATCAGGTCTTTCTGTGACTCACCTCCACTGCCTCACCACATCAGGTGCACGTGCTGAGATCTTGGAGGTCAGAGGTCATATTTTATTGTCTTTGAGTTTTCCATGGACTCCTGGAACGCTCTTTACTATGGCAGATGCCTGGTAAGCACTGAGCGAAGCTGGGGGACTCCGAGGCCTTGGAGGAGCTTCATTCTTTCTCCTTTTGGGTGCTGAAGACTGTTTCTGTCCACTTGAGTTCAAAGTTGTCATCTGTTAACCATTTGCTACATATAGCTTGAATCCAAAGTGTCCTCAAAGGCCATGAGTTGAAGTCTCCGTCTACAGCTTGTGGTGCTATCGGGGGACAGCAGAACCAACCTTTAGGAAGTGAAATCCGATAGAAAGAATAATTTCTTCTTACTAAACGTGTGTCCTTTAAGGAGATACTGGGATTTTGCTCCCATTTCAACAATCCCTGGTCACCATAAAGTGAGTAGCTTTGTTCTTTGTTCCACCATGCACAACCCCATTGACCCCAAGCATCAAAGACAACGGACAACAGACTGAAAGCTCAGACAAGCCAAAACAAACCTCTTTTCCTTTTAAGTTGATTTCCTCAGTCATTTTGTTACATCGATGGAAAACTGGTTAAAACACCATCTAACCCAAAACCTGTCATGCTTGTCAAACTCAACTAGAAAAAAAAAATCTTAACTGATTTGTGTTTTGACTTCAGCATCTTTTCCTTATTCCAAATTAGAGCAGATTGGACAAGAGCAGAAAGAATGAACCCAAAATAGCTTTCACCAGTACTAGAACAACTCAAAGCTCCTAACAAAATTGCAATACTTTTTAGAAGCTTCTAGCTATTCTGGAGTTTGAAGGGAATATTAATTGCTATGTTTTGACAAAGACAAGGTCATGTGACAGGGGTAGGGATGAATCACTTAGGTTAGTGCTTTCTGGAACTCTGCCGTGGTTTTCTTTTGGACATATGTTCAGCTTCTTAAAACAGCTTAATATTAGTAACATTTGTAGGGTTTTCCCATAACTTAATAATATTTATAACACAAAGGAAGTATGGCAAAATTCTCAGGGTCAGGAAAGGAGAGAGAAAAGAAATTAATGAAGTGTTACTCTTTATAATGGGGGTAATGCCTGCTGTCAATGAGGGCCTTACCTAGGAAGCTTTCTCAGTGAGCAGGGTGCTTGCCCCAAGTCAGCTAAGGAAACTCCTTAGATTTTCACGGCTTAACCTACAAATAACCATTATTACTTTTGTATCCAAAAGAAGCAATTGCAACAGTTTTTGTTTTTAGAGTTCTCTTTCCATTTACTTTGTAGCCCTATCTGGTCTTTGTGTGTAATTTTGCATGTACCCAGATTCTAGGTTCAAGGATTCTTCTAAATAATAATTTATTTAGAACTATTTATTTATTGGTCTATCCAATCTCAAAATGATTAGTTCATATTTACTCTGTTTGCCCGTCTTAGGCTACTCTTATCTCTGCTATTTCATCATAATCAGAGAAAGCTTCATTCTAAACATCTAAACATCTAAAGCACTAAACATCTGTATAAAAGCTCGTCTCTGTGAGGTCCAGCGGTGGGATTGCAGAGGGAGCTGGTAAAGGATACAGCTGGGAACACTCAGTTGAGTGCTACAAAATTCATAAACCATGTTAGGAGTTTTGGTGCCCTGGAAAAAGCTCCCAAATGTTCCAATCATTAAATTAGCTGCCTTAAATCACTTTCAGATGAACAAATTCAGGACAAACATGACCAATTTTTAAACGGAATCATATGTTCCAAGAGCGAAATGGAAAACAAAAAGATGAATAATCGATTCTTTCCCACCTGCTTCTGAAGGTGTTGTCAGACTGGGTAGCAGCAGGATGGAGCAGCAGACATCTTTGGTGTGTCTTTCCTTGGGGGCTACAGTCTGAATATATACAACCTCAGACCATTGATTCAAAGGAATCTAATCCTTACAATGGTTGTGCCATCAATTGATTTCAGGGTGTCTAATATATGTTAGATGATCCGTAAATGTTCATTTAATTGAAAAGTGAATACATGAAATACAACTTCCTGTGAAGGGGATAAAGGAAATTCTAGTAAAACAGCTCTTTGCACATGGCCGGAAACAGTGACTGCGAGCAGAAACAGAAGGTCACAGACATTGGCACTGTCATCACTGACGGTGTTAGGAACAGCATCAGTAGATACTGGCTCCTCCCTTTAACATGAGCAGTCCGATGCAGAAGAGGACACTGTTGCTCTCCCATCATCTACAGCAACAAGGGACTTAAGGGAAGACCCAGAAGGCATCACTGCCTAAACAACCAGTGAGATGGATGTCTCCACAGAGTTAATTTGTACTTTGCTTTTTTAACTTTAAATTTTGGTAGAAAAGTTCTAATCTGGAGTTGACTCAGGCAGTGACAGACTATCTACTGGAACATGTACAGAGTTTCAGGGGCCACATCCCTGAAGACAAATTGTTCCCACCCACCTGAACCCCCCCAGAGCCAACAATTCCCAGTAGATTCTCCATTAGGGGTGAGACTTTATAAGCACCCCCCTCCTCTTGTGGGTTTTTTGTTTTTGTTTTTTTTTTTTTGTTTTGAGGCTTCCTGTTACGACAGTGAGGGTGGAACTGAGAATGTGATACACACCAGGAGATTCCCTACCATTGAACCACATCCCTAGCCTGATTTCTCAAAACTAATATCATAAACTCACCGAAGCCCAAAGGACACTGTAGAACACTCAGTGAAGTTCTGGAAAGATTAACGATAAGACTGAAATTTAAAGGCAGACAAAGGGTGGGTGGGGGTGGGGGACAAGTTCAGGAAAACAAAGATACAGCCTTGCCATTGGAAACCATACTGACCAGAAGACAATGACTGGAACAACTTAGAATTTTATGTTCAGTAAAAACAAACTCACCAACCAATTTTCAAAAACACGGATAAAATAAATCTGTTTCAGCAAACAGAAGATAAGGAATTTGTTACCAATAATATTTCTACTAGAAATATTGAAAATTGGTAAACTAACATTTGGGAGGCAGAGGGGAAAAGTAATACCTGGTGGAGTTTGAATCTACACAGATGTGATGGTTAATTTCATGTGTCACCTTGACTAGGTTAGGCAATTCCCAGATCTCTGGTCAAATCATATTTCTGGGTGTGTCTCTGGGGATGTTTATGGGAAAAATTACCATTTCAATCTGTTGACTTAGACCAGTGCCTTTAACCAATGTGACTTGGCATCATCTAACTAAAGCATGAATGAGACAGAAAGGCAGAGAGAGGGCACACTTGTTCCTCCTGCCTGAGTGGGGCAATCCATCTTCTCTTGCCCTCAGACAATGTTTCTTGGGCAATTGACTTTATGCTAGAATCTCCCTTGGGTTTATAAACTTCTGCTTTAGGATAGAATGACACATCAGCTTTCCAGGACAAGCAGCTTGCATATGGTAAGTCACAGACCTTGCCAGCCTCCATAACCAGAAGAGTCAGTTCTCATAATAAACGTCTTCCTAGAAATAACATATGTCCTATTGGTGCTGACTCACTGAAGAACCATGAGTATTTCAACAGGATGAAATATACCGGGGGTAGAAAATACGTGTATGAATATCAATCAGAGACTTCTACTTTTGTTTTTGAAACATAATTGGCTATTTGGAACAAAATTATATATTTTGGATTCATGAAGAATAACAAGAAAATGTACAAGAAAGCAATACAAGAGTATACCAGGGGATGAAGTATATTGATATGGGATCTTATGCATAAAATGGTACAATATTATGTGAAGGATGCTCTGTGTTGACAGTGCATATTCTAAACCTCATGGCGTGGGGGTCCTGCTCTGTTATAAGGCAACACATTATTCACATCTGTGGGGATACTGGTGTATATGAACCCACTGCACTGCTAGTTATATAAGAGCATAGCAATCCAGTTATATAAAGCACTCAGCACTGATACTTATGTTCCTGGTTAGGTATGTGCTATGCCTTATCAGTAGGATGTGTTCCCATTACTCATAAAAACATTTTCTGTGAAATGGTATGTTGTGTTATGACAGCACCACATATGTGCATCTTATGCTAACTGTATTTCTACAATGTGTAAAGAGACTTTGTATGTGAAGTAGTTCTTAAAAAAAAAAAAAAAAAGAGGACGAAGAAAAGCCAAGAAGAAATGGAGAAAACAGAAGACATATTGTTAAATGGTAGCTTTAAACTCAACTACTTTCATGGTTAGAAAAAAAAAATACTCTAAGAAGTATAATTAAAATATTGCCAAAAAGAAGGCTTCTGCATTTTGCTAAACAGAATAGTACCTCGAGAAGTTCTAATCATTGCAAATATCTATGATCTAAGTGTCAATGTACCCAATTTAATCAAACAAACGTTGGTGGACTTTAAGTGACATAGAAGCCATAGTACAATATCAGTAGGTGACTCCACAGTCATTCAGACAAAAAACAAACAAACAAACAAACAAACAAACAAAACAAACCAACAAGGAAATATCTATAAAACACATATGAATCTCAGTGGCATATGAAATATTCATCAGAACAGATCATATTTTAGGCCATAAATTGCAAGTCAAAATAAATATTATAAAAGTCTAAGATAATTTTCTTATCACATCTTAATAAAATAAGAAATGAGCCTCAAAGGAAGCATGGCTATTTAACAAGGTGTTTCTAATCAGTGGCTAGAGACATGGGGATGGTGGGGCTTAAAATCAATCCCAGAATGAAAGGAAAATGCAGAGTCACCAGGGAAGAATCTGTAGGACACAGGGAAGGCAGTTCTAAGAGATTTTGCTCTGAGTGCCTACCTTAAAAAAATTAGAGAATTTATATATAGTCTAATCTCAAGGGTTTAGAAGAACAGGAACACCAAACACAAAGCCAATAGAAAGAAGTAGATGATAAAAGTTGAGAGTGAAAGTAATGAAACAGAGACCACAAGAACATCACAATGATCAATGAAACAAAGCCACAGTGCCCCAAAGACAGAAAACTGACAAACCCTTAGTCCAATAAACCAAAAGACAGACATGAGCCAATTCAACAACGTCAGACATGAAAAGATGATAACATAACATGTATCACTGAGCCCAGAGGAACGCCAGGCTCTGTTCTGAACATCTCATGAGACTGGAATAGTAACAAAATATCCCCCCCCCCCAAAAAAAAAGCCCAGGACTACATGCATTCATTGCTACCAGACCCTTGACAAGCATATGCTGGCTACAAAGAACTACCTTAATATGTCTAAATTTGGCTTTAAAAAGTTGGTTGAGGGGCTGGAGAGATGGCTTAGGGGTTAAGATCACTGACTGTTCTTCCAGAGGTCCTGAGTTCAGTTCCAGCAACCACATGGTGGCTCACAACCATCTGTAATGGAGATCTGATGCCCTCTTCTGGTGTGTCTGAAGTCAGTGACTGTGTAGTCATGAAATAAATAAATCTTTTTTTAAAAAAAAATTGATTGAGAATGGGGGGCTGAGGAGATACTAATAGTTCAACAGTGTGAGCTGCTGAATCTGTTGTGCAAAAAATGTTCCATTTCTTTAAACACCAAGTTTAAAGTCTTTTAAGTCTTTATTTTCTTGCAACCGCATACGCTCTTGATAGGAGTCTATGTCACATTTATGAACCCCGCTGACAAAGGTGGGGGAATTAGACAAGGCAAAAAAGGAGAAGTGTATCCATTTAGCCCTTCCCTTGAGTGGTGGTAGCATCAGTGCTCTTAACCTGGACAAACCTGGGCTTTGATATCATATAATAACAACAGTAACAACGGACACACTGTCTGGTAAAGATAGAGCAGCAGCAGCAGCACACAAAAGCACCAGGCTTTCCTTCCCTTGGCCATGCAAACATAATAGGTCAGTAGCTGGAGACCTTGACGTACACCAGAATCCTTACGTGTAGGCTGTGGGTCTTTATACAGCCTAACTCAGTATTCATTTTACTGATGAATAAATTTACTGGTGATGGCTGGCATGTTGAATTTTTTTAGAGGAACATGCACTGGGATGGAGCCAGTTTTTCAGATGAACAGGAATACTCAACTAGGCACAATGCTTTCCCCACAGGCCCTCGTGTTGATGCTTTATTTCAAGGAATCTTAGTCTGTGACTCACTTGCCAGTCCTGTGACCCATGCTGCTTTTCACACGATAAACCACCCAGACACTGCGCAAAACCCCCCAGTTAGCAGACACTTGTGGTCAAGGTTTAGAGATCTTGCCCATAAATGGCTTCTGCTCTACTCATTTAGAAGGAAACAAATACTCAGAAAATTCCACAGGATAGCTACCACCCAGGAGAAACCACGGCCACCCAGTGGACGACAGGGTCAAGGAGCAAGACTTGAGTCACCCACTGCTTGCAGTAGGAAACGGTGGGCGAGGGCCTGGTATCCACACATCCTGGTGCCACACTTGTCTTTCTTCATGCCTGGAGCAGTTAGCACATCTTTCCAATTAGTTCCTTAAATAAAAAAGACAGTCCCTGGTACCACCCAGTCCTAGTATTTTCTAGCTGCACGAGTTAATACTAGCGATAGAATTTAGACACATAAGTTCCCAAGGAGTTGCTAATGTGTAAAATAAACATAATGGTCCTTTGCCGATGATGATGAACTAGTAAGCATTTATGGAGAGCTTACTGAATACAGAATATGGGTTTAAGTATGTTCAGTGCATTAAGCTCATTTAACCTCGACAGCTCTACGGCACAGAGTCCTTTATTATCATCACCATCATTGTCCAATGTTAAGAAGCCGAAGAAGTGTGGGAAAGACAAAGCAGTCCACACAAGCTAGACACTGGGATCTACTGGGAAGAACTAAGTCAAGCTGAGGAGGGGACAAAAGCTTAGCTCTCCTGCTGGTAAGGGGAATTGTAAAGCATTGTGGAGAGTGTCCTCTGCAACAGGACTTTTCCAATCCTTCCTAAAACAATCCACAGTGCTCTCAGCCTGTGTTTTTATTTCACAACCAGAGAGGCACTAGCTATCTCCCTCTGCTGCAGATAACCCCACTCTATTACTATGGTCTCTTAGGATATTTTTTCCATTACCCTAGATGTACTTAATGCTAATCTCACCCTGATCTCCTCTTTTGCCAAGCTGAATTTTATGCATCTGTACTTGTCTTGCCTCCAACCCTGTTTGAAGCTTTCCACCACGTTCCCATTTCATCAAAGATGTTTCCTGCAATCAAAAAGATTTAGTCTCCAGATGAACTTCTACGGAAATCATTTTAAAAGATTTTTCTTTTCTTCTTGACAGCTATCCAACACAGATTTTTGTATGGCTGCTGTTAAAAATGGATCCCAGGGATGGTCTTTGGGATTTGCAGTGTTTTCAAAGACATGACTCCGCTCTCCCAGAGGTCTTTTCTCCAAACCAGGTTGGCTGGCTGTGGGTCCTCTCCTCCTCCCTCCATTCTGTTCTTCCTGTATCATCCACTTCACTGGCTTCTGCATTTCTTCTTGCCATAATGTCACAGCTCCACCCCATCTCATGTTACTGACTCCCCATCCTTCATCCCATGTCTCTTCCTGCAGTGGTCCATCCTATCAAGTGTTACTATTTGTAGTTTTAGCTCCATCCTTGCCTCAGTCCTATTAACCTCTGGAATTCCCTCTCTTGGGACACATTTGTTGGTCAGTAACCCTAGCTTTGCCTTCATCATACAAGCAGCGTCTGGTGCTGTGGAATCTCCACGTGCTCTCTGATATTATTCCTCTTAGACAAGGTGAGTCCTTCAAGCTATCCTGGATGTCTCCATCAAGCCCCACAATGGCTTGTGTCTGTATCATCCTTGTCCTTGTAGAGCACAGCAGTGGTCTGAGCCAGTCCTAACTTTGTCTTTATCTCTCACCCTCACATAAGCACATAACCTGGAACTAATACAGGGTCCGACTCATGTGACCTCAGTCTTCCCTTCACTTGATGGCATCTCCTTCATGATCATAGCAGACATGTTAGGTTTGGGAGTCCTTGATAAACCTGCCAAAGCAACTGAGCAGAGGCCGGAAGAGCTTCCAAGAGTCCATCCGTCAGCTTTGCCACCAGCTTCTACCAGGTCGCCTTAATGACATCAGGGCAGCTTAGAATGCTGATTGTTATGTCTGAGCTCCCTGTAGCCAGCCTGGGTCTGGAAAAGAATGCTTCCTCTAAGAAGCCACCTGGGAATGCTTTACCCTGAACTTTTTCTCCATTCTATATGCCCCCAACACGCTTCTGGCTCAAGCATTAACCCTATTACCCAACACTCCTACACAAACTTCAATGCATTTCAATAAATTGCCTTTATTCTTATACCAGCCTGGGGATGGTAAGCAGAGAAGGGTAAAGATGGGGTCTTAGAGAAGAGGATGTGTAGAAGAAAGACTACTGAAGTGGTTAGCTGATGTCTGTTATCGGGACTGGCTCTTTGGATGACCGACATCCCTGGTAGAGAGAGCATGCCCAGTGCTCACAGCAGCATCTTGAGGAGTCTGGACAGAACTGTCCTGACAGTCCAGAAGAGACAGGTGGCCAAAGGCATAAAACAAGTCTTTCTGGCTTTGCAAAAGAACTTGTGGACCCTCTTACCTCTGAGGCTTGGAGGCTTGGCTAGAGGGAGCCAGCATTCTCTGGTTTGGGTGGCTAGATCTGTGATTGGCTGTGACAGCGGAAACACCATGCTGAAGGCTGTGAGGATGACAGGGTGTAGAAGAGGGAGGTGGAACAAGTGTGTGTGTGTGCAGACAGCCCTTGTGATGCACTCGGGGGCTCCTGGGAGCGAGCAGGAAACAGATTCCATAGGTGGCACTAACCAGGCTATTGGGGCATTGATGGGCAGGTATGTGTGTTGACCTCATTCTGTATAACGTTATCACAACAGAGCCTTTGGAAGATGCCCAAATCTGGCAAGTATGTCTCCTTCTTGTGCCTCTGAAGATAGCTTAGTTTGCGACGAATCTCATGAGTCACAAAATATTCAGGCTTGATAGAATACACACTCCTCAGAGCCCCCGAACTCAGTATTCGCTAAAAGAACCTAAGAAGCTTCAGATTATGTTTTCTTAGTGCATTCTGTGAGAAAAATTAAGGTGAGGTGACTCTTACCCTTCACAGCAGTGCACGTTGTTTGTAAGCACATGCTCCTCGGCACTGTAATAAAGATACTAGCATAGACCCTGTCATCTGGTCTGCATTCCAAACGACAGGAAGGAAATCAACACCGGCAAGGTGCAGGTGGGAGCAAGGTGATGGGAGGAGAGACACGTGCTTTTTTTTTTTTTTTTTTTTTTTTTTTTTTTTTTTTTGGTTTTTCGAAACAGGGTTTCTCTGTGTAGTCCTGGCTGTCCTGGAACTCACTCTGTAGACCAAGCTGGCCTCGAAC
Organism: Arvicanthis niloticus; assembly: GCF_011762505.2. Lineage (NCBI taxonomy): Eukaryota > Metazoa > Chordata > Mammalia > Rodentia > Muridae > Arvicanthis > Arvicanthis niloticus. The sequence goes on along the minus strand of NC_133433.1, from coordinate 19,733,233 downwards.
TCAGAAATCTGCCTGCCTCTGCCTCCCAAGTGCTGGGATTAAAGGCGTGCGCCACCACTGCCCGGCTGAGACACGTGCTTTTTAAAAGCACACCTGACACACTCTACAGATTGTTTTTAAATATCGCATCATCCAGAATTTTGTTATAGGACCACGTGTAGCTGAGGAGGGTGCTCAGAAGTACAGGATTTAGCTTAATAATATACTCAGTTAAAATTTTTTACAACTTTGGAATAAGGGGGGAAATTAATATTGGATTTCAACTAGCAGTTTCTCCCTTGCCATCTGCCTCCAGTGGAGTGGAAACTGGCTGTAGGCCAAGCTGGGGGTCAGCCAGATTCACCAAGCATTTATGTAATATAATACATTTGATGCTCCATAAACCAGATCTGCTGTGAGATCTTGTTCTGGCCAGCTGTGGCCATGATGTGATCAGGTTTTGGTCATGGTGGCTGGTATATGCAAGCTAACCCTCACAGGTCTTACTTTTCTAACTCCAACCTATTATGGTTCACTAAGCAAGCCAGCCTAGACTTAGTAAATCTTAAGGAGTCTTCAGATTCCCCAGAAATCCACTGCCAATAACAGGTACTGTCAGTAACGATTAAAGACAGGGTTAGTGTCTGGTACTTGGTATTTAAAAAATAGTTTTCTAAAAAACTACTTGCTCTTTCTAGCACACCCATATGGCGTGGAGGCAGGTAAGTGTAGCTCTTGCCTCTTGTCAAAGAGTTTCTTTTTGCAGTGGTTGAAGACCATTATAGGAGTCACAATGTGAGAACAGTTAACTGTGGGGTGCCCAGCTCCAACCGTTATAGTTATATCACAACTCCTACACCTAATGTTCAGGGGGACATCTCAGAGGAGGAGAAAAGATTGTAAGAGCCAGACAACCAGGAAGTCTGTCCTGAGATGGAGTCTTCTAGAAATGAAAGCTGCATCCATGAAATCTCAACAACACGGCTGCTTAAACAAGACCTGAACACCAGCGACAATGACAATACCAGCTGTTGTGCCAACGTGGATGGGGGAACATCTCATAGGGCCCACACCTCGTGGAAGAGCTACAGACAATTAAAGATTGCTGAGAGAAGGAGAGTTAGTCTCTCCAGGAGCTGATTCCCCCTAAATGGTTATCCAGAGTCGAGTGGTCACTCCTAAAAATAAGCAATACAACCAGAAAACTCTAGGAAGTAAAAAATCTAAACTCTCTCCAGGAATGTCAAAGAGGGCCTCTTACAGAAGTGTGCCTCGCTGCTAATCAGGATGAAGGAATGGGTCTTCGGGAAGTGCACTCACTTGAGGTAACCCGGCTTAATATATGTAAGGATGTATAATAATCATGTTCACAAACCACCAAAGTGAAACCAGAGCCAGCAGCATTAGAAAACCAACACTGAATCTCTCCATGAATCCGTGATAAGTGGTCTCCTCAGTAAAACTGTTTTGCCACGGAAGGGCTGGGGGCAGAGGGCAGAAGAGAGATGGGAGACTTCCCTCATAGTTTTCAGGAACTGGTAAAAAGGTAAGAGCTTTCAGTGAAGGCGCTGCCAATGCTGCAGGTTCTAATCCCACAGGAGGGTTGACCAACAGGCTCACTGAGGGTTTCCACCTGCCCTAATGGGCTTCGCCAGTTCTGAGGTCATAGAGGATTTCAGGCATTGAGGAGACATGTTGCTTGGGAACTGTCAAGACCGTTGGCACATTTCTACCCCTATAGAAAGGTGAGACTCTACCATGGTTTAAGATGTTCAGAGTTAGAGCATTGACCATTTAAATAATCATTCTTCAAGTATTTGCAAAAATTTAAGAAACTATATGCCTATGAACATGTCCGTTTGAGGAACGGGAGTCAGATTCACAAATACAGCAACCAGGAAAGGACATAAGGTTTAGAATCTCACAGACTTCAGATCAAGTTCCCAGGTTTGTCACTTAAATGAGAGACTTGAGACAAGTCCCAGATTGCACAGACCCTCGGTTTCCTCACCCATAAAATGTGAGCGAATTTATACCTTAGTAGGATTATTCAAAGAACTAAAGTCATGTCAGAGAAGCACTTTGTATATAGAAAAATGCTGCAGAAGTGTGTGTTTAGTATTGTGAGAATGGCTAAAGTCCCTTTAGAGCAGTGGTTTAATATAGTTCCTCATGAGAAGACCTATGGGGGTTGGTGTCCTTTCCATTCCTGTCCTACCCAAAGGTGAGGATGTTGCATTGCTGTGATTTCACAGGGGATCTGCCCGTCAGATCACTCTTCCTTATTTTCCAGTGCCTTGAGTGTCTCCACCAGTGATGCCATGGTGTGCCTTCCCGAGACTGCATCATTCTCAGCTGCATTAGCAGGACAGAGCCTGTTGTTACAGTACAGAGACATGGCTTTGAACTCAGTTCTCACTCACTGGAGGAGACTCTGGATATGTTAATTAGCTGCCTGATTTGGTTTCTAAGTGAAGAAGAAATGATAGTAGTGGATCATCAGGAAGGCTTTTGCCTCCATGCAGTGAAACAACTCTAGTTGACTTAGTAAGAAGGACATTAACAGACATCTAGAACTCAAGGCTCATGACTCAGTGGCTCACCTGTGTGGCTCAGGAAGGCGTTCCCCTTTTCTGGCTCTGCTAAGCTAGCCAGCTCTATGGCGAAGGTCCTCCAGATCCCAAAGATAAAAAAAGCTTTCTGAGACAACTTCAGGGGCATCCTCCTCTCATCTCACTGTCCAAATGAGAGAGGCACATGTGCCTGCTCTCAAGGCAGCCACTGGGAAGGAGGAGCGCTAACCCTGTAAGAATCAGGCCCAACACCTGACCAGGGACTCATTTAGTTTGCCCAAAGCCATATGAAGAAGAAAACTGGGATTCAGTTTATTCAGTTAAATTGTATAAGCAGGAGACCATTACAGCGAGGCTGTCTCCATACTTTGAGTTCCAACAAAATAAACCACAGCCTAACTTTGTACACAAACTAAATCTGATTTAAGAGCGTATTTAGTAACACATAGCCAAATGGTGAGACCATTCCCAAATAAGGAAGCACTTAGCTGTAGCCAATCCGGTCAGTCTGCAACTTAGCTGGTATCCAGCCTATAAAAGTCCTCTGCCCACCATGCTGGGCAGAACTCCGAGCCTCCTTTGTTTTGAGGCATTCTTTGCTCAGATATAAACCATCTGAAGTTGCCTCAAGTTTTTTCCTTCACAGAAGAACTGGCAAAATGGATTTTAGATGGGCAACTGGGATTCCTTGGGCCAATGTTATCAGAGCTCATAAATCTTAGCTGTTAGCTTTGGGTCTCAATAGTTGTTAAGAGAAAAGAGTACACACAACACAACACACCACCACCACCACCACCACCAATTTCTCAAAAATTTGTATATTAGGATCAGAATTAGGGAGAGAGGAATTCTCTACTTCTTTCTGCCTTTCCCATAATGATGTTAACTATTTACAGAAAAGATGGAACAAACGCCTGGGAATATACATATGTTGATTTAGCTATTTGTGAGTATTGGTCATAAGAACTAGTGGGAAAACTCCCTCCTGTGCCAGGGCTCTTGGAGAAAACCATCTCCCATCCTAGCATGGTACCCTGTTTCCCAGGGCTCTGTCATGACTGCTGCATCAGGCCGACAGGGGTTGGGGCCATAGAGGAAATGAGACAATGAGCACCCACCCAGTAAGTGGCACTTATTTGTAGGATTGGTTTCCTTTCCTTTCTTTTAGCGTTCCCTCTCCAGCCTGGCTCCAGTTTCCTTAAGACTCGGGCAGGTGACTGTGGGGCTGTTCTAAAGGACAACAGTTTCCGGTATCAAGAACTGTGGGACAAGACTTTAAAGTAAAAAACTATGGGGGAAAAGGGAAGCCCACCTTCAGGACACAGCCACCCAGAACTTTCCTCTGAACCAAGGCTGATCAAAAGCGTCTTCCCAGAAGCCCAGAAGCTCCAGTTCTGCTTCCCTATTCGTGATGTGAGGACTGCATCAGTCCTCACAGGTGATTGGCTAGCAGCCACTCACTGTGCTGCCTTCTTCTTCTTTCTTTCTTTCTTTCTTTCTTTCTTTCTTTCTTTCTTTCTTCTTCTTCTTCTTCTTCTTCTTCTTCTTCTTCTTCTTCTTCTTCTTCTTCTTCTTCTTCTTCTTCTTCTTCTTCTTCTTCCTCTTCCCCTTCCCCTTCCCCTTCCCCTTCTTCCCCTTCCCCTTCCCCTTCCCCTTCTTCCCCCTTCCCCCTTCCCTCTTCTTCCCCTTCCCTCTTCTTCCCCTTCCCCCTTCTTCCCCCTTCCCCTTCCCCCTTCCCCCTTCCCCTTCTTCCCCCTTCTTCTTCCCCCTTCTTCTTCCCCCTTCTTCTTCCCCCTTCTTCTTCCCCCTTCCTTCTTCCCCCTTCCTTCCTCCCCCTTCCTTCCTCCTCCTTCCTTCTTCCCCCTTCCTTCTTCCACCTTCTTCTTCCCCTTCTTCTTCTCCCTTCTTCTTCTCCCTTCTTCTTCCCCCTTCCCCTTCCCCTTCCCCTTCTTCCCCTTCCCCTTCTTCCCCTTCCCCTTCTTCCCCTCCCCCTTCTTCCCCTTCCCCTTCTTCCCCTTCCCCTTCTTCCCCTTCCCCTTCTTCCCCTTCCCCTTCTTCCCCCTCCCCTTCTTCCCCTTCCCCTTCTTCCCCTTCCCCTTCTTCCCCTTCCCCTTCTTCCCCTTCCCCTTCTTCCCCTTCCCCTTCTTCCCCTTCCCCTTCCCCTTCTTCCCCTTCCCCTTCTTCCCCTTCCCCTTCCCCTTCCTTCCCCTTCCCCTTCCTTCCCCTTCTTCCCCTTCCTCCCCTTCCCCTTCTTCCCCTTCTTCCCCCTTTTCCCCTTCCCCTTCTTCCCCTTCCCCTTCCCCTTCCCTTCCCCTTCCCTTCCCCTTCCCCTTCCCTTCCCCTTCCCTTCCCCTTCCCCTTCCCCTTCCCCTTCTTCCCCTTCTTCCTCTTCCCCTTCTTCCCCTTCCCCTTCTTCCCCTTCCCCTTCTTCCCCTTCTCCTTCTTCCCCTTCCCCTTCTTCCCCTTCCCCTTCTTCCCCTTCCCCTTCCCCTTCTTCCCCTTCCCCTTCTTCCCCTTCCCCTTCCCTTCCCCTTCTTTTCCCCTTCCCCTTCTTCCCCTTCCCCTTCCCCTTCCCCTTCCCCTTCTTCCCCTTCCCCTTCTTCCCCTTCTTCCCCTTCTTCCCCTTCTTCCCCTTCTTCCCCTTCTTCCCCTTCTTCCCCTTCCTCCCCTTCTTCCCCTTCTTCCCCTTCCCCTTCTTCCCCTTCTTCCCCTTCTTCCCCTTCCCCTTCTTCCCCTTCCCCTTCTTCCCCTTCCCCTTCCCCTTCCCCTTCTTCCCCTTCCCCTTCTTCCCCTTCCCCTTCTTCCCCTTCCCCTTCTTCCCCTTCCCCTTCCCCTTCCCCTTCCCCTTCTTCCCCTTCCCCTTCCCCTTCTTCCCCTTCCCCTTCTTCCCCTTCCCCTTCCCCTTCCCCTTCCTCCTCCTCCTCCTCCTCCTCCTCCTCCTCCTCCTCCTCCTCCTCCTCCTCCTCCTCCTCCTCCTCTTCTTCTTCTTCTTCTTCTTCTTCTTCTTCTTCTTCTTCTTCACATAGAACCCTCTGCTATGGCCACACTGTCCTTTTCGACAGAGTTATTTCGAGCATCACTGTGAGTACAACAGGGATAATGTTGTCAAAAATGAATCTGATACAGTTCTTGTTGGCTTCTGGTCCTTGAATCACAAGTCTAGGTGTCAGGGTCAGGCTCATTATTCAAGAGGAGAAGGGAGAGAGTGGGTGCTCTAAAAATAGCAGAGACGATGTTTTTCACAGTTCACTCTTAGATATTGGTTTTCACATTAGAACATTCCAAAGAATAGACTGGGTTTTTTTTTCTTCCTTCACAAGACCATCTGTCTCAGAAGCTTACTCTTAAGGCAACACATGCTTAATGTTTTCTGTGGCAGGGCAGGGTTGTCAAGGACAGCATCATACTCCTTGATGACATCAAGATCAGCTGTTGTGGGATGGTCGGACAACTCCTTCCCCAACACACACACACACACACACACACACACACATACACACACACCCTGTATTTCAAGAGTGGCAAAGCAAGCTGCCATTGAAAGGCTTATCCACACCTCCAAACCGTAAATGAAATCTGGAAAGGCAGTTGGTAGGTATGAAAAAAAAAAGGACTTTATGCCAAACATGCAAGATAAAGCATTATTTGATGATAGGATATTTCTACTTTCCATAGGCGAAGAACCAAATTAACTTTTTAACTATTCAAAAACAAACAGATTTGGGGAATTAATGTGTTTATTTTCTATTAAAAGTGAAAGTGAGAGATTCTCAACAGCCAAGATTTATGCCATGTGTCAGGCACTATGCGAGATATTGTATTCAAAATATTTAATGGTCCAAACACTTGCATAAGGCAGATAGTCATACCGTATCCAAGAGAAGTCTAAGGGTTGCACTCAGCGGTTTATACATGTTTAAATTTTAAAAATTTAAATGCTGGACATTTGCTGCCAAGGCTGGGGGCCTGAGTTCAATCCCCAAGACCTACATGGAGGCAGGAGAGACCTGACTGCTGCAAATTATCTCAGACTTTCAGACTGGAGCCCATGGCACACATCCCCCATACACAGACATACATGCATAGATGCGATCGTTTGGTTTTAGACCCTGGGACAAGGGACTGAGGTATGTATTTTACATACCAGAGCAGATCTGCCCTCCGGGTTCTCCCAGCATCCCTCAGTCCCTACCCACAACCCTGAACTTTGCAGCCCAGGGGCTGACCTGCCCTTCCCCCAGAGGCTCCTCCCTCTACAGTCCACACATTTTGGTTTCTCTCTCCCAGTTTCCCTTTCTCTCCTCCCCTTCCCCTCTTCTCTCTGTTATGCAAGCCCTCAGTGAACTTGCCTGCTTGAGGGCAGCTTCCCAAAAAACCTGCCTTTAATATGATCTAATCTGGCTTGAATTGGCTCACTTCACTGGTGGAGAAGTAACCTATCAGCAATAATTTTTAAATTTAAATGTTCATTTCTGTGGTTTTTGAGTATAGACTGGAAGGCAAAGGCTCTCCCGGTGCCACATGGAACAACAGAAGGTTGAGCCCAATGCCACACATAAGGAGAAGACTCCCTGGTTGACCCGGGGCACACAGGGGCTCAGCTTACCTACAGCAAGCTGGAGTCTAGCAGAAAGCTCATAAAAACAGCTAGAGTGGGGGACACGCTGAAGCAGATAAAGACAAAAAGGTCAAAGACACCTTTTCAGTCAAGTTCCAGAAACCAATCGCTGCTGGGTCCAGACAGACAAGGAGGGCGGCCTGGCTGGTGGCTGCCCAGCAGTCTTCCATGTGTCTTACTGACATTTCTCAGTGAACACTTCCTGTCCCAGTTCTCTGAAATACAGGCTGTCTTTCTCAAATGCTTCTCAGGGGTTACAAAGCTTTTGGTTGGTTACAAAAAAAAGTATTTCCTTGTAGTTCAGAAATAATCTTCACATGTCAAAATACCCATTAGGTGCCAATACCTGATTTGTGAAGAAGCAGTCTCAGACTATGTTATTATTCTGGAAAATTCTACCACAAGACCCTGACACTGTCTCTGACTACCTGTTTTTTTTCTTTTTCTTTTTCTTTTTTTCTTTCTTTCTTTCTTTTTTTTTTTTTTTTTTTTTTGTGGTGGGTGGAGGGGTGGATTTTGAAAAAAAATACACGTTTATTTCACAAAAATTAAAAATGAATGAAAAGAAAATAGTTCCTGTAGGAAATACAGCTTAGAATAAGCATCAGAGAAACAGGATTGTCTATCATAGGGGCTTTTTTTCCCCCCAGGGGAAGTAAATGAATGGTGACTGGTCACCCAGGGGGAGGGAATGTTGTCTGACAGCCTGGCACTTTTTGTGCGATTCTATGGAGCCAGCCTTCCTGAATCCCCCAATATTCTGGGCTTTGTCTCTCCATGAATAGAACCCATCCATATGAAAAAAGTCCTATGTGTTCTGCATCCTCCATCAGTAGAATCAATCTCGTGCTTATTACAAATCCTTCCTCCTTAGGCCCTGAGCTCTGTTTACCAGCCGACAGGACTCATTCTTACTGCAGAGGTCACAGCTGCTTTGCTACTTTCCTAGGGAGTTTCTGTGTAGCCATGCCTAAAGCTTTGCTGTGATAATTGCCACATGGAAACCCTTTTCCAATGTTTACTGTGCTTAAACATGTATGAAGAATAAACCAGAGAATTTTGATCCAGTCTGGCTGTACAAAGTTTTCATTCTCGGCTCTTCTCAGTTCACTTCCCTGCCAGTGGTGATTCCAGAACTTCCAGCCCTGCCTGCCAAATTAACACAAATTCACATGCTTGCCCTCCACTCCAAGATTTATACAGTGTGACCTGGTTTTTATTTAACAATGTTTGAATGAGGTTGTCTCATGCCTGTAAGCACAATATTATCTCTCTTAAGTGACAACATTACCCACTATGTGGTCAGGGCTGTTTTGACACATAGGTAAAAGGGCTTTGACAGTGTCATATATTCCCGAAAACTTCACAGTAAAGTAGGCATTAGAAGACTTTTTTTTAAAAGATTTTAACGTGACTGTTTCTCTAAGGTTTGTAAGAAACTGGTTTGGTTGTTTTTCTTGCAGAAGGCAATGGCTTCATTCTTACCATATTAACTGGTCGGCATCGCAGGGATTCTGTGTCTATAGCTAAAGGGAATATGAGAAGCAGCAGAGAGCCAGAGCCTGGTGCTTTGTTCTCAGTTGCTTGCTGACCCATTCACCATGCCACATGGTGTCATTACACAGACGGTACACATGCAAGACTGTTGTGTGCAGGCCCTTGCCTTCCAGCAGACTGTCCTATTCTGAAGCCATCCTCTGTCACCTGTGAGACTTCCGTGAGCCTCCCTGTTTTCCTTTCTTCTACATTTTAATGAAATCTGAGGCTGGTGAGAAAAATGAGAGGTTGGAAAGAACAGGATAAATTTTCTAGAATTTTCAGCATTTTCTTTTTCAGCAAAAGACTCAAAAATAGCTGTGCTGCACGAAGTCACATGCTGTGAGCAACAATGTGGATTCCCCCCCCCATGGACTCCCCACAGAATGGACTCCCCACAGAATGGACTCCCCCAGAATGGACCCCACACACACAGAATGGACCCCACACACACATACACAGTGCAGGTGTCAGGGTATGTGATTTGCAAAAGAATGATACCCCAGACTCAAATAGTACGAAAAAGCAAAGAGTGTTTTTTTCTGCAGAAGTCCAGCATGCTCAGACCTATCATCTTCCAAGATGGAGGCACACCAATGAGCTTGAAGGCCTGGTTTAAAGCACATTATGGAATTCTGGGGAGGAGTGGGTGACGTCTATCTCTATCTCTAGGAAGACTCCAGAACCATTGCTTGGGTATAGGAGGCTGGAAACTGTTGCTGAGAAAGTCTGTAAACTGCTATTGACCTACACAGGAGCAGAATTTGAAAGACCAGCAAGCTGAGGGGCTTTTTATAGCACGGGGTGGGGAAAGGGAGGAATTTTTGCATGGTTACACATGATTGGTTGCTTTACAATTTTTGAACATCAGCAGGCTGTACCAGTCAGTGGGGGCGGAGGGCAGTTCCTAGGAACTTATCTAGGAACTTCCTAGGAAGCTTATCTAGGTTAGCAGAGTATCTAGTTAGACTTAAATTACAGCTTTTTGGAACACTGGGAAGACCTCAAGTGGGGGGGAGGGGTAACCAAGGAAACATAACATAAAAATAGTAGAAAGTACACTTATCTTTTGTAAGGATGTAACCTCGCCCAACCATTCATCTTGTGGTCAGCCAGTTCCTGGGACCACCCAGATGACTTGCATCTTTCTTTGTGGTCAGGAATGTGTCTTCCTGCTTTGGGCCTTCCCCCCACACAGGAGGGTTCTCTTTCCTGAGGCTTGAGGAATGTTAATCCAGCAAGTGTCCTCTGACTCAGGGATAATGTACCCCTCCTGGAATGTACCCCGGGGCAGTGAAGGCCTGAAATCTTACATTCAGTTCCGCTTTCTGGAACCTGCATTCTTTTGCTCAGGTCTAGGGGTAAAGAAAAAGCCTGTATATATTTTATAAAATGGTCTTTATACTTTTTCACTCTACATCAGACTCCCCCCGAACCCTACCAGTAAACCATGCAGAGCCAGAGATCGATTCAAAATCAAGAAGAGTTTATTGTTCTGAAAGGTATAGAAAACTTATGAAAAATATAGAAAGTTTTTATGACCCTTAGACCTGAGCAAAAGAATGCAGGTTCACTAGTTCCTCCAAGAAAGCAGAACTGAATATAAGATTTCAGGCCTTCACTGCCCTGGGATACATTCTACATTCCAGGAGGGGTACATTATCCCTGAGTCAGAGGACACTTGCTGGATTAACATTCAGGAGAGGAAGGCAGAGGCTGATTAACATTCCTCAGACCTCAGGGAAGAGAATCCACCTTCGGATGGGGAAGGCCCAAAGAAGGAAGACACATTCCCGACCACAAAGAAAGATGCAAGTCATCTGTGTGGTCCCAGGAACTGGCTGACCACAAGATAAATGGTTGGGCAAGGTTACATTCTTAGAAAAGATAAGTGTATAAGATGTTTTCCTGCATGACCCTGACTAAATTTGGGTTGGGACTTTTTAAGACTTTCTACTGCTTTTATGTTATGTTTCCTTGGTTATCCCCTCACCTTCCTTGGTTTGTGGTTCTTCCCTATATAAGCCCTCCACTCCCAGCTGACGGGGTCAATTCCTCTGCTCCTGCGTGGGTTATGAATTGACCATCAGTTGGCTGATCCCAAAATATACCTCTTGCTGTTGCATCAAGAATGGCATCTTGTGAGTTATTGATTGGGTGGCCTCGAATTCCTGAGGCTTGAAAGAGGTCCTCCCTTCGTGGGGGGTCTTACAGTTCCAGCATGCTGGGGTCATCCTGCATCCAAAGGAGAATTGATGACCCCAGGCATCCTGTTTGGCCGGTTTTTATACAGTTTTCAGGGGTAGATTAGAGCAACAGCCACTAGACACAATGTGATTGGCAGAACAGTGTGACTTTTAAACTGATTGGTCCTTAGGGAATAAGGTAGAAAGGGCTTGCCTTAACTGCCAGTGGGGTGGGGGTTTGGAGAAATGGTCATCTGCCCTGAGGAATGTGTCTACCTGCTCTGGGCTTCCTTTATCTGCAGGTGGTCTTCCTGAAGAATGTGATTGGCCTCTTCCTTCTGGAGGGGAGGGGTGCTCAATGACTTCTCTTTTTCCAGGAAGGGAGGGGTCTGGTGGAATTTTCCAAAGGCTCTGAACTGACCTCTTCAGTACACAGGAGGAATCAACTCTCATATACATGTCTGAGGAGAAGTGAACAATTTTCCCTATTTTTGACCCCAGTCTTTGTTCTCCACCTGATGCCAGGACATGCCAGGACAAAGCAGTTGCCAAAAAGACTTATTTCAACTTGTACTTGGGCTTCTTGTAGTGAAATGGATGAGTGGGTAGCAGAGCCTGCTGTTGCAGGGAAAACAAGACATGTTTAATCTTAGGATTATGTCAGGTGAGGATCTGTGTATGCTCCTAGAGCTACGTCTCCCAGAGACCTGCCCTGAGATGCTGTCTGTCCACAGGCAAGGGGAGTCTTGCCATCTCTGACTTGTTCTTCACTCTGGCTGAAACATTTCATCCTTGCCTCATATTTGTTCATTATTATGTATGTAATGACACATACATGTGCACATGTGGAAGCAGAGGACCACTTTGTGGAGTCAGTTTCTTTCTTCTAGGGGTTGAGCTTAGGATGGCAGGCTTGTATGGAAGCCATTGTTGTTGTTGTAGTGGTGGTGGTGTGTGTATATGCATGTATGTCATACTTCATTCTTGTCATTGCCATCTTATCTGACCCTGTCCTGACATCCTAGGTTGCAAGTCTACCCCTCCATCCCCACCCAGTCATCTGCCTAAACACCTACTCTCTGCCCTGCTCTAGTCATTCAAAGTTGAACTCCAGAATCATAAGTTAGAAGGAACTTTGGGGGCTGGACTTCCTTTTAAAAAGGTGGGGTATTCAGAGATCCCTGTCCTTGCTCAGCTGCTTTCCTTCAGTGTTGAGACTTCCTGCACATGCTCCAAGCCAACTAGTTGATCCAGAATCTTCCATGGAAATTCTAATGGTTTGGAGGTTGATTTTCAAGTATTCTACACACCCCATAATCCAAGTCTAGTGTTTCTCAGACTTCAAAGCCTCCTGGAGGAACTGTTAAAACTCATATCTCTGTGCCTCCACAAAAACTTCTGGTTCTGTAGGTCTGTGGCAGGGCCTAGGACTATCTGTGTCTAACAAGTTCTTGGGAGCTGCTGTTCTCTCTGGAGCACAGAGTAGTGCTTCCCTTTCTGCATCTATCTAAAGAAGAGGTGGTGCAGATGAATATTTGTCCCAAATTAAGGCAAATATGCAGTGTTTCCATCTACAGAGCAGAGTAAAATTCTGTAACAAGACAGTAAGTTGTCTATTGCATTGAGAAATGTTTTTCTGTATCTAGAAATCTAGCCGCCCTTTTTATAAATAAAGAAGACAGTTCATACTTGAAGCACACAGGCTTGACTGCAGGATAGAGGAACTGCCTCTCCTATGGTCTAACCTGTGACTCCCATGAGCCTTAGGATAGTTTTGATGGTTGCAGGACACAACATTGCCACCGTACTTAGAACATTAGAAGACCTCTTTCTCTCCCCACACCCCACTCTGCTGGCAAATCTATCATGTGCTATCCTTATAAATGACAACATCATTATCAAAATGTCAAAGGGTTGGATGCACCCGAGGCTGATGGAGTCAGCAGCAAGGGGAATAGGGTAGAGAGAATGCCTTCCTGCTTCCTAGACCTGGGGAAAATAGAAACAACATCTGAGAGAAGCTGGGCCATGGTGATACATGCCTTCAATCCCAGCACATGGGAGGCAGAGTGTCTTAGTTAGGGTTTACTGCTGTGAACAGACACCATGACCAAGGCAAGTCTTATCAAGAACAACATTTAACTAGGCTGACTTTACAGGTTCAGAGGTTCAGTCTATTATCATCAAGTCAGGAACATGGCAGCGTTCAGGCTGGCATGGTGCAGGCAGAACCTAGAGTTCTACATCTTCATCTGAAGGCTGCTCGCAGAATACTGGCTCCCAGGCAGGCAGCTATGGTGAGGGCTTTAAAGGCCACAATGATGAGCCTATTCCAACAAGGCCACACCTCCTAATAGTACCACTCCTTGGACCAAGCATATACAAACCATCACACAGAGACAGGAAAATCTTTGAGAGTTTGAGGCCAGCCTTGTCAACATAGTGAGTTCCAGGATAGCCAGGGCTGTTATACAGAGAAACTCTGTCTCAAAGGTGGTGGTGGAGGATATGAGAGAAGAGAAGCCTGGGTTCCTGCTTCCCACACTCCCCAAGCTGTGGCCTTGGATGCAGGATAAGTTGAGAGACATGTCAAAGGCAGAGATACTTGTTTCTTATGGAATACTAGGAAGACGTATCTTTGGGGGTCTGTCTGGAACAGTCTGGGGAGCCGCAGCAACAACTAGGAAGGATTTCATGACACTTGGTGGTTCCGGGGGCTTACATGGGACATTGTAAAAATTTATGACATTGGTCATGAGAGCAGAGTTAAGAAAGTACTTCTTTAAAGACCAGCTCTTATCAGACCCTGTAGGCTGTCCCTAATTGTAGAACACAGATGCTGCCCAGGGGTCACTTGCACCTGAAAAAGGCAATGGAGGCTGAGATAGGCACAGGTACTACCTGATCCTGGCAAACTATGGGAGGCTAGTGGACACTAAGGGTAGCTCTGGACACTATGTCAGTCTTACCTGAGACATGACTAGTGCATAAGGGAGACTGGCCAGGGGACTAGGGGACACTGTGGTAGCATATTAATGCACATTAAAATAAGGGAAAAGATAGCCCTGTCTGAACTGGCTAGTGGGAAGAGATGCCTCTTCTCCAGTTGACTCAGCTATTGAAAGGACAACATAAACCCCATTTATCTCCATTTAAGGGCCAGGGCAGGCCTGATTTAGAAAAGGTCATAAGGTACCACCTCCAGGAACAGACCATAATTCCCAGGAACTTAGCCATAAGGCACCAGCTCTAGGATCAAACCATAAAAATCCAGAAACAAGGTCATAAAATCCCTTTCAAAATAACAGTCTGGAGATAACCACAAAAATGGGGAAATATCTTATCTCAGCATGGGCCAGCTGTGCTGGGCAGCCCTATCTCATCCTATGGTTAAATGTTCATGACATAGGAATGCAGACCACTGACCACCTGAGACTCCCCCCCCCCTCACCCATTAATGAATTTATAGAGTACCTAATTCTTCTAGAGCGTTCCCCGGGTTCCCAATAAGAAGGCCTGCATATCTTTGTCTGGGGTCGCCATTTTGGAGAACCCCACATGCTGGTTGTTTTTGCAAAATAAATGGTCTTCGTTTTTGTATTACTATCTGGGTCTGGGGTCTTCCTTCAGCGATTTTCAGACCCTTACAATAATAAACTGGCCAAAGCTGGACACTCGAGGTTCAAGCTCCACTTCAACCACCTCACGGCAAGATGAAGGCAAAATTGGTCAGCTCTGCACAGTGCCTGGCCCAGACTTTTCACTGTTACATCCCTACCCTTAGACAATCTTAGAGAGTTAGGAAGAATAAACGCTACACACGCACAGTCTTATTACAGAAAGACACTTCCTATCTGACTGAACTACGCAGGTGACCAGAAAGCACTAGGGCTTGTCACGTGATCACTCCCCCAACCCCTTGGAGATAAAGGCTTTGGAGAAAGGTCCCACTTGATGGAAAAGTGGTGGCAGACAGTTTGCCAAGAGGGCTGCAGCCCTCCCACCCTCTGCAAACCTTTCGGTGCACTAGCCTGAGGCGCCTCCCGTCACACGCAGACTGTTTTCTCTCCTACTTCAAAGAAGAGTGTGACTATCTGACCTTCTTTTGACCAATGAGATGAAAGTAAACACGAAGGAAGGATGGGATTTGCCTCTTTCCCACTGACATTGCCAGATGGGTACCTTTTGCCTTTTAATGTGTATCAGGATGCTGTGTGTGCAAGCTCACGTGCAGACAGGCACGAGAAGGCAAAAGCTCAGTCTAAAACACCTGCTTCCTTGGCCGGCTCCACACTGAAAGACTTGAGCGGATTCCCACACGGCTGCTCCTCCCACCACCCTCGAGAGTTTTTGTCTGGACAAAGTCAAGGTTGCCCAATAGTTTGCAGGTGTTCCCACTACTTCTGAAGAAAGACTCCCTCCTGTCCTTGCCTTCTTAGAACAAACAGCAGCCAAGGAAACCCAAAACAACCCAACCCACTTAAAGCTTTGAGAGTATTCCGGCACACAGAAAGCCACGTGATTGCCGGAGGGGCAGTGGTCCTGATTCCCAGGGTCCGAGTTATGAATCTGAAAGCCCCCTTTAGCTGGGACGGCACTGATGTCAGTCCTTGACCACGTTTAATGTAAATGTTCACTTTTCTGGCTTTTGCTGCTCTCAGCTTCATGGGTCACTTTAAATCTTGTCAGTCCTCCTCTGCAAATGGAACTGGAGATCTGCTCCCTCCGCCCCTCGCCCCTCGGTGCTTTACTAATCAAAACCGAGCTTTACTGCCCTCAAATAATGAATGTCCCAAGGACAAATACAGAGGATGCTTCTCAGTAGTAGAGTCCCTGCCTACCAGGCCTGGAGTCAATCCCCAGCCCTGCAAAACAAATCTATTAATTCTGCCTTGCTGATCCTTTGAGACTTCAGCGGTCTCCTCCCATCCTCCCCCAACCCCCAGCTGCACTCCCCAGCAATCTTTTGCTTGCTGAGATCCCTAGATTGGAGAGGGATGTTATCTTAGTGCATAGAGTGCCCATCAAGCCAGCCCAGGACTACCACTCAACTCGTAATAAATATTTGAAGAAGAATAAAATTAGTTGTTTGAATCTATTAGACTTTTCTCTGCAAATTCATGTTATACAGCAAATCACATTCGTAGTAGCTCCAAGAACCCAACTAAAAGTATACATTTTGGGGGTTGGGCAAGATAACTCAGTGGTTAGAGTGCCTGTTGCAAACCTGACCACCTGAGTGAAGTGCCCCCACCCATATTAGAAACGAACAAACAAAATCATGAAACAAACCTGATAATGCAGGCTGTCCTCAGAATGCGAGTACCCCATACCCCACCATGTACACAAATAATGTAAAAACAAAATTTAAGTGTGTAAATTAAATCGATGTGTGTGTGTGTGTGTGTGTGTGTCTGTGTGTGTGAGTGTGTGTGTGGTGTTAGACTGCGTTACAAAATGCAAGTGGATATTTAGTATCATTATACTGCTTTCTAGACAAAAGCTGTCAGGCTTACTAAGCAGAATGAAGTTAGACTCTGGGATAGACTGGAAGAAGGCCAAGCACTCCTTGAGCCTGTAGTGGTCTGTTGGACCACTCTAACAAAACATCACAAATTAGATCGTTTGTAAACAACGGGGGTTTGTGTATGGCAGTTCCAGAAGCTGTCCAGGATCAAGGTCCGGTAGCTTCGGTGTCTGGTGAGGACTTTGGCCTGGCCCACAGTTGATGTTGCTTTCTGGTTTGATGAAAGGAGATAGCTGTGTGGGGCCTCTTTATAAAGGCATGATCCTCAGGAGGATGGCCCCTCACAAGAGGCCCAGCTCCTTATAACCATCTCCTTGGAGACAGGATCCCAAGGTTTGCATTTGGGGAGATGGGAACATGCACACTGAGGCCATAGCAGTGAGTATGTATGATATATTATTATATTATAATATATATTACATATTATATTTTAGATTTTCTTGAAGGTTCTCACAGACTTATAGCGCATGAGTATATAGCAAGCATATTCAAGATAGGTTCTATGCAGCTAGTTCTCCTCAACTGGCAGCTAGTAAACACTGAGTTTACTAATGGCCAACTTAAGCAGCCTTCAACTTTTCCCAGTAGAATGGCAGTCAGGAAGCACCAAGGCCTTGTCCTTGCCTCACTGCTGGCAGCCAGGATAATTGATCTCTTCAGTCTAAAGTTCTTAATCTTTCTTTTCAATGTGACATGAAACTTGTATTTCCTTTGCAGGAGCAAGCAAGCACTATTGCATTCTCTGCAGCTCCTGAAAGTGCTTCCCTGTCAATCAATACCTGTGTGTTTCTCGTATCTACCTGGCTGGCCATGAGTCTTATTCCTTACATTTTATTGTAATTGATTGGTTTTTTCAGCAAAATTATATATATGTAATATATAATATATAATATATGTAATATAATATATAATACACTTTTCTGTTATTGTTGGGGGAAAATCCCACAGTACTTATTTTAAAAAAAGCATTGGTTGGGTTGGGACTTGCTTACAGTTTAGGGTGTTAGAGTCCATGAATATCATGGTGTGGCACATGGCAGCAGCCAGGTAGGTATGGTGCTGAGTAGCTAAGAGCTTACATATAATCTGAAGGTAAGGGGGTGGGGAGAGAGAGAGAGACAGAGAGGAGAGAGAGAGAAAGAGAGAGAATTGAGAATGGCCTTTCAAACCTTAATGTCCCCAGTGACACATGTCTTCCAACAAGGCCACACCTCTTAGTCCTTCTCAAACAGTTCTACTAACTGGAGACTGAGAATTCAAATATATGAGCCTGTATGGGTAATTCTCATTCAAAGCACCACAGGCTCAAAGCAACTAGTCTCTTTCAACCTGTTTGTACTATACACTTTTTTTTTTTTTTTACCAATGACAAACTTAAGTGACTTCCAGGTTTCTTAATAGAATGGCTGGTGTCCTTCCCTTGCTTTGGGATGGGCTTTCAGGAGCAGGAGAGAATGCAGGAGTTGCAGAATGCAATAGGCATGCTTTGTTGCTGTAGGATCAATTGCTCCTGTTGTGTCTTGTTGGAGGGTGAGCCCAGGACCTCACACATGCTAGGCAAGTACTCGACCTGTGAGCTCCAGCTCCAGGCAAACAAATCTTACAGATGCAGTAAGTTAATTGCATCTGGAGTTCTAGAAAAATCTCTGGAGATGTTTGTCCAGAAGACTAATGCACCTAAGAATAAGTCATTGAATCTTGTGGTGGTAGCAGCTGGAAATCTTACCAGCCAGAGGGTGCTTTGGAGACTTCTGTGAAAAGTACATTTTATTTGTAACCTGGAAAATCAGTGAGCTGATGCAATTGACCAGAAAATTTGGAAATGCTATCCATGAAATGATTCAGCTGATACCAAAGACATCAGAAATCTGGACAAGGAACAGACATTTTTTTCCCAGTTCATGAAAGATGTGAACTAAAGTTTGAAAGGCACACAGATCTGAAATGCTGACTCTGTAATTGAGAAACCCTACAAGTTGACAAAGCAAGAGACGATCAACAATGCAAGCACTGGCATATGATCCATAATTTGTAAGTCACTTGCTTTCTGCTTATATTCCCTTTTTAAATAAAACTTTTATTTTATTTTTAATTATGTACTTATGTGTAGAGGGGGTGGGCATGTGCAAGTACTCATGTTTTGAGCCACTGGACAGAGGTGCTGGGAACTGAACTTGGGTCCTCCGTTAGAGCAGTGCTTGATCTTCATTGCTGGACTATCTCTCTAATCCCCTTAAAGATTCTTTACAGCATAACTAAAATGTCCACTGCATTCAGAATTGAAAGGTTGGTTATAACGAGTCACTTTCCATGGCTCTACTGCTCTGTGCCTTTCAATGGCTGCTAGCCTTGGCATGTGTTTGCTGGCCACCTATTTTCCAGCTTCTGTACTGGGTGATAGAGCTCTGGGATCCAGTACTGGCCTTGAAGGGCAACGTGCTATCATGGAGAGAGACGCAAATTTCTGTGAGATGAGAAAGGACTGCTTTGTATTTATTCTACCCTTAATTTCTAACAGATGTGGTCCTGTCAGGCATTATGAATCTATTTTGTTGTCAAGGAAACTGAGAGGCAGACGCTGATTTTTGCTTTGTTGACATGATTCCCAGTGTTCTCCTCATCCACACTGACAGCAGTCAGGACTTGCTGTTCACACTCTCATTTCGTGTTCACACTAACCAGAGGTTTAGAGAGAGCTCTCTGCTCAGCACTGAATGTCTACGGGTTCCTAGGTTCTGGGAATAGACACATCCATGCTTTCAAAGTGTTTTTAACCTAATTTACAAATGGTATATAAGGTACTAGAGCTGGTAAAGACATGGTTGGGATTAGGGCGAGCACTGGTATCCCAGAAATGGCAACAGGCATTCATGCATGCATGCAGCCCTTACTTGCTGGGTAGGTTTTGGGTCAGATAACACCATCAGGAAGTTATCAGATGTTCCCCTACCAGGTCAATATTCTTTCTTCCAGACTACAGTAGCTCTTTTGACCACAAGATAAACTTTGGGAAAGCTTGGGTAAGATTGCAGAGAATGTTCTCACTCAGTTCTAGGGTGCCCTTTCCTGGTCTGAAAACTCCCAATAGCATCCCCTACCAGCTGCTGTGGAGAGCCATCGGCTCCATTTCTCATTTTTGCTTCTTCAACCAGCACTGCCTGTCTGCAAGATGCCAGGGACTCACTGTAGCCTTCTCTTATTTATTCTTGTCTCCTTGAGGTTTTGTTTATGTGTACTTCCCAGTTTCCAAAGTGGTAAGAGATATACTGTTTCTTTCTTTCTTCTTCTGCAGGCAATTCATTGCAGATCTAACTCACAGGTCTGCAGGCAATTCATTGCAGATCTAACTCACAGGAATGCCGTATTTTAACAAGAGATTGCTACCAAGGTAGCATTCACTTTAACCAGAGCTGTTCTTCTTACACTGCTAAAGCCATCAGTCTTCACCTCAGGGATTTGTCTAGCCCAAGGAAGGTTGCAGCAAATGTCAAATTTGCCTAGGTCTTTGCATATTCAGGAGATTGAAGATTATTTAAACAGACTAAATCCATTCAGTTGAGTAAGCATGATAAGGTTTATTGGAGTATAACTATAAATAATAGCACCTCCCAGGCTTGAGGTTAAAGGGAAGGAGGCAATGATGAAGGAAGACTGAACTTTCTGAGAAACAGACTTAATTGGAAAGGAGGTTGTGTAGTAAATATTGTGTCAAGAATAGGGCAGGCCAACTTTCTCTGAAAAGAGTCAGATAGTAAATGTTTTAGGCCTTGCAGGAGCACCCAATCCTTGCCACAACGACATGATCTTTGCAGCAAGAAAGCAGTCACAGAAAATAGCAAAGAGATGGTGAAATTATTTTATAAAAACAAACAGTGGTGGGCAGTGATGGCTCACTCCTTTAATCCCAGCTCTTGGGAGGCAGAGGCTGGTGGATCTCTGAGTTTGAGGCCAGCCTGATCTACAGAGCAAGTTCCAGGACAGCCAGGGCTACACTGATCTCAAAGACAAAACCGAAACAAAAATTAAACAACAACAATATAAAACCACCGTAGCCCAAATTCCACTTCTGCTATAGTTTACTATTTCTTGGATCAGAACATTCCCACTATTAGGCTGTTCATTTAGCTCTGGGTTCTGTCTCTGTGAGACTTGGGACAATCCATGAATCCTACAAAGTCTCAGCTCATCTATAATGTGAGGATAGGAAAGCAATTGTATTGTGCGATTCTGAGATTGGAGGGGATAGGACTTCCTTTGGATGGCGGTTGACTCTTAGTAAGAACTGAATAAATGTTGCCTGTGGCTGCTTATCCAGGAACTCAATCAAAACACTCTAGCAAAGGCACACAGGAGGGTGACAGCTACAGAAGGTGAGACTGGGCCCTTAAACTATGTGATGTGTTGCAAACAAACTCTCTTCCAAGAAGGAGGGCTGAACAGGGTCCTTCTGAAAAGGTATGTAAAGACAAGATGGCTTTTTGAGACTTTCTCTAACATCCCCAAATGCGATTGGCTTTTACTTTGTTCCCATCATGCTTTGTGTCACTTGTCAGTGACTGTGGAAGCAGCCTCAAGGTACGAATGGGAGATGCTCCCATTCCACAGATTCCTTTCTCCTGGGTCCTGGGAGATACAGCATGGCTGAACCATGCAGAAGATAAGTATTGATGGTGACTAGTATTTTAGTTTAAGGCTTGGTGTCAATAGAGTCAGCTCTAGTGTGAGAGTCATAAGCTCACCTGTCAGGAGGTTGGGGAGGATCTTCTTCAAATGAGGCTAACGTCCCCTATGTAACAGTTCCTACATTGGCTCTATTGGCTCCATTTAGCATTCTGAGTGTCTGTTGTCTTTCATTCTGAGGGTCAAAGATGAATCCCTGTAATGTCTACAGTTCTCTCTCTCTCTCTCTCTCTCTCTCTCTCTCTCTCTCTCTTTCTTTTTTCTCTCTCTGTCTCTCTGTCTCTCTGTGTCTCTTTCCCTTTGAGACAATAGCTCACCATATTTCCATATTTTCTTGGCTGGCCTAGAACTCACTATGTGGACTGGGCTAGACTCAAACTCACAGAGATTTGCCTGCCTCCACCTCCCATTGGAATGAGTTCAGGAACTAAAGGCATGCACCACCATACCCAGGCTGAAGTACATTCTTGAATAATTCATCACCCTCTGATTATTTAGTGGACAATCTTACAGGAATGAAAAACTAGCTGAAACTCTAACGTTTAGCAAATAGAACGTGGTAATTCTGTGGTAGACTGAGGCCTTGCCACAGTGCATAGACCCAGATAAAGAGAGTGAGAGCAAGTCAAATTGCTGGTTTTCCATCCCCCGTGCTGCAGGCATTCTCCAGTGCCTTTCTGGCATGGTACAGAAGGGCAATGCCAAATGGGGACACAACTGCCATCCACCTCAGTTCTGACAGACACAGATCAATGGGCCCTGGCATCTGGTCCATCTCTTATTTGTATTGCTTTTGAAATCCTTGGGTATGGAAAGCTGACAAGCCCTGCAACAAAATGTGCTTTTGGCTTCAGCCAAATTTGCTTCAGTTGTCTGCTTCTATGGTGAGTCATTCCAGAGGAGAGGTGGAGAGAATAGGGTGCAAGGCCTCCTTTCCAAGGGCCAACATCTTAGATCTTTGTACAACCCGGGCATTGTCACAGAATTGGAGATAAAACAGAAGGGAGGAGTACCAGAGGGACAGAATGAACCTGTCCTTGTCCACAGACAAGCGTAATGCCAATGCTGACAGCACACTCATCCCTGTAAGAAGCCGAGACCCTCCTTCTGGAGCCCTTCCCATAAATACTAGATATCTTGACAATGTCCAAGATCTAATCAACCTCCACAGCTCTGTCCCTGGCTTAGGCCAAGCCCCAAAGCTGCTAATGTTTGCTATGCTGACTCTCCTCAAACCCAAGCTGTTTCTGCCCCAGGAGAAATCTGCCCTGCTTAATTCTCCTTTGCAGTTACTTTTCTGTCCCAGAATCCTCTGCTCTGGCCTCTCAGGATGATAACTCAATATCTGGGCCTTAGCTAAGCTTTTCTCCTTCAGAAAAGTCTTATCACACCCTGAAGTATCTGTCAAGTATGTTAGCTATAAACTGTATTTAAACAAATCTTGGCTTCCATCCCTCAGCTTGTGATTCCATGCTTTTTAGAGATAAAGCAGTAGTTAATGCTGCAAATGGCTTATCCCTAATCTTGGCACTGTTCTTGCCTCTGGAGAAAGTGACTATGTCAATTGTGTCACCAACACCTATAAGCTATATGATTGGTATATCTTGTTCTAAGCCTTAGTCTTTGCATCTGTACAATGGGGATTAGACTAGAGTTCACCTTGTAGAGATTGGGAGGACTAAGAGAGTAAACACATATTAAAGTTTGAGCCAGCTGCTAGAAAAACCAGCCACCTTTCTCATGGTGACAACCCATAAATACCCTCTGGGGTGCTCGTGTTTGCATGTTGCTTTTTTCCCCACAGACCTCCACTTTGACCACTTAGGACTGCTGTTCTCAGCTAGCTGGTTTTACTGACAGAGCAATGCATTTCTTGAGTCCTGCTTAGCTAAAGCTAACCTGGCTCTAGTCCAAACTGTGACCACTGCAGAGGATTGCAGGGGAAGCCCTGGGATCAGCAGAAGCTCTATCTCTGACCTAGGACGTTGCCATCTACAGGATAGGAATGAGCAGGTCATGGAGGGGACAGCTGAGTCCTTCAGCTGCCCCTGCCTTGACGCCTACTGTGGGTGTTTCTAAGCCTTTACCTTGCTCTAGATCCAGGCCTTGAGACTCTATGTCCTGAGAAGGGGCACTGAGGAAAATTATATTGGTATAATATTTTTTTATTATAATCATTCTTCTAAAATAGGTCACTAGTGCATTGTGCATTTTTACATGATCATTGTTTGCTGTGGTAGTTTTTAACCATAGAAACATAATAAATGTACATGGCTGAAAGGGTTCACCCTCAATAGAAGGTTTGGACATGTTAAAAAGTTCCCTTCTAACCTACACATATTCACATATCCCACCCCTTCTGGGGGGGCGGTTTGCCCACACTATATTGAGTGTTCTTCTAGAAAAATGCAAACAAAAATATACATTTTCCATCCCCTTTTATACAAACGATCTATTATAATACAGAACTGCACAACATGATGGGTAATGAAGCATCATTTCTTTGATTTTCAAAGATGACTAGAACTGAAGAAGAGACAAAACATGTAAAATACTGTTTGTCAAACTGTGTGGTCTTCTGATGGTACCAAAGTATGAACCATTCTTCCCAATATAATTTGATTCTACTACTGCAGAAATGGTCATTATTTTAAAGCCAAATGAAAACTGTGGACTTAAGCAAGGATTTGATTAGACATACACACAGTAGGCACTTCTCAAATGTTAGCCCTCTTTCTGGCATTATCATTAACATGTTCTGGAAGGAAAGCTTCTCAGAAGCAACAGATGATTCAAGCCTGTGCCACCACTGTCCCCCAACATACACAGTAATCAGCCTCACCCTTTTGTCCCTAGGATACATCAAGAGGTCTTGCCCCTCTCCCTCCTCTGTTTAGTTTATCTATGGTATGTGTGCTCTGTGTGTGTGTCACATGTATGCAGGTGGCAGCAGAGGAGGACGGTGTTGGATCTCCTGAAGATGGAAGTTGCTTGTGAGACGACACCTGATGTGAATTCTGGGAACCCAACTCAGGTCTTCTGGAAGAGCAACAAATGCTTCCACCAGCTGAGCCATCCCTCCAGCCTTCCCAACCCTCTTCTCTCCTAACGCTCTGCTTGGGCATTTTTGTCTTACTTGTATATGGTTTCTGATTTTGCATTTGTGTTTGTTTCAGGTATGTGCATTTCTTGTGCTTTCTCTTTTTAAAAAATTCTAGTTTGTTTTTGTTTGCCTATTTATTTGTTTTTGAGAGAGAGAGAGAGCAAGAGAGAGAGAGAGAGAGCATAGAGTTAGGGAGGTGGGAAGGAGGGAAGGATCTGGGAGAAGTTGGGGGAGGGGAAACTGTGATGAGCATATATTGTATGAAAAAATTGTTTTTTTTTAAAAAATAGGCGCTCACATTACCAGAATATAAAATGTAAATATTTTAAAACCCTGCAGTTTTCTACACTCACTGAGTTATCAACTTATTTATACTCTATAGTTTAAAAAAACAACTATTTTTTATAAAAGCATATAGCTTCTAAATTTAAATGAAATAGCCACCAATGGTTGCCTTAAAGCTCTGGTACAGGGTTAGGAAACAGGGGATCAACGCAGGCAAGAAATGAGAAGAACAACCGTGGGAAGCAATCTCTAAAATCTTATCTCCACAGAAGGTGCAAGGAAGCAGAGGAGCAAGAATCGACAAAGAGGGAAGACACGTGTGAGGAGCAGGCTGCCTGACCTGTGTCCCCCAGGAAGACACGTGTGAAGAGCGGGTTACCTGATGTGCATAGCTACCCTGAGAACAACTTTCCTCAGAGTGAATCTGCTATAAATCGACGATAAATACATGAAAAATGACTAGGAACCAAAAATAAAGCAACCCTTAACTCCTGGAAAAACAGAAGTTCTGCAGGAAAAGAAACTGAATAAACAATACTCCTGTAGCCATAAAAATGCAAACACTAAAACAATAAGTTCACCACCATCTGTAGGAGAAATACTCATGGAAGACGGTGGAGTTAGAAATGGAGATGCCAGAGGATTTTACTGAAGCTTGTTTTTCAGAGCTGAAAAATCTGTTTCTCAAAGTATAAAATTCAAAACCGAAGGAAGTATCTGTGAAATCATATTACTTAGTAGAAGTTCCCAATACACTGATAGCAGGAGTTAGAGGTAGAGCTTGGTGATGGAGCCCTGGCCTGGCATTCAGAAGGCCCTGGGCTCAAAACAGGATTACCACATACTCCAGTAATCCTGTTCCTGGGTGTTTATACAAAAGAACTGAATGCAAAAGCTTAATGATCTAACTTCATGGTCATTGTAATGTTATCCGCAAGATCTTACATGGAAGCAACCTCAAATGTCTAAACACACAGTGAAATATTATGCAGCCTTGAAACTGAAAACTTCCCATCATGTATTATAATATAGATGAGACCTAAGACACCATGTGATGAGAAATAAACTGGTCAGAAAAAGGCAAATACTGTATAATTCCACTTTCCTGAGGGTTGTAAAATAGCTAAACTAATGGAAGCACAATGTAGAATTGTCATTACTAAAAGCAGGACAGAGAAAGAAACAGGAAATTGTCCAATAGATATAGTTTTAATTTTGTGTGCTGAAAAGTTTTAAAGATCTTTTGCCCAACAATATGAATGTAGTCAGTGTTCTAAGTTGTGGATGATAGTTAAGAGGATAAATTTTGTTGGTTTTTAACCAGTTAGAAAGCAATCAGACTTCAGAGTGTTGTTAAGTCTGACAACAGAAACGAAAGACAAAAAGGAAGAAATGCCATGTCATTTAGAGAAAATGCCATAAGACAGCTGTGCCCAGGTCGCCTCTGGAGAAAGGTCCATGTGAGGCCAGGGTGACTGCTTCATGCACAAACCCTCTAAATGTAGAACGTGTCGCCCACAAAAGTTATTAAATTAAAATTTACTCAGGGGCATGAGAAAACATTAAAGTTTCAATGGAAAATGGATCAAAGTTACAGTTCAAGGAGGAAGCACAAGGAGCTAATGGAAAACTTTGATGTGTTCAAACTTACTCCTCATCAAGAAATTGTGTGGTACTATTTTTCTTAATAAAAGTAAAAAGCTGTCTCCCAAACCATCATCATCTGTGATGGTGTGGTCAACTGAGGCTCGGCCTTGGTCAGTATTGGTGCAAATCTCTTGAGGATATCTTGGGAATGTGTGTTAGCATCTTCAAAGTTACTCCTGTCTTTCCACTAATGGCTCCATTTCAGGTATTAAAAT
This sequence comes from Arvicanthis niloticus, assembly GCF_011762505.2. Taxonomy (NCBI): domain Eukaryota; kingdom Metazoa; phylum Chordata; class Mammalia; order Rodentia; family Muridae; genus Arvicanthis; species Arvicanthis niloticus. The sequence goes on along the minus strand of NC_133433.1, from coordinate 19,706,884 downwards.
GGTAGATCTTTAAAATTATGTACAAATGGTAAATCAGTACATTGCTATCCCCCAGTGTTTTGTTACTAGTCGTGGAAAAAAATACAAGTTGAGAGAAAATACAATGAACCGCCCCCCCAACATCCAAACATTCAACTCCTGATAAGTTAGCCCTGTTTGAAAGTAAGCTACCAGAAAACAGACATGCACTTTTTGTCTGCTATGTTGAATATAGATTTGTTTTTTTTAAAGACATGAAAATAGCAAGGGGATAATCAGGAGGGGACTAGGGACAAGAGAGGGAAGATGATATAATCAAAGAACATTTCATACAGCTGTGGACATGGCATAATGAAACCCACTGTTTTGTACAATTGATAAATGCTGATTTTAAAGGATGATAAGTTATCATGATACTTCGTCCGCTGAATACTTTCCATGGCAGTGCTACCCACACAAGCGAAGGTTGTATATGGAATGAAGGGGTTGATAGAGGTCACAGAATAATTATGCATACATTAAAATGCTGTCTGTGGTATTAGTTACCTTGACAAAGCTTATAGACCTTGTAATAAATAAGGCGAAACTCAACTTACTTCAATTTAGAAGACCAATAATTAAGAAGATTCTGTCTGGGCATTAGAATTAGACAATTCTCTTTCCCAATGCATATGTGTGTGATGCCCGCATTTATTGGATCTTACACAAATATGCTATATATACTTAATTTTCAACAAAATTTCTCAATGAAAATTGTAGTTTTATTTTTATTCAGAGCAGTAATTTGTCAACACATATTTCCAGACACTCTCTTCCCTAGAATATGGTGAGCACTGTATCCCCACAGCTAGCGTGCTGTCTGAGATCAAAGAGCACACAGAAGCTTGAGCTTGGCCATCTCCTCTAGCTCTTGTCGACAGTGTGTCATAGAGAAAAGTAAGGATTGTGGACCATTTACCAGAAAATAAGAGAAAGCTTCTATCTGGGTCAATCCAAGATTGCATTTCTGACTGTTTTCCTAACTTCTAATAGCTTCAGAAATTGTCCCGAATTCCGACTTGTGGTGATCGTAACTGGTAGAAGCATTAACAGCCTGAATGTTGTACAGGGAGCACCAGGGTGTGGCTTTTGAATCCTCATCCATACTGGGTAGGCTTTTCAGTGAAGCAGCTACCTTCAACTAGTAAGGTAACCCCTCACCCATGCTCCTGTGAATAACACCCCTAAAACACGGTGGTTCACCAGTCTAGACTTGGGTGGAATAATTTCTTTGGTTTGTTATTGGTACCCATCTGAGGTCAATAGAAATATGCTCACAGCTCCTGAATAAAGTCATGAAACACTGGGAGTTTGTGACCACGAGCTTATCTCATTTTGTAGGCCTGCCAGCTCAAAAAGCTACTCAGTCACTAATGACAAGATTGCTTCACTTGAGTGGCAGACTGGTCTAGGGTCCAGTGGTTTTGGGTCTTTTTTAAAAATAGAAAACAGACATCAGACTCATCCTGTGTGTCAGCCGCCTTCAGGACGTCGTCACAGATGAAGAGATGTAAGTGGGGCAGGAAGATAGGCCATGATTTGGAAGGCAGCAGACTTACGTGAAGATCAGTCATAACTGGTCTATTTTGGAACACCAGGGCTGCTGTGGAGTCTGAGAGCACATCAGGGTGGAGTGAGTGTTTCCTGTGAAAAAATAGAAGAAATAATTACCCTGCAGCTTCCCAGGTGACAGTACTATGGAAACCGAGTGGCCTACCTTAGCTAGCCTGTGACTAACGGGAACTGAATCAGAAAGGCATGGCTTTGCAAATGAAAAATAAAAGATAGGACAATAATGAAATAAAAGTTATGAACATTTGCATAAGACTTTTATCCCCAAGGACTTATGTATTTTTTTTCTTTGCTGAAAGCCACACCACAGAGACTTAGGCTCTCAACTGCCCAGAATTAAATATCTCAAACTTTTTGTTAGTTAGTTTGTTTTGTTTTGAGACAAGGTCTTGCTCTATTGCCTGGCTGTCCTATGGTGTAGCCCAGGCTTTGCTGGAACTCACTGTGCAGCCCAAGCTGGCCTGGAACTCACTGTGTAGCCCAGGCTGGCCTGGAACTCATGGTGTAGTCCAGACTGCCTGGAACTTCTGGTAATTCTCCTTGTCTCATTGCTCTGGGTTTTCGACATGACAGGTGTGAACCAGGTGTGAACCACCATGCTTGCCTTTAAACTTTGAGTATTATTGATGTTTGACTAGAGAGCTAAGCAAAGCAAACTAGCTTTAGACTTAATGAAAAGCAGAAAAATAAAAATGAATAGTGCCAGACTGTCTTTCAGTGTCTGGTGAAAGTTTGTGGGCTCTGGAAGTGGCCAGCCCAGTCGGACAAGGCTATACTCCTAATTGGCACCTTCTAACTGTTTCCATACTCTGATTGCCTTTGACCTCTAGAGTAATTTGAAATCAGATGATGTTTTGCTGTGGAAAGTTCTGTTCTTGGGAACATGCCCAGGCTTTTGATATGGGAGAACTGTTTACAGCTATTGCTTATAACTAACTCTCATCACGCACCGTAAAACCTCCATGATCTGGGTACTTTAGTTTATCCCACCAAAAGTAAATCAATTAATTAAAACCAACAAAGGAAGTTGATTTCCCACAGTAATGTGGGATGGAGAGAAGCCAGAAAAGCTGATGGCCTGGGGCAGAACGGAAGGAGAACTTCTTCCCTGCACTCCGAGGGGAGCTTGCTTCTCACTGCCTTCTTTGGATACTCAGATACTAGGATGCTTGCTTGGGCCATGCTCATGAGAGACAGTGGAACCAAGACTTAGAGGTTCTCTCTCCTGCATGTTACTGAAGCAATAAACTGAGACATGGAAGACTTTCTGCTCTGGTTTGAATGTTCCTAACAAAACTCATACTGAAATTTAAGCTCTATTGTGTGGTATTTAGAGGCAGGTCCACAGTGGGATATTTAGGAGGTGACTGATCTTGATGGCTCTTCTCTCGTGAATGGAGTAACCTATTCATACACAGAGAGATTGATGGGCTCATGGGTTACTTTACAAGTGGGTCTGTCTTAAAATTCAGTTTGGCTCTGTGTCTGTGATGTCCTCTGTCAGCTTGTGACTCTACAGAGAATACCCACCTGCAGGAAGGCTCTCACAGGATGGAGCTCTTTAATCTTGGCCCTCCTACCTTCCACAGCCATAAGCTAACAAACCTTTATTTTTTATGAATGCTTGACTCTGTGGTTTCAAGCTATAGCAACAGAAAATAGGCTTAGCTATGACTCATGCTTAGCTGACTTTCTTCAGTGGAAGAGGAACTGAAGTCGAAAGGTTAGGAGAAAAGCCGTGATTCCTTTCTTCTTAGGAGCCAAGGAGAACCATTTTTCCCATTTCTTTTCCTTTTCTTTTGTTTTTTTCTTTCACTTTTTTCAATACTATGGCTTGAACCCAGGGTTTCACACATGCGAGGCAAGCACTCTGTCACTGAGCTATGCATACTCCAGCCTTCTTGTATGATTTTGTTTTAGAACGAGTCCTGCTAAGTTACTCGGGCTAGCCTTGGACTTCCACCCTTCTGCCTTACCCTTCCAGGCAGTTTGGATGACAGACATGTGACAGGCCCAACACACAGAGGAACATTTCTGCCCTTTGCTTTTAACTAGAGAGTATTAAATCTTGAAACGTGAGGGAGGACTTAGAGGTAGCTGGATGCTGAGGAGTTCCTCAGACCCCAGCTTTCCTGCTCCAGTCTGATTTACTGTCATTTTCTCAAAACAATATTTCTTAAGGTTTAATTAGCATTAGACTCATGGAAGGGGTCACCCAGAGTGGCTGACTAACTAACTAGACCAACAGGATGAGACCTAAGAATTTGCTAACAAGTTCCCAGGCTACACAGGTGCCGGCAGTCCGGAGCCACAGTGGCCTAGAGTTAAGACCTGTCCTGGAGTATGATAGTGCAATACTTGGGTTTCTCTTACAGATGGAGTATTTCTGGGCAGCTCGCTATATAAATTTAACACATTACATTGAATCCTAAAGAAGTGGTAAAAAATATTAAATCATCTGTGATGGTTTATATATGCTTCGCTCAGGGAGTTGCACTATTTGTAGGTGTGGCCTTGTTGGAGTAGGTGTGTCACTGTGGGTGTGGGCTTTAAGACCCATGTCCTAGCTGCCTGGATAGAGTATTCTACTAGAAGCCTACCATGCCAGCCTGGAGGTTGTCCTGTTCCCACCTTGATGATAATGGACTGAACCTCTGAACCTGTAAGCCAGCCCCAACTAAATGTTGTCCTTTATAAGACTTGCTTTGGTCATGGTGTCTGTTCACAGCAGTAAAACCTTAACTAAAACACCATCTCAGAAATACATGACTTGTCTTGTGAATTAGTAATAAGGAAACGATGAAGCCACAGTGAATAACTCTAAATTCAAAGGCAATATGGTACCTGGTGCTGTGTTGGCTGGCCTCTGGAGAGAGAGTATCCCCAGTGAGGACCAGACCTGGGTACCTGTGCATTCACTACACTGGGCCTGGAGAAAGGAAGGAATTGGGAGACAAGTGTCCCAGAGAGAAAGTAACTGAAACAGAGGCATAGGTGGGCCATAGTAGGGTTTTGTGCAGAATATGCAAGTGGCTTGTGAGCAAGCCACAGAAGGGAGGTCACGGTAGGTTACAGAATTTTGACTCTGTTGCCATTTTGCAAATGTAAGGCCACTGGGGGAGGGATGTGGCTGGAGCTGAGAAGGCAAAAAGTCTGGGGTGGGGTTGGAATAGGGGGGTACTGGGAAGGAGGGAGACCAGCATGGTAGACATTCATCGCAAAGTACGGAGAATGGGGTCACAAACAATTTTAGTGATGAAAAGGCTGTGTGGGGGCTACAGTTATCCTCAAAGTCTATGTGGTAGGTTCCATTCTATGTGAGGCCTGCAGGGCATGAGTCAGCCAAATCTGAGAAACTGGATTGATGTTTAGTTGGTGTAGTTTGGGCTGTTAGAGGGTCAGACTAGAGAGAGAGTTTTCAAGGCAGCAAATTTAGTTTAGTCACTATTTCTAGGGATGTTTCTTCACAATAAGAAGTACTAATATGGGTTTTTAGGATTTATATTTTAAAGGCACCACAATGGGCCTGTTTTGTAGGTTCCAGAAGAATATTTAGAAAATAACTCTTAAAACTCTACTAAGTCTTAAGTAGATTAATATTTGGGACTTAAGATAAATTTTTATTGCCAAAATATTGTGTTCACATATCTTAAAGTTACTTAGCTGAAAATAATGTCTGTGTTTTCAATAAGGGCTCTCCCTGGCTGAAAAGTGATGTTTATCTTGCCAAAGACTGTGACCCAAAGAGAAACACAGAGTTTGTGTGAGATTAAGGAGGAGAAGAAAAAACATTTTGACACTATTAGACCTGGGTACCAAATTACTGAATATCATATAAAGTATCCAAAAAACAAGTACTATATATAGAGAAGACATTTATCTATTCAGACTACACTTCTGAAATAGTCTTGGGTTTCTCAGAACCTCCTTCGAGTTTCTCAGTGAGGCATATTCAGATGCTAGTGGTACTTGAAGGGTTTTGGGTACAAGAGGACTTAGCACCTGCCAGCTCTTTCATCTTTTCCATGTACATTGGTGGCTTGCCTCTTTCCTCAGCTCTCCAGCTCCACAAGAGTTGTCTTTTTTGTTTCACCTTGTACTTCCATAGGAGAGCCTCTATGTGTCAAGTAGGCACAACACCCCATTCTTTTTCTACCCCACATAAGCCCTCTGAGTTTTTTTGTATGCCCCGGTGGCTTTATTGTATAGAAGCTATGCATAGCACATGGCTCTGTAACATGGTGGTGTGTGCTAGTAAGATCCTGACTATGTAGTGAGAGTTGATGTTTTTGACCTTGCCCAAGAGACTGTGTTCTTCAAGAACAAAGCCCAGCTTCCACAAAGTGGCAGAGCACCTGCAAGTGATGTCACAGAGAAAGAACACAGGCTGCAGTATTAGAAGGGACAGCGGCACACTCAGTTGCTAAAGAAGGCCAGCACATGTAGCCGTTCTGGGTAAGCAAACACTTTCCTCTCTCTAATGAATGGTTTACGTATTGATTGATTGATTGATTGATTGAGGTTTTGGAAACAGAACCCAGGTCCTTGTGCATGCCAGGCAAATGCTATGCCATTGAACCACATTCTCAGATCTTAATTAGACAATAGAGGCTATTGTTATTGTTGCTATTATTATAATTATTGTTATCATTATTGTTGTAATTCTAACTTGGACTTCTGCCTTTCCATGCTCAGCTTTTCAGCAAGCTCTCTAGGCCAGAGAGGATCATACATGGATGCCAGAGGTCTTAGGAGTGATGAGGCAGGGAGGTTACCATTCAGGTTACTCCTTCAGTCTCAAAAAGTAAAGGAACTGACAGAGACATGTGCTTGGACAGTCTGTGAGTCACAGCTGGCTCTCAGATTACTCATCAGAGGAGGCTAGAGCTGATGCTAGACCAGTAGGGAAAAAAATGTGGCTTCTTTTTATAGCTACCAAGTATCTGGAAAGAGAATGGTAAAAGGTTTGGGCTTCATCAGGCCAACCAGGTTTGCATCTCAGTTTGCCATTATGAGCAATAAGATGATGAACGACTTCGTGCCAGTCACATCTAGTAATTGAGCACTTTTGGGTGTATTCATGAACCCTTTTGCTTTTTATTTCTTTGGGTCAAAGGAAAATTGTACAGATTAAAAAAAAACTTTAAGATAAATATGTAAAATGTCTGGAGAACATGAGCTGGCATGTGACTAGTTCTCTAGGGGTGTCTATTATTACTGTGTATATTACAGCATTTCTTTGGAAAGCACTTGACCGTGTACAACTAATACATCTATCAAGCAAGTCCTGTCCTGTAGAATAACACATTCTTGTACTTAGTACACTGAGCACATCATCCTGTACCTCTGACAAGTTCCTAGAATGTTCTCCCCTCTCCACTACCTGTAAACAAAAGAAATAAATGTTAAGTCAAAATGGGCTCGGGGAATGGATGAATCAACTGAAACAGACTGAGAAGAGATGCAATAAGGAGCTCTTGAGCGAAAAACAAATGATGCTGCAAAGACAGGTAGAGCTGTTGACCACCATGGGGTTGTTTCTTGTGATCTTAGCACTAAGGACATACTCTTAAGGGCCAGTACAACCATAGTTCAAGCCTCGAGGGGATAAGCAGACCTCTTATATGCATGATCCTCAGAAAAGCATGTGCCATGGCAAAGACCAGAGCTCTCAAGTATTCTTCTGGATCCTGAGTGAAACACTAAAACAAACTGATGGCCTAAATATCGCAGGAGACAGTGCTGTCATCCTCCCTTACACTCCCACCCAGAAACAGACAGTTCCTTCCAATAGAAGCAGCGTATGCGTGTCTTGTGACTCTTCACAAACACGTTCTGCCTGTTACATACAAACAAAACCACAGAGCAAGGAGGAGTGTGTGGGAGGAAAGCAAAGGGGAAAGGGATGTAATTATATTATAATCTCAAGAATAAAGTAAATTTTAAAATGAAAAATGTCAAAATGTGAATGAAAAAAATTGGTAGACTATCAAGCGTATTGTTCTGTACAATTATTTCACCCAACAATGTATCCTGGTGATCATTTTATTAGTACACTGGTATGCCTTATTTTATTTATTTATTTATTTATTTATTTATTTATTTATTTATTAGGGTTGCTCAGGGTACATCTCAGAAGAGGCAGTGGGAGAATTTTAAGAGCCAGAGGACCAGGAAACATTGTGAGATTGTATCACCTAGAAATGAAAGGGAAGTTTCACCCACAATACCTGTGTGACCAAACAAGACCTGAAGAGGTACAACATGAGTAGACATGTTACTGTGGAAAGAGGACACCTTATGGGCAATGCCCTTAGGCAAAGAGCTACAGGCACCTAAAGAGAGCTAAGAGCAAGAGAAATAATCTTCCCTAGGGATGAGTCTCCTAACTGGTGGTCAGCCCTGAAATCATATACATATGCATAACACTAGATGGGCTAAGTAGACTGTTTACCAATTTAGGTGTGTGTGTGTGTGTGTGTGTGTGTGTGTGTGTGTGTGTGTGTGTAACAACTAAACAAAAAGCGGTCACGACTTTGAGGAGAGGAGTATGAGAAGGTTGGAAATGGGGAGAAGGAAAAACTATAAACCTTTATTACTGTCATATTTCCTATCTGTAGTGATAGGATTTAAAATGTATCTCAGTGTCTTTTAATCATATGAGAGAGAGAATCTCATGTAGAAGTGCCTCTCTGTGGCAGGCAGGGACACAGCACTGTTGCTAACCTGTGGGAAAAATTATCTAATTGGAAGTCATATCGAATTTAAAAAAAAGATTGTGATCCAAAATATGCAAAGAACTCTCAAAGTAAACAATAAGTAAATAAACAACCCAGTTAAAACAGCAGACAAGTACTTCACCACAGGAGACACAGATGACAAACAAACCTAGGAAAGGTGCCCAACATTGTTCCACAGGGAAACACAAACCAAGCAAGAGTTGCCACAGCATCCCTGTTAAAAAGGCTCAAAGGCCAAATAGTGCTTGTTTGGAGTTTCAGGAGCTCTCCTTCACCATTGGTGGGACTGCAAAAACAGTATGGCTACTTTAGAAAATGGTCAGACAATTTCTTCCCAAACCAAACATACTATTATGCATAATATATGCAACCACAGTTCTTGGTATCCCACCAAATGGAACTCAGAGTCCCGTTGAAAACTCACACACAGGTATTTATAGAATTAGCTCTGTTCCTAACTGCTCAGACTTAGAAGCAATCAAGACATCCTTCCGGAGGTGAACGGTGTAATAAAGGCAAGCAGCCAAATGGAAACGCAAACAGTTTACCCTGGATTTGGAACAGCAGAAGAGTCGCCATCATGATGAGCAGTTCGGTAGTAGATATTCAAAGGTGGGAAAGGCTGGGACGTCCTCTAGAGGGCAGGTCCGATGAGAGGCTGCTGGTGTGGAGAAGCAGCAGCTAGAAAAACTAAAAAGTAGGCTATCCCTGTGACAGGTTAGGGACGCATATTTATCTTCTTCTGGTTGATCGCAAATTGGCACAAATAGAAAAACTATAATTATTGATCACGTCTGGGCCATTGGAGGCCAGTTGCAAAAGTGATTGTTTATCTTCCTGGATTGCCACAAGAAAGCAATCCAGCATTCTGACCTATGTCAGGCTGGCTTTCATGGCGGTTTATTCTTATAATGAAGGAAGGAGCTGGTTTCCAGGACAGGTTGTTGTTGGTCAAGGGTCAAAGCTCTATTTTTATAAAATATATGGCCACTGTTTTAAATATTCAGTTTCTCAGAGGACAAAGTATGGCAAATTCAGACAATGGAATCCTGCTTGGTGCTAAAAAGAAATGATGTATCAAAGAAACCTGGAGGAAAATGAAATATGTATTGCTGAGTGGAGGAGGTGGGTCTGCAAATCGCATGCTCTATCAGTTAAACTATATAATATTCTTCAAAAGGCAAAACTAGGGAGACAGAAGAAAGATCACATGTTTCCAGGGGTGGGGGGAGGAGGGTAAGCAGGGGACAGATGGTTTTCAGGACAGGAAAACTCTACAATGTTGTAATGGTGGGTACATGTTACTGAATATCTGTGGAGAAAGTAGACAACCACAAGGGAACTCTAACTGTAATGGCTATTCTTGGTTGTTGATGTGACCACATCTGGAATTAAATAAAACTCAAACTGATAGGTTCACGTCTGAAGGATTCTTGAACTTTCCATCAGGAGGCAGCCATTGTTGCAATAGTTGGGCCATAAACTATAAGTCACTCTAATAAATCCCATGCATGCAGGTTCTGTTTCTCTAGAGAACCCTGACTAATCCACTAATGTAGACTATGGACTTGGAATCTTAGTGATGTGGATAACATCTGCTCATTGTTCCGTGGAAGGATGGGACTACTGGGGCTGATTGCAGGGATTATGTGGGAAATCTCTTACTTCCTGTTCATGTTTGCAGTGACCCTAAAACTACTGTCAAAACAGTCCATTTAAAGAGGAAAATATTTCAGAGCTAGACGGTGACAAAGGCGGCACAGAGTTGTGAATGCACCGAGTGTCATGGAATTATAGACCCTAAAGTAGGTAGATTTTTATGTTATGTGAATTCTGCCTCAGCTTAAAAACTGAGCATGCACTGAACACTAATACATACTGTGCAGTCTTATTTAGGCCTTAGCTGGTCATGGCTGACACCCAGACGTATCTGGGCCTTCTGGTTCTGAAGCCCTGCCTTGGATGGTGATGGAATTTCCATGCTGACATTTCCCTGGCATAACCGTTTGTCTCTGTCCTCCAGTCCTCTGGGTCAATGTGCCTCAAGAGCAGGACACCGTAGGCTCCAGGAAGTTCTACCAGTTTGTGGCAGAGATGGGGGAGGGGCAACAAAGCTGCTACTGTGAGTGAGGACAGCTTACCACTTACACCAGAATCTTGCTGTTCCTCAGGCTTTCTCTATGTCACATAGACTTGTGACACATGTGCATACAGTTTCACTGAAGGCTCAGGGGAAATGGAATCCACAGGACCAGGGTCCCTACTTGGGCTTTAGGCCTCACCTGGTTCTGTCCACCCTAGTCAGTTTTCAGGCAGATATGTCCCCTGAACTCAACCCAGTGCCCTGCTGCTGGCCTGAGCTCAGAAGAGAGAACTGTTTCAAGTTTCTCTATTTCAGAAGTTGGGGAAGCATCCCCTGTTCCCACACCTTGTAATTCTTCCCTTTTCTCTTCCACTAGCACAAAGAGACCCAAAAGTCAGAGGTGAGCAAAGCCAGGAGAAGCTGATTGTACAAATACATCACTTTACAGACGAGGAAAACACGTTGAGACAAACTAAACCTCCAAAAAGAGTTCAACCTCTCTAGCTGACAGACATTCCACGCTTCCATTGTATGCACGTTAAGAAAAGCTAAGCCAACAAAGGCTTACTAACGCTTTTAGCAGGATGTGGAACAATTGATGTTCTATAGTGGGCATTTCAGAATTAAACGGAATAGTAAGTGATGTGTCCAGCCTAAAACAGATACCCTTCCTTCTAGGCTCAGCATCTTTGACTGCATTTTCTTCATAAATGGAAGCGTGGTTGAAAGTATCGTCACATTGACAACAATATTGCAGGCCCTGCCTGCCCCAGCTTCATGTAACCTCTTTGCCAAAGCCATGGCTCTTTTGGAAGGAATGGATCTGTACCAGCCCTTGCAGACCCTAGGACTATGGAGCCTTTTTCTCCCTGGTGACTCCTGGTGCTCCTTCTCTGTTCCAGTAACCAAGAGAGTGGAGAGACTCCTCACTCCTCAGGCAGAGCTGCCTTCAGGCACTCTGCTGACATTGGGCTTTACTAGCACCTGGTATCTGTGAGGCACAGCTGGATTAGTGCCAGGAACTAGAGCATTCAGCGATACTCCTTCATGAAAGGATCACTAGTGTGAGAGACAGACAGAAACCCACACTCTTATACTACGCTTCTGATGGGCTTCTGATGTGTGTATCCCAAGGCTGATAAAGCCATTGTCCACTGAGCCCTAGAAAGACTAGAGAAGCCCTGCCTACCACAGAGGGAAAATAAATACAGAAGCAGAGATACTGATGATAAAAGGATGATGCTGGCATATGCTGATGCCCCAGGTGACATGACCTGGGGCATCACTCACAGAATGCCAAGAGATCAGGTTTTTCTGTGTTTGAGCCCAGTTATGGAGAATTCATACACAGTAAAGCTCAGAGGGAAGGCTTTAAATCCATTGTAGCTCTAGTTGAAAATTTCTATGAACAAATGCATAGCTCTAAGGCTACCGAATCAGAATATTTTAGGTGGGCAGACTTGAACTGGCATTTTAATGAAGCTCTCAGGAGTCATATATCTCCTACCACAAGGGGAGTCAGGAAAATCACTGTGAAGACCACTTGTGATAACCAGACAGCCAGTGGATAGGTGTCAGTCATACTGTGTCTTCTTTTTAGGGTCTCTTTACTGCTGAACAGTTAGCCGCAGCACCAAAGGGACCCACAGTTGTTCCAGTCACAACACAAGTCCCTTGTGTCAAAAATTCCTTTAAAAAAAACCATCTTTGCTTTGGAGACTATTATCAAGAACTCCTTCAAGGAACATATATATCCTGAAAGACCTGTCATTACTGTTTGCTTTGATTATGATTTTGTGGAACATATTACTTTGAAGGCATCTGAACGTAATTTAGTCTGTTACACACCAGGAGCTACTCTGGTGACATGTTCTTCTAAAATATGTATTATAGTTTGAAAGAAGGAGGCAGAGAAGCAGGTGTGGGAAACTGCAGATTCCCCACCATTGCTCTGTGCCATACTTGCCACTCACCTGGACCCTGCTCCCAGGTCACGTGGGCCTTGAAAGTTTCTACTCTTACCTGAGCCCCTTCCATGGTCATTCTGTGTCTTCTCCTTCCCCCAAGTCCCTACCCCAGCTCTCCACTAGTGTCTCTAAAGATAATGATGAAGAGGAGAGGCCCCAGCGAGATTTTACATATTGGCCCAGATGTTTTGCTCCCCACAGTTTGGGGTTTGTTCCCTGGTTACCAGAGGAGTCTGGCTCAGGCTCTGAGAAAGTTTGACACCAAACACTTAAAAACACCAGATGCACTCCAATGTTTAGACAAGCCTGGCAGAAGAAGCATCCCAGTGTTGGAAATCAGTCTAGCAAGAACTGCTCCAAACCCTCACAGCTTGGGCTACACTTCCCCTTGTTTTCTTCCCAAAGTCATTTCATTGCTTACAGATGGGAAACAAGCCTGTGCCCTGCCAAGCTCTCCCCTGCTCTCCTCTGATTATGTGTCAAGCAATTGTGCCTTTCCGAGTGGTCTCTCTACATCTTATAAAACCAAGAAATAAACAAGTGGTCTTGCTCTAGGAAAGGAGGAAGGAGGCAAGGAAAGAGTTAATTCTCCTTTTTTTTTCTATTATAGAAAATTCTAGTTCAATGAAGTTTTTTTTAAAACTCATTGATTCATATATGGAAGTTGGGGTTAGTGAGGCTAGAGCAGGGTCCAAGGATGTGACTCAAGACCCCAGGCTCAGATGCATCTGCAAGAAGCACTTAGAAAAGGATGGTTCTGTGAGCCCTGTTATATGAGAAGCAGGTATGGTCGTGTTAAAACTGTGGTGCTAAGGCCACCTCACAAGAACAAATAGTCACTGCAGGTCCCAGTGTGTTGACTCAGTCTAAGCCTGTGGTTCCCAATCTTCAAGGACATAGGGTCATTTAGGGAAGACAGTGGGCAAAAGCTGGATGCTCAGGTTCTCCTTACCTAAGCCAAAGGTTTCAAAACCTCCAGGTTATTAAATAAAGTCAGTCCTTGGTACTCACAACTTTCATGTCCACAAAAACTGCTAGCTAGCTGTGGGTTGAAGACATTCTAAAGAAAAATCTGCCTTCACTGGGCGTATACAGACTTTCTTCCTGTCGATGTCCCCTAAACAATGTAGCATAATGGCTATTTATGTAGAAAGGACATTGTGTAGACATTATAAATGGTTTAGGGGTGATTTAAAGTATGTAGGACTAGAGAGATGTGGGTAGGCTCTAGGAAAATATTATGTTACTACAAGGAACTAGAAGTTCCATGTATTTGAGTATCTATGGGGAGCCTCAGAACAAATAAACAAATCTCATGAAGATACTAATAAACATGCAGGTGTATTGGACTCACGGCCTTTTGTAGGAAGCCGCTGTTAGCAGTGGTATAATCTGCCATTCTAAGATGGCGCGGGCATCCTGTCCTCCCACAAGTAAACAATTAACTGCGCAGCTGCAAAGGCAGAAAGCCCGCCAAAGTCACTGGCCAATCCCGAGGCGTAATATTGGGTGATGAGTGAACAGCCAATCAGAAGTGAATACGTCACTCTAGGGTGTATTTAAGCTAGGCCTCTTCCTGTCCTTGGCCCTTCCGCATTTTCCATGTTTGCTGATACAGAGTAAAGCCTCGCTGTGGTAACTACCCAAATTCTGCCTCTCGTGTTTCTCTTCCACGGGCGAGGGGGGACACGGGAGGCGCGAGCAATAGCCTTTAGCACTAAGTACACCACTTTGAAAAGGTGTACTTCAGACTCAGCTCCAGCATCATAAGAACTCACTGTTTTTCTCCTGTTATGTAGGTTTTCAATGGGAGTCTCTAAATTTGCTTATGTCAATACTGGAAAGTGTGGGTGGCATTTTCTTACCCTTGGAAACAGAGGATCATCAAGAATGTTTTCAAGGGTGACTACTGTGAAGAGTGTGGGAGCAGAGGTTGCAATTTTGAGTGTGATAGCGTTTCCAACTCTGTTGGGAAGGTAACATCTGAGGTGCATTGAGCAGGTTTGCTCCAAGCTGTATTGTGTTGTCCAAGGTTCTCTGAGTATTCAGATGGGGGTTCAGAGAGCACCGAGAGAGTTCAGGAGAACTGGATCCCATCTTGAAGCTCAGCTTCCCACTAGAAAGAGCAATTTGGGAGGAGGGTCAGAGCATCCTGAGGAGAGCACAGTGTCTGCTCTCTTCTGGAAACACACAACTCCCTGTCAAAGGAGACTGCTTCTCTCCCGGGCACACTTGTTTCCTCTGAACCTAGCCATGTGTGTTATTAACGATGTACACTGGGTCCCATCAAGCCCCCTGCTGACCTGAGGAGTCTGACTTCATGAGAAGCTGCACTTAAATGGCTCTTCATTTCCATCTAGGGAGAAGAGTTCTGAGTTTTGCACATTAACTTGTGAAACTCTCTAAGGCTTTGCTTGATTTGGGGGAGGGAGTGGCATGTGTTCCCCGTGCACGTTTATTGGTATTGTGTGTCAGTCTTGGCTTAGAGCATTCATTGTCTTTTCCATCCATCTTATACTTGAGACAAATGAACCCTTGGAGATGAGATACCCCAGACTTAGTTACTGAGAACAACCTGCACAATTTCTATGAAAAATTTATAGAGAAAGAATGGAGCTATGGGTCTTTCTAGAACAATATTTGGGTCCCTGGCTTACACCTTGTGACCACTGGGCACCTAACAGGCTGTCGTTCTTTGATATGACTTAGATGAAGTGTGGTACTTGTGAGATTTAATGCTGTGATTTCAAAACTATATATACACAGAACACTGCAGTTTCAATTATGCACCCTGCCTGGTTGTTTCAAGGCCTTGGCTGGGTAATGTCTATATCCCGAAGGCAAAATGTGAGGCTCTGGAATGTGGTTCTGCTCTTTTAAGACTCTGGGGGCAGTTTGTTTAAGATAAGGCCATGACAAATAGGCTGAATTTGAGTTGCTAAAGTTGTACATTCTATACCTGTATTAACTTGGATGACATCATCTCTGAGGAGAGGGTGGGAAGAGCTCAGCTTCCAGACATCCTGGCAACTACCATCTGGAAGAAAAATGGCCTTTAACTTGTTTTCTTTCTTCCCCTAGCAAAGTCCCTATATGGCTAATCTTTCCTGCAGGCAGTTCTGGGAGTAGAGACTGGAGAGTGAGTGGCTGGCTAAGTGTTTGAACTCTGAGTCAAAACCTAGCTCCAGCTGACCCTGAGGTCTTAAGCCTCCATAGGTGGAAACATGGATTCCTACTAGACATTAATGTCCAATGGTCACTCCATCCTTCCTATGTCAATGCAGGACTACTTCCTGCTCCCCAAACCCTGTTCCCAGCACTGTAGGCTTATATTTTTCAAAATCTACTTCAATAAGGATTCTTAAATGCTTCAACCTTCCTTATAGTCCACTGACCAAAGGTAGAGGAGGAAATGACTAATAGGACAAGGGAGTGTGGACCTGTTTACAAGTAATTCCTTGGGGCTATTCCAGTCTTCATTGTTAGCAGTCAGTCCATAAGCAAAACACCAAACATGAATCAACAGTGGCAGTTCAATCCAGAAGAAACCGTGAGGCTCTGCTGATTGGTCCAAGTCCGCCAAAGCAGCAAGAAGCAGGTGGAATACCACCAGAAGTTCTTTGGTGTGTCTCTCTTTACAAAGTCACAACAAGCAAAGATCAGTGAGGAAAGCAATGCCAGAGTATCATCAGCAAAGGCCAGCAAGGCAAATCTCAACGAAGTCCAGCAAGGTGAAACAATGCCAGAGTATTGTCCACCGTCTGTTGGTTTATACGTATATCTTTTCCAAACACCGTGTGTCCTCTCAATCATCCGTTCCAGCAAAACATCACATGCCCTTTCACCAGGCAGCTTCCAGAAAACACCACGTGTCTGTTCTCAGCAAAACATCTCTCATAAGACATCCCATGACACAACTGAGGCTCCAACAGAATGAGAAATTCCCACTTCACAGCATTGACTGCATCTGGAGGTTCTCTGGTAGTTCTTTCTTTTTAGCCCTGTCACGACCAGCTAATGAATCAAACTGAAACTCACTCTACACTCCCACCACTGTTATCCAAGTCCCTCTCCCTCATCCCTAGACCACTGTTTCTCTTACCCCAATGTTGGCCTTTGCCCCCACTTTTTCCCCACTTTGTCCCCACTCCTTCCCCTGACAGGATCCTGTTCTTATTCAGTCTTTCATCTATTCTTCTGTGGTTGAACTAACCCTCTTTCTATTGCTTGTATGTACTAAACTCATGATGTTGGAGCACTTGCTGGAGTTGACCTCCTGAAATTCCACACAAAGGTATCCAGCTTCCGATGGTCATGCTTGGTGTTCTCTTTTTGGTCAGGCTTGTCTGACTAACACCACCAAAGGAACAGTGCCTGAGATGACCCTGCTTGGCTTTTCCAGTTTCCATCCTGTACCATCTGACTAATAAGATGAAGCAGGGACAGAAGTCATGACTTCAATGCAGTGGGTCCACTGGAAAGGGTGGGGAGCAGATGGTAGGCAGATTAAAAGAAAGACATTTTGCTGTAACTGCTCTGAGGATTTCCAGTACTGTTATAATCGACCTGTTTTCCTTAGCCACCCAACGTGGTCTTCAGTCCTCCCCCTCATCACTTCAATTGCTCATGTGAAATTATTTTTAAGATTGTACAGGTAGGCCCAATTGAGGAATTCTTATGCCTCCTCACATACCCTCTGAAAGAAACCTTTTGGTATCTGAAAGCAAAAGGAATATGCATTCTAAAGTTATTTGCCACCTTAAATTGTCTACACCATGCCCTTGTTTGTTTCATTATCTGGACTAATAGGGAGCTGAATTTATCATAGACTCTTGGGGGAGCAGCTTTCTTGTTATCAGGTAACGTGGCCCAAAGTGGGGGAACCCTGTGAAACTATGTGGCTGTGACTCCCAGTGACTTATACCAGACCTTAGTGGAGCACACATCTCTTCATGATGCCAGTGAATTCAATCAACTGTGCATGTTACTGTCTTATCACTTCTTGCAAGTTCTCAGCACAGGCTCTTAAATTTTAACTCATAAACACACAGCAAGCAACATACTTAATACAGCAACTGTGAAAAAATGAGACAAAACAAAATATGGAGGGCAGAATTCATCTCTGAGTTCAGACTCAGAAAATGACATAGAGGAACTAACTTTCTGATAATTCTAGTATTCTGTCCATCCTTCCACCATGCATGAGAAAAGCAGGGGACTGCAAAGGCTTTGGCCACTTTTAGACATCTCTGATGCCCGTCTGTGGCTTTTGAAGCTCCCTTTAGTAGGCTTCTAGAGTGCAAGGTTGAGTTGCCAGCAACAAGAAGACTGCAAGCCAAGTTGGAGATTTTCAGATATCTGCATGTCTTCCTGGATCGAAAACATACTTCAGTTCCTCCCAGAAAGCCGTGTGGGTAGCATATCTCCCAGCCCAGGAGAGATCACAACCAGCAAAGAATGCAGAGAACATGTTGGAGGAGTGTTGAGGCCCACAGTGCCCGGCTTGGAGGCCACTGTGTCCCAGGCCAAGCTGCTGCTCCGGTCTGCGGGTCAGGGTCTAGCAAGAGAGAGAGAGTGGGGATGGAGGGGAAAGAGACCCGAAGAATGGAGACAAGACAGAGAGTCTGATCAAGTCTCAAGTCTCATTTATTGAAGGGAAATCCAGGGTATTTATACGCTTTGCCACATGCCTTGCAGGTATGGATACTACGTGTGCCTTGCAGCTGGGGGCACTAAACAAAAAACAAGATATGAGGGATAAACAAGATGTTATCAGAGTGTGCTCAGCTGTTGTAGACTGTTGAAAAACAAGTCTCTTGTCAGGGTATATGGTCCAAGATGGCTACAAAGATGATAGCCACTTTCTGCTAGGAGTCGGCTCCCAACAGAGGAGGGTGTACAATTTCTGATCAACTAAGATGTTCTGTCAAATCCATCCTCCTAAGGAGGCTTGTTTCCCTCTGTCACTTCTTGTTACCTTTGTTCTAGCTTACTGACCAAAAAGTCAAAAGTAAGGCTTGTGGGTTTTGATAGTAATTAACAAACACCCCACTGCTCAAAAGCTGGATGCTCAGGGAACTCCCCGGGGAAATTTAATTTGAGGAAAACATATTCAGCATGCTCACAAAAGTGGGTTGTGTTTACCATGGCAACCCTCAAACAGGAACTTGACATTTCTAATTTGAACTTTTCCATAGAGTAGAAACAATACAGAAAATCAGATGAGAATAACATTCACATGATTCTTAATCTTGCCCTTTGGTAGTGTCTTCTCAGCGCCACAGGTTCATGACCAGAGGTGAAAGCAAGTTAAACCTGGGGAGTGAGACTGGAAGGAGATTCTCTCTAGCCCATCAGTCTCCTCAGCATTTTACCCATCCTGTCTCCCACCCTTCTCAGTGGGAAACTCTTCCCCATCTGTCCTAGAAGGGGCTCTTCAGCTGTCCCTTGGTTTCTCCTGTCTGTACCCTGAGAGTTTCTTCTAACCCATTGTCAGCAGTGAAAGCTACAATGTACTTTTGAGAAGGCAAGGCTGATTCCATGACAGGCTTCAAATTAGCAGTTAAGGAGACTAGGCCTAAATTTCTGTTTTCAAGAACTGGGCAATTCCAGGCAAGCCCAAGCCTTAGAAGCTGCCCCACCACGTGGCTTGAGGTAAGGACAATGGGTCAGCAGCAGTTTACAGACTTCCTCAGCAGCAGTTTCCAGACATCTCCAGCAAGTTTTCAGCCCCCACACCCCAGTAGTGGAACATCCTTAGAGATGGACTCAACAGATTAACATAGAGGTCACCTACCCCAGAATTCCCTAACGTGCTTTAAATCAGGCCTGCAAGCTCACTTGGCTGTCTTTCTATTTTGGTAATGGGAGACCCCAGCATGCTGAACTTCTGCAGAATAAAACACTCTTTGCATTTACATACTATTTGAGTCTGGGTTATCATTCTTTGGCAAATCATGGACCCTTACACTTTAGGCTACTGTGTTTGACACCATGCCAAGCATGCTATAGGTGCCTCTGCACTTATGATGGGGTTATTAATGTGAAACCCACTGAAAGCCAAATATATTTACTACTGAACATCTTAGCTCAGCTTTGCCTAACTTACGTATTCTCAGAATGCTCACACTAGCCTACAGCTAGGCAAAAGCCATCTAATGCCAAACCTATGTTGAGTGTCTTATGTAATTCACTGAACATTCCATTGCATGGGCAGATAGTAGCAGCATGGGTATGTTTCTGCATCATCACAAAGCTGAAAGCTCCTAAGCTGAATGGCAAGTAGGTGACTATGTGTTCCATATACTCCCCTTCATCTGAGCATTAGTGTTTACACTGTCCTACTATGAGGTGCAGTGATGTCCATTAAAGTGATGTGGAAACAGGCCTGTGATGATGTAATTCTGTCTCAATCTTTCAACTATATGGGAAGGATGTCTGCTTGACTCCCAACTGTGTTCTCTACACTTACTCTCACAGTCTCTGGAATCCAGTCTATACAGGGAAAACCTGTCTTGAGAATTCTAGTAGATATGTTCTCCCTAGTGAATAAAGGCATCCCCGTCCAGGAAAAGCCTATGTGGCCATATGTGAGCCAGTGTGTTGGGCCCTGCTAATTAAGGTTGAAGTCTACCATTGTCTGGATAACTCTCTAGAACTCGGCACAAAATGGAGGACTCCCTTTATCAGAAGGGCTTCTCCTTTTGTGACCTTGTCTGTGGTGCCCCCAAACCCTACCCTCTACTTGCGTAATGCCACTCAGCCTTGTTGAAATTACAGGTTCAGTTTCTTTCTCGGATAAGAACCTGTCCAGCAAGCACCTGAAATTCCTGGAATGCCTCTCCATGTAAATGAGGCATTACAGGGACACACACACGCACACGCACATGCATGCACACACAAAACATATATATATATATCATAGCCTTTGATTCATCTCAATTGAAGTTGAGCTGCCTCTCTGAAGCTAATTCCAGAGATGACTGTTATTTCCATAGTACTCACGGGCTACCTAAAACTCTGCTCCTTTTGTCCTTGTGGGCCAGTGGCCGATGATCTCGTGTTGGAACAAGTTGGGTTCTCATGTCACTGGTATCCACCTGACAGTGCTGTGAGTGAGTGCACCTGAGTTTGTCCCAAAGTCTCTCTCTGGAGCTGTTCTCTCCTCGCCCTGCCTACCTCCTCCTCATCCAGCATGTTCTCTTTTGTATGCCATTCCCGGCGCTTCATAATGCTCCAGCCCGTACTTCTCATGCATGTTATCTTCCTTCTGATATCCACCACTTAGAATCCTCTGTAACAACAGAATACAATGCCCACTGTAGAAAAGTACACTGTCTGTCTAAAGGCAGGGACTGCCTGATGCAAGGGTACCAGCCTGTGAGGAGTAAGTGGACTATCCTACTGTCTCCACCTCTCACCTGAGACCTCGGGCAGGTCACTAAACTTCTCTGAGCTAGCCTCTGTGTGCTTCTCTACAAAACACACTGTTAATCTAATGGTGACGTTGGTGACTTGCTTAGTGGTGTGCTCTGTGACAGTGTATCATCATCACCAATGGCAAAGATGAGCGGCAACCCCAGTGAATTGTCCTCAAAAGAAAACCTGATGGCCTTGGTAAAATGAGTCTCTGTGACAAGCTGCTAAAACATGACTCCCAATAATCTAAAGAAGCACCTTGTTGTGGCACCTTGTTCTGCCCACTTCTGCAGGCTCAGCTGGGGTCCGTCTCACATTGTCACCAGCTCTGGCTCTGCTTCCCCTGTCCCCTTCTGAGAAGTAGCAAGGAGATCACAGCTTCTAACAGACTTCTCTCTTCTGCCAGTACATCTCATTCCAATGTTTCCTCTGGGGCTCTTGAGGCTGGTGAGGGCTCACCCTTGGGAGACAAGAACTGGCTGTTCTTAGGGAAATCCTGGCAACTAGGAATTCGGGAGTCCAGGCCCTGTGGGAGAGGAAGGCTCATGGGAAAATTTACTTTGCAGGAGGCAAGTTAAAGACTGGTGAATTCTCCTGTGCTCCTGAGTTGTGGGCTAAGAAGTGGTCCTGGAGGTGGCTGTGTCCTGGGAGTCCCCACCCCTGTACTCTACCTCAAAGGTCCTCGAGGCTGAGTGGGCTAGTCAGAGCCCAGGGTCTCCAGGGCCCATAAGGTTGCAATAGGGTCCTTTGTGGATTTATTTCACATGGTTCTGCCACAAGCTAGGGCCAAAAATTTCTCTTTGGTTGTGGTAGATTCTGATGAACAAATTTATTTTCTTAATCACAACTCTGAAGCTTTGTTTACTCTTAACCACCTTTGGTCAAGTTCTTGAAGGTTTCTCAGCATCATGAAAATGGGAGATGTCAGGCTTCTAAGATTTGAAGCTTGAAATGAAGGGGAAGCCTGCTCCCTGGTCATTCAGGGAAACACACACAGTCACTTCCAAATTTCAACACGGGAAGCTCACAAATGGTGTGAATATCTTAGCACTGAGAGTCGGGGATGCCGATTTCTTACAGGCCTGTGAAGTCAAAGTTGCATTGTTGAAAACTAGTGGAGGTATTCTGAAACTTTTCAGACCTTAAAAAAAAAAGTCTGAACCAAATAACAGAGACACTTTCATTGAAAAACAAGCACATCCTAAGTAGTGTAGAAGGTGGGAGTGACTACTTCTGCCCCAGAAATCCCTCAGGTTCTCTGAGTTCTTTGGCAGAATTTAGGCTTAGATGATTAGGCCAGAATGGTAGCTGAGCCAAGGCAGACACCAAAGGCCAGGGTCTGTGCCCAGACTCTGCCATCCTCAATTAATGGATGCTATGCATTATCTCTTCAGAAGACATTGCAAAGGACTTCACTAAGATAACTGCAAAGTGGTTTTAAATAACAAAATTACTAGTTATGGAGAAATAATATTCATATTCACATACACAGTGAGGTTTTAAACATGGAATCTTCATAATAAAATGGAGTTTGGCCCAATTCTCTAAGTCACAGGAAATCACGTAATTTGCCCAAGATCAAACATACTTCCCAGCATGTCCATTCAGGATTTTTGGAGATTAGAAATCGAACCCCTTATGTCAATCTAGGGTGTCGTCCTTCTAGGACATAGACTGCAAAGTCATGGCATGGTTGAAATCAATAATTAAGTTTCATATGGAAAAGAAAATTGTATGGAGAGGGGAAGAGGGAAGGACAATGGCTACATTCTTATGAACGGTAGGTGCCAATAAGTTTATGTTTTTTCTTTGATTAGGAATGAAAGGCAAAGAAGATAGGATAGACGTGAAGAGGTAAGTGATGGCTGAGGTAAGTGAGCATGAAAGGCTATGCTGAGGTGATCACAGTCACTAAGACCCACCGCCTATAAGAGGCCATCCCTACGACCTCACATCACCATCACATCATGATATTTTGTAAAGCTTACACGTTCCTATCATCCCATCAGCAAAGAGTGACCTGAGCTTTATTTTCAATTCACTGTCCTACAGATGAGGATGGTTGGATGAATTCTATTTTGTAGCCTCTTTTTAAGGGACATCCGCAGATGGACTCAGATCCGAGATCAGAAACTCAGGCTCTCAAAACTTGTCGCAGGACAGAGTGAGTAGAAGGACCCTTTTTTAGTGTTCCTTGATAAATTATTCATCTCCAAGATCCACTGGCCACATAGTCTATTTCCTCCTAACTCTCAACTTTTTCATCTGTGAAATGGGGCTGATAACAATATCCTAGGGTTTGAGAGACAATTACACTGTGTGATGTTATGTGGATGAAGGCATTTTTATAAACTATTAGGCATTCAAAGAACATTACCCCCCCCCCCACACACACACAGATTGAAAAGAAAAGAAGGGGGAGGGGAGAAGAAAATAAGCTTTGTTTGGAACCATAAAATTTAAACCTCTGTGTTTTCTTAGGGAGATTTGCAATTTGGGGTGAAAATACAAAAATACCAGGGGCCTCCTTGCAGTAATCTTTTCCTGTGTACATTGCTAAGATATGCCTGAAACTGCACTGTTCAGGTTCAACTTTCTTTTGAAAGCCAGCGTGTTAAAGCATGTTGAAAGAGGAGGGCTAAGACTGAAGGCAGTAAACTGACTCCCACGGGGGAGCTCCTGTTGATCAGACTCTGGAAGGGTTAAGATCAGTGCAGAGCCCCCAGCAGGATCTGTGGACAGTTGTTTACATTTCCTAGCATCCTCTTCTGTCTCATTGCTCCGTTGTCAGTGACCTCCCTCACAGTGGAAAATATGAGTCTGAGTAGCTGGGGTGGGCTGTGAGCACCCATAGCAGCTGGGAGATGAAGCACAGAAAGGGCGAGCTCTAGCTTGCTCCTGCAGGGGCACTTACACATTCTGCACCAGCTCAGTGGTAGCTGAGGGAGTCAAAGGTCAAGGTGGAGAAGGGACCTGAGTACTCATGAATATATTTAATACTCTGTGTGGTGTGTATGTGTGCTCGTGTACTTGTGTGTGTGGTGTATGTTTGTGGTATGGGGGGTTATGTGGTATGTGTGTAATGTTTGTGTGTTGTGTGTATGTGCTGTGTGGTATGTGTGAATGTGTGTTGTGTGTACTTGTGTGCTTGTGTGTGTATGGTGTGTGTGTGTGTGGTGTGGGGGGTTATGTGGTGTGTATGTGATGTTTGTGTATGGCGTGTGGTATTTGTGTGAATGTCTGCTGTGTGTACTTGTGTGCCTGTATGTGTGTGTGTGTGTGTGTGTGTGTGTGTGTGTGTGTCTGTCTGTCTGTCTGTCTGTCTGTCTGTCTGTCTGTCTGTGGTATGCTACTTGGGTCACATTTTTCCCTTTCCCAAGATAGATGAGTGCTAGAGAGAACTTTGGAGTACTTGTTTAAAATGGCATGTGTTTCTTAGAATGAGAGCTAATCAAAGCCAGCAGTGATTTCATGTCGTAAAACTGCCATGGTGACACATTTCCAAATCCAGTCTGCAGGGCATTGCCACAATGGAAAGCAGGAAGTCTTCAACTCCAGCCACATTGTCAGGGCACAGTTGGTACTTTTAAACCCAGAGAACTGCACCTGAGATAGGTTGGTGTTGAGGCCTTTTTTTCTTTCTTATTCAAAAAATATTTTTTACGGATAGTGCTTACATGGTTACTAATACAAATAAACAGAGTGCATAGCTGGAAGACTTCCCGAAAGAACAAGAACAAGGGCATGAGGACACTGTCTGTACTTTTGAATAGTTCCATTGAGGTACAGACATCTATGTTTAGCTGCCCCTTGATACACATAGGAGATTGGCCTCAGGATGCCCCGTGAAGCCCTAAGTCCCTAGGCGCTCAAGTCCCTTATGCAAAATGCTGTAGAATAGCACAGAGACTGTACACATCCCCTTGAAACTTCAAATCCACTCTGGATAGCCTTTTGCACCTAATACAAATTCAGTACAAAATTGCTTAGGGCGGTGGTTCTCGACTTTCCTAATGCTGGGACTCTTTAGTACCGTTCCTCATGTTGTGGTGACCCCCAACCGTGAAATTATTTTTGTTGCTACGTCATAACTGTAATTTTGCTACTGTTATGAATCATAAGGTGAATATATAATATGCAGATGGTCTTAGGTAACCTTTGTGAAAGGGTTGCTCAGTCAGAATCCCTGGCTTAGGAAATTGTAACAAGAAAACCCTGTATGTGTTTAATAAAGAAGCAATGTGTGTCCCTGAGTAGCTTTGATTGTGGTTGGCTGAATCTGCAGATGTGGAACCTACAGAGGCTGGCTGTATTTGCGGCTATGCATACACCCTTGTGGTACTCACCACGGCCCAGTCCATTTGAGGATGAAATTGATTCCCTCCCGTGCAGGACTGGAAGATGGAGAATACCCAGCTCAGTGTCTTACCCCCCCTGCAGGAGCCCACTTCCTTAGCTTTAGCTATGTGGCGTGGTACATATTAGTGACCTTGTTTTTCTATATGTTTAAAAGATGCCATAGGTTTTCATCTATGAGCCAATTGACAGAGTCTCCGGGGCTCAAGCGGAAAAATCATTGAGAGGAACACACATGACATGAAAAATAGTAATTCTACTTCAAGTCTACAACCAACAGAATTGAAACAGGGATCCAGTCACATCATACACAAATGTTTGTAACAGAGATGTCACATTAGTGCAAAGCTGGACAAAACAAGCATCCATTCACTAGTGAAAGGGTAGACAAACTGATATAATTATATAAGTTGCATGTTATTAATCCTTTAAAAGGGCTAACATTCTGATATATGCTACAGCCTAAATAAACCTCAAAAACATACTTAAAGAAAGTCTTCATATATAGGTCATACTTTGAATATGATACTGTTAATATTGATGTTCAGAATAGAGAAATCTATAGAAACAGAAGAGATTAGCTGTTACCAAGAGTTCAAAGTGGGGTTGGGACTACAGATCAGTGGCTTAATAGGAACAAACCTTCCTGGTAAGGGTGATAGAAGGTTTTGGAACGGGGACATAGGTGGTTGCACAATAATGTAAAGAAATGAGGCGATGCTCAGTTGTGCTCTTGAAATAGGTTGGTTCTACAATAGATGAATTTTAACACAGTTCAGAGGAAGGGGGAATGGCCAGCAAATTGAAATACAGAACCCAAGATGAAGGAGGGAAGTTGCTGGTTGCGAATGTTTCTTCATCTCTCCCAAGCCTTGCTCTGCTTCTCCCAAGTGATCTATTTGTGTTCTCTGTGGATGCAGTGCCCTGCCTGGAAGTTGGGAAACCTCCGAGGCCCCCATCTTTTTGTCTGAGGCTTGGCTTCTGTAGCTCCTCCTCATGCCTGTTGCCAGGAAACGTGGCCATAAACTCTACTTAATCCTCTATTATTTACTGAGCACCTGCTCTGCCTGGCAGTGTTCCGGGTGCCAGGCCACAGAGCAGAGAATAGACCTCTGTCCTTGTTTTCTATAAGCTCAGACCCCAGTGGGCAGAGAGAGACAGAGTGAAATATAAATAAAAGGAAATTTGAGGTGGGGGTTAAGTGCAGGATATGACGGGCTGGAGGGGCGACAGCTCACCCAGTTACCTTGAAAGCATAGACAGTGGGTGGGTGGCCCAATTCCCGTCCCCGTGTCTATGATTCACTCACGCTCAATTGCTGAGTCACACACAATCAAATTTTAAGGTGTAAATCTGAAACATCTTACCATGATTCATATGGCCGTATGACACATGCTAGGCAAAATGTGAAAGCCATCCTTAATGCATCCTGTCTCTTGAGTGATGCACACTCCTGTCAAATCGATTACCTACAATTTTTTAGGTCTGCTCCCCCTTCAAGAAGGACCCCTCCATCCTTACAGAACATGAACCCTGCCTCTGTCTGTAGCTTCCTGGTGGACTGTCTAGGGTCTGCTTTGCTCCAATGTCTCATCTTCTGGTGTTCTGTCAATCTCAGGCAACACCAGCGTGCTCTTTATTCTGTGGGGGCTCTAAGTGGTCCCTCAAATGCTGGATTTGTATTTCAGGTGGGGAAGTAGCCCCACCTGAAGGTTCACCATGCAAGTGAGAACTTGTGTATAATAGAGCTTCCAATAGACTGACCTGGGATGACACATTGTTACAAAGCCATGTGCATCTTCTCCTGTAAGCTGAGAACTGCAGGGCTTCCAGGATGTCCAGATGAAAGCTGATACCTTGTCTTGACCCTGCCCATGTCTAGACTCCTGTTTACTTCCTACATAGACATAGAGGACTCTCACCTGTCTCCTCAAATACCTCCCTTATACCCATATGTTCTGTTTTAAAGTATTCTACCACACAGAGGTGGATCTCCATGAGTAACACTGGCTTGTAGGGATGCAGTTCCTATATGCTGAGAGTTTAAACATTTGCTATGTCTTGGCCCCCTAACGAGTAAAACACACTAACTCCATTACTTCAGTAGCTCAGCAGCCTTGTGACTTGACTTTGTTTCAGTTCATACATGAAGGCAGTAAGGCTCAAATGTCTTAAATAATTTGTCTTTAGCCACACATGCAGTAAACAGTGGACTAAAGTCTGAGCCATAGTCTTAGCACCTATGTGTTATTGTCCCCTGTGTCCTTGGGAGCCACAGACAAAGTCATCACCGTTGTCCCCTGCTTTACTGGCTTGGTGAGACATTTCAGCCTGGACATCTCTGCACTCTTTAGACAACTTAGGTCTGCCTTTCTGGAAGCTTCTTGGCTAAGTCTCTACACATTAATTAGTGTGAAAATTGTAGCATTATCATAATAACTCCCATACAGCCCGCTGTTTACTATTGTCTTATCACAAAGAAATTTAGCAATAGCTGGGTAAGTGGCTGGAGCTTGCATTCAACATTAACCCAAAACACAGACAAATGTAAGAAAAACAGAAACAAGCAAGACACATGCTGTCAGCTCAGTGTCTAGTCACTACATCTGATCAGAGGCAATGCCCATTACAGACTGTAGATGACACTAGACAAGAAGTACAGACATTCAAGGGAATGCAAGTTCACACTGTCTGGTGCGTCAGGTCTGAACTAGAATTGTGTTGCCAAATTTATAAACCTAAAACCCCAAATCAGGCCTTCCTCTTCCATTGCCACCTGTTTCTGTGAGTCTGTCTGCACATGTCGAGTCTCCGGATGGCACACTTCCGTCTGCATTCTGCCCTTTTGGCAGCTTCTCAGCAGTGCCTCGTGCCTGGCAAAGCCGGGCGGTGTGCAGCTTTGTTGTCATGTGCACCGAGTGGCCATGAAACATCGTCTTGGCGATACAGTATTTACAGTTGGGAATTGCTATTAGGGTCTGGTGCTTCCAGCAGTCATGTATGCAACCCAGAGCTCAGAAGAGGTGTGTCGTGCCTGGAGTAACACGAGTCCTTATGAGTTTAACTGGGAACCACGACCCTCAGACTATTAAGCAGCCACACTGTGAAGCTCATCTAAAATGATAAATTCTTGGAAGCGTTGCTCTTCCCCGTTTTAGAAGGTAATTCTGTAGAAGGCATTCATGGGCATTTTGCAAAAGTCATTCACATTGCTGTGGTAGAAGAGACACATCCCTAGCTCCTAGCATTACACAGAGTTGAACAGCATGCACACACATAAACACACACACACACACTGGGAGTAAAGAGACAGAGGAACACAGATAAGGTCACGAGGTACCTTTAGCCTCTGTCAGCTCAGTCCTTTGTCATTACTCAACTGTCTGGTCTGGGCCAAGTACTATATGGAAATAGAGAAATGAGAACTGTGTCCTCTTTTTCAAGAGTGCTTGTGTTTAATGAGAGAAAAAGGCCTGCGTCCAAGCAATTGTGATTTAGTTGTGGTCAAACAGGGGGACTTTGGGATCACGGAGGGAATTTGTGTTAGCCGGGAGGCCCAGGTGGTTAGCACAGGCACGAATGCTCTTTTGAACTGGGCCTTGAAGGACATAGAGGATTTTTGTCAGGCTGGAAGTTTTGTGAGGTTCCAGATAGGGGAATCCCACGTGCAGAGAAAAACTGGGTTAAGCATTTGCAAAATGATAAGTGATTAACATAGTTCAGTACTTAAATCTGGAAGCACCACAATGAGAAAACCCAAAACCTCTCTACAAAATATGTAAGTACATTCTAATGAAAAGCTATTCATCCTCAGTGTGTCTAGCCTCAATTAAATCAATAATAGAGGCCGCTAAAATCAATAAGACAGCCCAAGTTCAAATACCATAGCATACGGTTCCAGTCACTTCCAACTAAGTGTCGTATATATCAAGGTAGCTTTTGATAGTCTGGTAACAGTAAATGTCATGTGTAAATAAGTGTTAAGCTTCACTGAGTAACATCTAACCAAGGGTTCAAATGTGCTGTCAAATCCTTAAGTGAGACTCATAATGGCATGAAATCAACACTGCATTTCAAGTGCTGGTAATGTCTGAGGCATGGGTGGAACACACCGATACTGCCCCGTGGGTAGAATAGAGTGGTCCTCATAGAATGGTGCCTACAAAAGCATTGGCACATACTTCCAGTACTTGTAGCTCGAGGGACAACTGAAAGCTCACAGACAGCCCAGGGAAGGTTTTCAAGGAGATCAACTAGGAAACAAACATTGTGTGTTCGATGTCAAATATTTGTGCAGTAACAGAACCCCAAGTGATAATATAAATAAAAATTAGCAGCGAACCATGGAAAACTGAGTCTTGAGTAGATGGAAATACCAAACCACCATGTAGAGAGAAGCATAAGATTCTGTGAACCTCCTCAACACTTTTCTTAGAATGGGGTCATACTCAAACATATGTAAACTATATGAAGAAATAATATAGGGGAATTGGGATGCAAAATAATTTAAAAAATCAGAGAATGACCTAAAAAATATCAAGGGATTTGAAGATGATACAAATACTATAACTTTTACTCTCATAAATAATTCAATTGCATGCTGAATAATGTTTTTTAAAGCTGAATTTACAACAACAACAATAATAATAAAGTTCTGTTAAGGATCAAACCCAGGTCCTTGGGTTATACTCCCATCCCAGATCTGCAAGTTTTTAAAAACAAGCTTTGATCTGGGTTTATGAACTGTCTATGCAAATCAACATTGAAATACAATTAAAAACCAACCTGGCCCTTTAAAAAAGTAACTTTGGAAGATGGAAAGTGTCAAAGCAGTTGACTTAGAACTGGCAGCTGACTTGTGCAGTTAATCAAACTAGCTGGGAACTGTCATAAACATCTGTATCTATTTATATTTCAGCTGGAGCTTTTTGCTTTGTTCAAGGGTAGATTTATCCATTTGCCTTGTTAGTAAGGAATGTCACAACCAGGACAAAAATTATTTTTTTATCTCTCTGTTTCGTTTAAGAAACATAACAGAAAGGATTTACAAAATATTTTAACTTATAATAGTCTGAACTCTTTATGTAACTGCCAAGCTTAGTGGGTTAAAGGACCAAACAGTGACAATGAAGCCCCCACCCAGCCAGCTCTTGTATATGTATCTGGAACTCTCTTGGGGAGTAGTCCTAAACTTCTAAATAAAGTGTTGGGGTGGTAGTGGAGAGGTGGCTTGGCGGTTAAGAGCACTGGCTGCTTTTCCAGAGGACCTTTGCCAGGTTCCCAGCAACCACATGGTGGCCCACAACCATCTGTAATTCTAGTTCAAGGCGATCCAGTGCTCTCTTCTGGTCTCCTCAGGTGCTAGGTTACTTACGCAGTACAGTTACAAACATGCAGGCAAAACATTTATACACACAAAATAAAAATAAATGAATTTAAAGAAAACCTTTAAGAAAGGATATTGAAGGAGTTGCTTAGAGTTTCTATCTTACTTCTTGCTAGAAGATTAAATTCATAACCAATATCTATACTGGCATAATCTTATATTTTAATTAATTTTTTACTGTTTCATACATGGATATAATGTACTGTGATCACATTCACCCCCCCCCAACTGCCCTCTCTAAGCCCCACCCCCTTCTTACTACCTTCTTCCAAATTAGTCCTCTTCCCACTTCCAGTTTTACTTACAGTTCAAATCCGGTTGCCTAGTAACTAGGAATGCAGCACTTCCTGTATTCGTGATGGAAGGCAAAGGGCCCCATGTGCAGGTCTTGTGCAGGTGGCCATGTTGTGTCCACTAAACAGAGTGTGTCCCCATCCTCTACTCTGATAATCTTTCATCTCCCTCTTCTGTGATGTTCCCTGAGCCCTGGAGGAGGTGATAGAGATGTCCCAGTTAGGGCCGAGCACTCAGCAATCACTCGCTTTCAGCACTTTGACCAGTTATGGGTGTCTGCAATAACTATAGCCCACTACAAAAGGAAGTTGCCCTGACAGAGGCTGGTTTAACATTAGTCTATGAGTTAAACATTGTGGGAAAAAACACTCACATGGGGGGGAGGGGGGGGAGTCCGGCGGCGGGGTCCCACGGTGGTCTGGCAGCGGGGTCCCAGGCGGGCTTCCCACACTGCAGAAGGTCCCACATTCACGGCAGTAGGCCAGCCAGCAGCTATATCGGGAAGGTTCAGGCCCAGGAGACACGTGGAGTCCAGTTTTCCAAAGCTTTTATTGTTCATGGCGTGGTGAATGGGTGTAAATGGTTCATGCTCCCCTCCACCCCCAAGCCAGGGGAGCCTGACTTTTATAGGGAGGGGAATAGGGGAGGGAATAACTTAATTAGCTACGCCCCCCCCCCCGCCGCCTTTAGATAACTCATTAATATTTT
This sequence comes from Arvicanthis niloticus, assembly GCF_011762505.2. Taxonomy (NCBI): domain Eukaryota; kingdom Metazoa; phylum Chordata; class Mammalia; order Rodentia; family Muridae; genus Arvicanthis; species Arvicanthis niloticus. The sequence continues at coordinate 19,675,342 of NC_133433.1, read as the reverse complement.
AATCTCTGGAGGTGGAGACCTGTCAATCATGTCCTCTACCTTGTTTGAAGGGTGCAGGTTGAATGAAGTTACCTCGTCCAAGGCCCGACAAAACATAAATATTTAGAAGGTCATTTGACTACATGTTCATTCAGCAGAACATCCACAGGCTTGTGACTAGGTTTACAGTACCAGTGCTGGGTATATATTCTTTCCTATGAAGCGGGTTTCAAATCCATCATTAAGACAATGGCTGGTTACCTCCAAAACACTTATGCCATGATTACACCCTATTTTGGTAGCTATTTTAACACCAAGGGGTCATACCTAGTAAGCTGATTACTTTTCTCTTCCAACAGCCCGTGGCATAGCACCTTCTGCTGTTATGAATACAAGCTAGAAATCAGGAAGCTTCCTTCTCAGTTCCAGCTTGATTTCTCTGTGTTCTGTATCCAAAATGTTTGCTGTATTCAGCAATGGGGTTTTTACCATGTATTTCTGGTGGGCACCCAAGAGCTATAGTAATAGCCTGTAGTGTATTGAGAGCTTTGGCACGATCAATGGCCACAACTCAAAGGAAGAAGTATCATAAACCTAGCCCTGGCATTTTTGCTTAAGCAACCTTACTTATTTTTATAAGAATATCTTTACACAAAAATATTAACAAAGAGCATAATCTGAAAAAATATTGTCCTGAAATTGGTATATAAGAACTTTATGAAAAATATTTCATAGTGCTTCTGCTTTCCTAGTTTCTCTGCCAGTCCTGTGTCCCAATTCAGTGCCCACCAACTTGGGGATGTATCACATGTCTGATTTTGAAGCAAATGCTGCAGAATTCTAGAGCTGTATTCACTAAGTATATAGTCAGCTTTCACATAAGTAGAATTATAACCCCAGATTTGCCATTATAACTAGGTCCATTAGAAAATTATTGAATTTTGAGGCTTTTTGTGTGTGTGTGTGTGTGTTTTTTGTAGAACTGACACGCGTATTCTCCTCACCAACAAATAAAACAAAACTTCTACAGCCATTATAGGTGTGTGATTCATTTGCATGTATTTGCATCTCGCAGAAACAGAAGATGACATCCTGAGCAGTCATTCATTTCTTCACTGGATCGTTCAAATAGTCAACAAACTTTTATTCAGTGGCTCTAGGTCCTGAGGGATTATGTTGACATACAGTGCTGTCAAAATGAATAAAAGCCACAGAGATATGCTTGACTGATTCAAGACTATGGCCAGTTAATGGCAGAGCTGGAACTGAGGCCCAGGCATTGCGACTCTAAAGTCTGTGCTGACCTGGGAGTCTCACCGCCCACTCCATCTTCCCCTCTACTGTGGATGGTTCTCTTCCACACAAGCCCTTGCCTCCCCTGTGTAAGAGCTGAGCTTCCCATTTGACTGGACTGAGTCCCATGGAACCTCAGATGGGCTCTGATTACATGTATCTTTCTTGGACATCTGTTAGACATGTATTTAGGGTGACTGAGCTCCGGAACAGTGTCAAAGCTATCAGTAAGAAAGAACTCTAAAGATCCCTAGGGGACTCTTAGAGACAAATAAAACAAAAGTCCCATGTTACGGTCCAGGAGCAGTAGGTGTGTGTAGACAGGCAATGGCTTACAAGGCCTTAGCTGACTCCTCCCACCACCTAAAGGGGCTCCAGGCATCCTTCTGAGATCTGTAGTCCCCACTGCCAAGAGATCTACGAAGTGCACTTTCTTCCAATCCCTTTTGCTCCATAAATACTTCAGTTTTCGCCTGCTTCCTGACCTACATTTTTTTTTTTTTTGCACTTACATTTTTAAAGGATTTTTAAAATTTATTTTTATGTATTCACGTTACCTCCAGCTCACTGCCTCCATCCTGGTCACCTACTCCCACGACTCTGACCCTTCCCCAATCTCCCCACCCCTTCTTCCCTGAGCCGGTGGGGGACCCCCTCAGTATCCCCCAACCCAAGTACTTCAAGTTTGTAAGGCTATGCATATCCTCTCCCACTGAGGCCAGGTAAGGCAGCCCAGCTAGAAGACCAAATCTCACATACAGGCAACAGCTTTTCAGATAGGCCCCACTCCACTTGTTCCAGACCTACATGAAGAATAAGCTTCACATCTTTGCACTTACTTTTTGATTGTCTTTATTCAGTACCTCCACACCCAGTTTAGAGTCATAATCTCAGGAGGCCTCAGATGCTTCTGTTCATACGTTCAGGGGTTATTCCTACCGGGCACTCACTGTCTATGACTGGGTTGATGGATGCCATGATTGCATGGTTATTATAATTTTAAATATCATTTATATGTGTGTGCAATATACATATGTGTATACATTACACATATATGGATAACACGTTACGATGTAGCCGTTTGTTGTAGTGATAAAACTTTTGTGGATACACCTGTTTCATAAGCCTGTCAGACTAGAACTTAGGAGCCAGAAGCAATTTATAAGTAGATATAAATATTTGTAATTTGTCTTAAACCGTGCCAGATGAATGAATCATTATGTACTTTTTTATGTCAGTTCCAGAGTTAGGAAGAAAGGAGAAAAACAGTTTAATCCTTCACTTAACTTCAGTATACTTTATTCAGTGGTCTGCCTAAGCTATAAACTATTTTTTTTTCTGAAAATTGAAAATAGTTGGTGTCACATAGAAATACACTAATGAGATGGTGTTGGATTCACCCTGAAAGGTACCAGTTCAGAAAAAAAAAAAGACATTTTTTTAAAAAATCTATTGCCCAATTCATTCAATGTTCAGCATCTAAATGCTTATCACCAAGTCCCAGTCAGGTCAGGCAACTCACCGGGCTCGTGGGCAGTGCAAGGCTCTCTGTGAGGAACACTGTTGCTAGCCATTGCCTGTGAACTCCATGCTTTTCCGAGTCAGTACTTAGTCTTAAGGGACAGAAATACATTAGTAAGTTCTTCACTGTGCAGAGAATGCCGACTTGGTGATCCAATCCCAAGTGACTTTCAGTGATGGTCCTAGATTTTTACCTCAATAGATACTGAATATGTACATCTCCGAATAGCCCTAACTCATGGAAAACCTGCCATCTCTGTTTTCAAAAAATGCCTTGCACAAGTTAGAATTCAGGTTGCTGAATCCTAATAGTTCTTGAATATTTCTTGACTAGAATAAGAATTCAATGAATAGAATCTGCAGTATGGTTGTTACCATCCTCTCACAGAGACGTTAAGTCTATGTGTTGGTAAAGATTATACTTTCTAACTCCGCACTGGTGAGGTGAGGGTTCCATGGCATAGGCTGGTCAGTAACCAGTACTTCTCTTTAAGCCTTCTGACTTGTTTTTTTTTTTTTCCCCTAAAATATAATAAAAGCCTACTCATGAGCATTATAGGAACAAGATGAATTTGGAGGAAAAAATGTTCTATGAAACAGCTTCTGTAAAAAGAGCATCCACTCAGATTCTTGGGTGAAAGTGATTTCCCAGCTTATGAAAGCCCTCCATCCTTGGCTAATTCCTATTGATTTCTGAGTTGAATAATAGTAAACAGAAGATAAGAGATCATCAAGTCCCCTCCTCACTAATAGAACAGGGACCCTGACACTAATGATGGTTTGTTTCTCTTTTATCAAAAAAGCAGAAGGGAGTAGATGCTCCTATGGGGAGGGTGGGTCCTAAATGAAGCCCTCAGGAATCTTCCAGAGCCAACTGAAATTATGGATAGAGGAAGCTGGTGCCAGCTCCTCTAGCACCTTGGGGACAAATGTTTTATAACAAAGATGGATAGGAAACAGACTGGATCTGGAAGTCGGGTGCAGAAGACAGATTACAAGGGCATTGTATTCGAGACTGACCTTCCTTGCTCCAAAAGATGAGAAAGCCCTAATGCCGAGGGGATTTATCTGTACTAACAAGCTCTTATTTCAAAATGCAATTACCCAAGGGATGATTAAGCCTACAGTACTGGGGATTGCATTAAACTCAATTAAGTCTCCTGTAACCTGAGTCATTGTTTTGAAACAGAGGAGAATTTGAAAAGTGCACATTCTGGTTGAAGAAAGATGGATGATAAAATGATCTTGGACAGCATTTCCCTAATCTGATGCCCAGGAACCATCAAAGGCCTTTGCAGAAAGTACAGATCCCTTCTTCTGACTTCCCCTCCATTCTGACTCAGGAAGGGCTGGAGTCAGGGCCAGGAAGGGACGTTTACAAAAGGTCCCTGCGTCATTCAGTGCTGCCAGCTCAGGCACCAGTTTGGAGGCTATCCAAAGCTTGGAGGCTGGTCAACTGTCCTTGACCTATCTTCACAGTCTGTTCATCAGCTGGACAAACTCTAAACTTGACCTTGTATCAGTAATGGTCAGGGCAGGAAGCATATGCAAGCCAGAATGCCAGCTCAGTAATTACAAGAAAGAAATTTGTTCTCAGAGTCCAAAATGTCATGTGTGCCATGCAGAACACCCGAGCAAGGACAGTTGCCTGCTGTTGATCTGAGAAAGCATATCCAAAAGGTATTTCAATTCAAGCTCCGGGGAATCATAGTGAATGATCCTGAGACTGGAAGCTCTAGACTAGATCTCTTCAACTTTGCGCCCAAATGGATAAACACTATCAAATTCTTTCCCCCTGGTATTTTTTTTTTCTAAATTTTTCTAGATGATAGTCACTGGTTTCCCCCTTAATGCTATCCTCCATTCGTTCACGAGTCTGTGGACACTCTTAATGTATTCACATCTGTCTTAATTAGGGTTTTACTGATGTGAACAGACTCCATGACCAAGGCAACTCTTATAAAGGACAACATATATTTAGGGCTGGCTTACAGGTTCAGAGGTTCAGTCCAGTATCACCAAGGTGGGAGCATGGCAGCATCCAGGCAGGCATGGTACAGACAGAGCTGAGAGTTCTACATCTTCATCTGAAGGCTGCTAGTGGAAGACTCACTTCCAGGCAGCTAGGATGAGGTCTTAAAGCCCACACCCACAGTGACACAGCTATTCCACACCTCCTAATAGTGCCACTCCCTGGCCCAAACATATACAAACCATCACATCTACCCCAATTTCCTGAGGTACTCCTTAGATCAGCAGTTCTTAACCTGTGGGTAGTGACCCCTTTGTGGGTCAGACAACCCTTTCACAGGGATTGCCTAAAACCATCAGAAACCATAGATATTTACATTATGATAACAGTATGGAAACAGTAGCAAAATTACAGTTATGAAGTAGCCACAAAAGTACTTCAGTGGTTGGGGAACCCACATGAAGAACTGCATTAAAGGGCCACAGTATTAGGAAGGTTGAGAACCACTGCCTTAGATGATTCAATGTTTTCTCTATCATTCTTCCCTGATTTGATTCTCATCCTAGAGGAGCTTATTCCCAGGGCTGCTGGCCCCAGGATGGCTGAGGGGAATATGTAATGAATATAACTTAAGTAATAAAAAGACTCCAAAAATGTGAATGATTTAAGAAATTAGACTCGAGCAAAAGGGTGGAGTGCGATTTAGACTTAAAGCTAGACTCTGGTGGTAACTGTCCTAGGCAGGGTGACTGCTGCTGTTAAAGACCACAACCAAAAGTAAGTTGGGGACAAAAGGGATTTTTGGCTTACACTTCCACAATGTAGTCTAATCAAAGGAAGTCGGGACAGGAACTAAAACAGGGTAGGATCCTGGAGGCAGGAGCTGTGGCAGAGGTCGTGGAAGGTTGCTGCTTACTGGCTTGCTTTGAATGGTTTGCTCTGTCTGCTTTCTTACAGAAGCCAGGACCACCAGCCCAGTGTGTTGGACCACGCACAATGGGCTGGGTTTCTCCCTCCCCATAGTCAGGGTCTCTAGAGTGATAGAATTTATAGAATGAATATCTGTCTGCCTGTCCTTCCTACCTATCTATCTATCTATCTATCTATCTATCTATCTATCTATCTATCTATCTATCATCTATCTATGGGATGACTTACAGAGACTAATCCAACAATCGCTGGCTGGGAATGGAAAGTACAAGAATCTAGTAGTTGCTCAGTTCACAAGGCTGGATGTCTGTGCCCCCCACCCCCCACCCCCCAAGCCTTGAGCAGGCCTGAATGAGCTGTTTACCACAGTAGACCAAAACAATAGGACCTAGGAGGCATTGCCTCCTGCAGACCTGCAGTCTGCTACAGGAGCTAGAAGAATGGCTGCTGAATTTGCCTTGACCCCTCCGGGCTGCTATCCCCTCACCCGGCCGCTGGGCTGAAACAAGAAGAGACTCTGGGGATGGGGCTTCCCCTATATATGTGAAAGCAAAATATTAAATTTCGGGCCTTGATCAGAGAATACGTTGTCTTGGCCCCATCTTTTCTTTCGCCCTCCATTCCCCTTTCATGCCCAGCTTTGCTTTCAGGTGAACCAGGTTACCTGTAGCTGCAGGCGGCTACAGATGTCTTGTCTGGCTTTCTGTATATGCTGAAATTCCAAAGAAATAGGTTCTAATGCCAGTGAAGGAATGGACTTGCTAGCAGGATGAGAGCAAGCAGGCAAAGAACAAAAGCTTCCATCTTCCATGTCCTTATTTAGACTTTCTGTAGGAGGCACGACATACATTAGATTAGCATTAAGTATCTGGATTAAAGGTGTGTCTTCCTGCCTCAAAATCTGGAATAAAGGTTTTTCTTTCTAGAAAGACCCAGATTAGAGGCACATCTTCCTACTTCAAATTATGCAAAACTCCTTCACAGGTGTTCCCTCTATTTTTGCCTTTTAATTCCAAATGTAGTCAACCAAAAATAGCCATCACAAGTGTCAATCACTAATTAAGAAAATGCCCTACAGGCTTGCCTTAAGCCAGATCTGTGAAAGCTTTTCCTCAATTGAGGTTCCCATATCTCAAAAGACTTTATCTTGTGTCAAGGTGACATAAAATTAGCTGGCACAATTGACCCTTGCTCTGCTCCACACATAAATACATCACTGTTGAGCCAACTTTACCTTTCCAGTTTATCCCCAAGATCACATGTTAGTATCAACATCCCATCGTAAACATTCCAAATCTTAAAAGTCTTTAACAATTTAAACACTGAAAAAAATTTGGTCTCTTTAAGATATCCAGTCTCTTTTAAAATGGAACGTCTCTTTAAAATTAAAAAAAAAAAAAAAAAAACTCTTTAAAAGTTTAAAATCTTTCAACTGTGAGATTCTGTAAAATCAAAAATAAATGAAGTGTTTTACTTATGTCTGAAAGTTCATAAGCCAGGCCTCTATCATCTGTACTGTTCAAAAACTTATCTTCCAAGCTCCATAGAACAACCCACTGAGCAGTCAATACTCAATGACTTTCTATGCCAAACTTCTGAAGTCCTTCTACAATCCTCTCAATAAAAACAGGGTCAGGTCTGTCCCAGCAATACCCCATAGTGTTGTGATTAAACACAATGACTAACAGAAAGTTGAGGGGAAGAGGGTTTATTTGGCTTATACTTCCTCATTGTAGCGCATCATCAAAGGAAGTCAGAACAGGAACTCAAACAGGGCAGGATCCTGGAGGCAGGAACTGATGCAGAGGCCACGGAGGGGTGCTGCTTACTGGCATGCTCTATGTGGCTTGTTCAACCTACTTTCTTACAGAACCCAGAATCACCAGCCCAGGGTGGCCTTACTCACGTCCATCATTAAGAAATCACCCTATAGGCTTGCCTACAGCTCAATCTTGTGGAAGGATTTTCTCAACTGAAGTTCTTTTCTTTCAAATGATTCTGCCTGCATTAAGCTGTCACAAAATTAGCCAAGCAGGGCCTTGGGTATTCACTATATTATCAGGCCCTGCTAACTATGGGAGTTAGTATGTGGCACTGTAAGCTTTTGTTATGGATAATTATTAGACAAAATAGTCATATGGACAATTTAAAAACTCTGCTACTAAATATGAGGAGTGCTAGATAAAATAAGACAGATATTTATACACTTACTCTTTTTAATGACATACTTTTTTTAGATGAAGAGGTGAGCTCAGAAAACCCACAGGCGATAACAGTAACAGAAACAAAACCCAGTGAGGCTGAAAGGAAACCTGAAGGTGCTACAGGAAGAGGCTTGCCTGCTGAGCCCTGCCTGCCTGGAAGCAGCAGATAAGTCTCCGCCCCGGAGGCCGGAAATCAACGTTTCAGCCAGATGATGCGGTGCAGAATTCAAAAGCAAATGAACGGAAAACTTCATCTTTAGCGGCGCACGTTAAAGATATTCCTGACCCAGTCTGGTGTCTAAATTCTTCGTGGTGGAGTCCTAGAAACTTGGAAAGCACAAGATGAGGTGTTCATGGCTGCCATTCCTGGAGTAGCACCTGAGCAATGACACTAGAGGAGCAAATGCAACACTTCCCTTGCAGAACGCCATCACCACCGCCCACTACAGGTGGGCTCTGTAGGGTTTCTAAAGATTACACTCCAGCAAAGGCAGACTAATACTGAAACATAACAAAGCATATGAGGAAATCATAAAAGGAAGGAGAATCAACAAAAGGCACAGAGGGCAGATTTAGAGCTTTAAACGCTATAATTCATAAAAGAGAAATAACTTTTTGAGAAAGGCTTTTAAATAGGACTTAAGGGGGAGAGTGGGAGAGTCTCTGAAGAGATTGATTGGGCTGAGTTTGGGAATGGAATGATGTAGAACTTTTAGAAATCAAAACTAAACACGAGCTGAAAGTCTATGGCAGAGAAAATATCTGCATACCATATATATCTCACAGGCCACTTGTATCCAGAATATATAAAGAGTTTTCTAAACCCAACAGCAAGAAAACAGCCTGGTTAGGAAATGGTAGAAAGACATCAAAGAAACATTTGAGGAGAACCAGCATCGCTGGTTATTAGAGAAGTACAGCTTAAACCCATGTGAGAAATGATCAAATACCTGATAGAATGGTTAACATTTGAAAGAAAATCCTCTGACAAGGCTAAACGCCGACAAGGATGCAGAGACACCAGAACTCTAGGATAATGCAGGTGTCAGTGTAAAATGGTACAGCCACCCTATTAATCAGCTTGTGTGTTTAGAAAATTAAGGACACAATAACAGTCACCTTGTTGATACAGACATGTCACCTAGCTGTTCATGCAGCTCCGGGTAATCTCACAAATCCAGATACATCATAGCTGTCCTTCAATGGGAGGACAAAACAACCTCTAGTCATACAACGAACACGACTTAGTGATGAAATGAGGTAAGCTGAGGTGCATGACTCATCTGTTCTTTAAGTCACAGTGTTCAGTGAAAAGATCAGTCTCGCAGGGTCACAGGTGCTGCGCATTTCTTTGATGTGCATCTCTCAAAGCTCCAGTCAGTTAGTGAAAGATGGCAGACCCATGGTTATTAAGGGTGAAAAGCAAAGGAGGGCAGTTACAGCTATGAAGAGGCTGCATGGAGAGGCAGTGAAGGGCTGCACACAGAGTTCTTTTGGGCCGATTCTGTATGTTACTTGTGGTGGTACTTATACGAACCTATAGTTTTAATAAATGCTATCACAACTGTATACAAAGAGACTGTTGATATGAGTATCTGCAAACCCTTTGGAATCTGTACCATATCAGATAGTGTGATAGATTGGTAAATCAATATCTTTATTCAACTTTGCATTATTATAGGGTCACACTGGGGAAACTGGAGAATGAACATATGGAAACTTTCTCTACTATTTATACAACTGCAATTCTATAATACTTGAAAACTAAGACCACTTCGGAATTTAAACATACACACATGTGGTTTTGTATCTATGACTTCAATGGATAGTTTGAAAGCCAATAACATAGGAGAGGCTGGAAAGACATCTTAGTGGACAAAGGCACTTGCTACATAAGCCTAGTAACCTGAGCTTGGTGCCCAATAATTTTTTGACCTCCACACATGTCCTGTAGTACACACATACAGTCAATCCACACACAATAATAATAATTTTCAAAGATGAAAACAAAATTAATGAACTGATTGGCGAGAAAAGTATCTAAATTTAAATTAAATCAGGAAAATAAAGAAATGTGAATATAAGCATTAGAGGAAGGAGGATAAGTTGAGATGGCCAATGTCAATCTAATGTGGCTGTCATTGTTGTTGCAGAGATCCTAGGTTGGCCTCAAACTCATTACATGACTGGGAGTGACCTTGAACTTCTGGTCATCCTGTCTCTACGTTCCACATGCTTGGATTATAGGTATGTATTACAACACTCCATTCACGTAGTGCTGGGGAATTGAACCCAGGGCTTTGTGCATGTTAGGGAAGCACTGTACTTACATATTCAGCCTCACTGATGAAACTTTATAAAAGAATAACTAAAAAAAAAAAGGGTAAGAGAATATTTCAATACATATTGGCTGAGAAACTTATAATTTGTTGGAAGATGTAACCCTGAAAATTTAAAAAGCACAGTAGTTTGTAAACAGAATAAATAATAAGCCAACTTATAGACATAGTGACTAAAGAGTACCAAAGAAAAAGAGAGTTTAAAAGCAACTTGTGAGTTTTGCCCATTGTTAATCATAATTTCTATGAAGAAATCATTGCATGGTTATTCTTTTGTGTTTACCCTTGAGCTCCCTGAGAAGAATGCACTGAAACCTAGATCATCCATTGTTGATTACTCAGAGAAAATTTCACCCTGTACTGTAAAAACGGTGCACTGTGGGTAATGGAAGTCAGAAGCACTGAGTAACGGAGGCAGGCACAGGGTTCTGTTAAGGCAGAAACTGGAGAGGCACATTCCCAGGCTGTGGTGCTTCACTCAGCTTGCTTCCACTGCTATAAACAAGGAGTAAATCCAGCTCACTGATTCCATAAACCCAGCCCTGGTACCAGTTCACTTAATCCCTGGAGTGTGGAAGGGCACAGCCTCAGTCCATGTGCACCTTCCACTTAAGCTACCAGTCCAGCGTTAAGCCGAGAGAATAAACTGATGCAGTGAAAGATCACACAGCCTCTGTCTGTCTTCTCCTCTTATAACTAGTGGCTATAACTTTTCAGCTTCTCAGGCAGCACTGTGGTGACTTACAATAGAGAGTAGCGGGGCTGAAGTTTAGAAACTTTGTTTTTTCTCTCTCCTTTTTAATCGCCTTTTAATCCTTTCCTTTTTAATCACCTCTAAAATGTCTAAAAATGGAAGCACACTAAATTGTTTAACTCATAAGAGGCAGACTGTTATTGCTCTATAGTTTACAAATGCATATTTTTAGCAGCATAAGTTGCAGAGAGAATGGAACCAGTGGCCTCATGTAATCTCTATCAACAATTATTGGGAGCAATTGTTGTCACATTAGAGAAGGCACTCCTTGAGAAGAAGCTATAGATCATCCACTCAGCATGCTGAATCCAGTGAGTACATCAGACACATGTGCATTGAGCACCTAAAGAGTGTGCAAGACATGGACTTCCATGCACAAGTGCCCAAGTATGGGACTTCAGCGATTGTCCCCATTGGAAATCTTCTCAGTGGCTCTGAATGACAAAGACATTATTCCCATAGACTGCGGTAGAACTATGAATGACTTGAATGACCTGCCCAGGTGGCAAGGGTAACATCACTTTTCATACTTCATGTGTGTGGATGAGAAGATTCCCAGAATCCACGGCTGGATCTGCTTGTTGTGAGGACTCAGGTCATGTTGATGCCATGCAAAGACAACTCCAAAGATCACATCTTTTCTTACCTTTTTCCTTTTAAAGACTTGTTTTACTTTTAGTTGTGTGCATGTGTATATGGGTATGTGTATGTGAGTGCAGGTACCTGTGGAGTCCAGAAGGGGGCACTGGATTCCCTGGAGCTAAAGTTACAGGCCGTTGATAGCCATCTTATTTGGTTGCCGGGAACCAAACTTAGGTTCTCTGCAGTAGCAGTTTGTTCCCTTAAGTGCTAGGCAATCTCTCCACCTCCACTCTCCCTCCTTTGTCCCCTCTTCCTCCTTGGGAAGAACCAAGGATGGAACCTCATGTGCTCTATAATTGAGCTACATCTCCAGCCCAACCAGAAGTAAGTGGTTTTCCCCTTATTTAGTTGTGGGTACTAATTGTATAAAATAATGTATTTCATGGTAGCATTTTCATACATACATACATATATACATACATACATACATACGCTACACTTTGATTGGATTTAGCTCCACATTGTTTTCTGTTGTACCTTTTCTCTATTCCTCCTGGTTCCCTTGGGTGAATTTCTAATATACAAGAGTTTGACCCACAGTTCACAATAGAGGTACATGTGCAAGACTTTTATCACATCATGATACTGATTGGCACCAACTGTACTGTTTGCTCATCTCTTAGGCTTTCAGACAGTTCTCCTCTCTTCCTTCTGTCTCTTCTCCCATTTGTTTTCTCTCTTACACCATTTATTCAAATCATTCAAATCCTTTCAAAACCTACTGTTAAAATAGTGAGACATGGAAAATCACTGGCAAGTGTAAGTTAAGGAAGAACTAGAAATTCTGGCCATCCAAAAAGCATGTGTGTCTTGCTCATTGTTCCACATTATAGCAATACACCACAGCTGGCTGACGTGATGGCTGCCTTTGAAAAGTAAACACTATGGCAATAAATGTTCTAAAATGATGTGAATGTGCTCTCAACCCCCCAAATTTCCTAAACAGTCAATTCTCTTCCGGTTGTTCAAGGCAGTGTATGACTCTTCCAGGTTCTGTCCTTGCTTTACACAAACATCCAGGCTTCGTTTATTTCTGTATTCTCTGCAGCTGTTAGACTTCTGCTACATAATCACTTTTCCTTCCAAATATCTCACTTGACAAGGGACTTGCTCACAAGCCCTCAAATTCAGTTTGCAAAACATGGTGGCTCTTGTGTTTGGTTTTTTTTGTGTGTGCTAATGTTATAGTAACTTCTAGTCCTGACCAAAATATTTTCAGGATGCTAATTATATTTCTATGGATGATTAACATAAAAGTCTATAAAATAAATGAACAAATGTGCCCCAAACTTTATCAGTGTGATTTAAAATTATTTGGAGAAAAGAATCATGAGGTGGATGAAAGAGAAATCCTGTTCTGTCCTGGTAGTCATCAAACCAGTGTGCAAGTATTGAGTGCTGTCTGTATACCCACTCATTTATGTTCAAGTAGCCATATAAATGGCAGACCAGTACTAACAGCCCATTTTATAGATAATGAAACCAAGAGATAAAGAGAACAAATCATTTTGAGTTCCCACAGCTAGAATGTAAGACAGAGCACTGTGAATCCAGGCTTCCTGATTCCAGAGCCTGTGTGTGAAGTTCTATTCCACATCCTCAGGAAAGCTCTCCTCCTCACTGATGCATTTGTTATTTACTCTAGGTAAAGGAACAAATAAGGAAGCTGACACCTCCTTTCCCACTTTAATTCTAGTCCCCTGACACCCCCCCCCCCAACACCTCATTCCATCTCACAATCATCGGGAGAAGGCCATAAAGAGTGCCCGGCCCCACAGCAGCCAACTTCCATATGAATCTCTACTACTTTAAAAGATCTGGTGTCTGTTTTCTAGATGCTTCTCATCTGAACATGGAACAACAACAAAGAAGCACAGAACAAGAACATAAAGACATGAGAGAAAAACAAAGTTTGTACCACGTTTAACAGCCAGTCTACGAGCTTTAAGTTGTACAACTGGCAAGCAGCCTCCGAAGCAAGTCCAAAGCTGAGTTCCAGAGCTGTCTGTCTTCTTGTGGTGACAGCTGTGAAATCGCACTGCAGTTAGGATGCTTGGATAAAACATCTTATAATTTTCAGCATTGTTTTGCTTTTCTCCCATCAATTTGACTGTAATTTTCCATCTCCCTTAAACGCCTTCCTCCTCTGTGCCTGTTTTTTATTACTTTGGTCCACACTTACCAGCCCCTTGTGGAACACTTGTCTTGGAAGAGCCATTTGCACCCATCAGCTGAGTGGAACACAGGCTGGTCTACTTTGCTTCCCTGCTTGCAGCTAGTCATGGCTCCTAGTGAACTGCTCTGCAGACGCACACAGCCTGATTTCAGCTGCTGTTCCTGTTTTATCTCTGATGTGCTGATATGGGAAGGAGGAGGAGGAGGAGGAAGAAGAGAGAGAAGAAGAAGGAGAGGGGGGCATAGAGCTTGTAAATGGGAGATGTGGTCATATTTCGCAGAGTAAGGGAAGTTAGGGCAGGAGATACCTCCCATTAAGCAGAACAGAACATGAAGGTGATGTGATGTGACCCAACAACAGCCTGAAGAGCACAAGAGAAAAGACACCGGTGATAACCCACCAGAGGAGACCCAGAGAATAGCTTCAGTGAGTAAAGTTCTAGGGAAAAGCCTAGCTGTGGGCATCCTCAGAAAATGGAGGTGACCACAAATATTGCTGCCCTTCTGCTGCTGGGTTTAATTTAATTAAATGGGGTAGGTTCTGGGAGTAATCACAGACTATCCTCTACAAATTGTGTTTTTTGTGCTTTTAAAGTAAGTTTCACCACAACCATGTGAAGGAGATGTCTTCACTCATTTTACTACCCATTCTTAGATAGTTTACAGTTAAAATGAAGGCTAGGCCAGGCTTGATAGTGCCTGCAATCCTAGATAGTTGAAAGGCTGGATCTGGAAGATTGCAGGTTCAAGGGTAATCCAGGTAACTTAGTGAAACTATGTCAAAAGAAAAAGAAAAAAGAAAGGAAGGAAGGAAGGAAGGAAGGAAGGAAGGAAGGAAGAAAAAGGAAGAAAAATAAAAGGATAGAGAGAGAGAAAGAGAAGAATGTTGAGGCAGCCTGGGGTACTTAGCCATAGCTGTCTCAAAACAGACAACAGAGTCCAGAGAAATGGTGTAACTTCTAAGATACACAATGTAATGGTTTGAATAGATTTGATCCCATAAACTCATGTGTTTGAATGCTTGGCCCACGGGGAATGGTACTATTATGAGGTGTGTCTTTGTTAGAGTAGGCATAGCCTTGTTGGAGGAAGTATGTCAGTGTGGGTGTGGGCTTTAAGACCCTTCTAGCTGCCTGGAAGCCAGTCTTCTCCTAGCAGGCTTCAGATCAAGATGTAGAATTCTCAGTTCCTCCTGCATCATGCCTGCCTGGACACTGCCGTGCTCCTGCCTTGATGATAACAGACTGAACTTCTGTTGCCCCAATTAAATGTTGTCCTTTATAAGAGTTGCCTTGGTCCTAGTCTCTTCACAGCAATGGAAACCCTAACTAAAACACACAGCTGGAGCCACCATTCAAGCCACCACCATCTCTGCCTACAACACAGTGCTAGGGACCATGTTCAGGATAAACAAGCAATAAATGAATGGATCCCAGTGTCAGAGAGGTCCTGATGCTTGCAACGCCCATATGCATTCCAGGTAAAGCCCACTGCTTCTCACATAGACTCACTCCAAGGCAAGAGATTCCTTCTACCAACTGCTTTAGGCTTATCTTGAAAAACAAGAGTTGAGCAGTTAACAACAGGAGGACCAGGAAGGGTTCAGAAAAATAAACCATAACTTCATTCTGCAAGTCACCTCATTGATAAATCAGTGAAACAATCAAGTTAATCAAAGTTAAATTCATCTTTTAAGATGTTTTGCTCTTGAGATCATGTGTTTTGCAAAGCCATTAAGTATGTATGAAATTTTAAAATGTATTTTGGGAAGGAAGGATGCCACACCCATCCCAAGAGCCAACTGTGGCCAACTTGCTTCAAATTATAGGAGACATTTTTTTTCATATGTTTTTCTGGAGAAAATTGTTTTGGTAAGGTGATTGATATTCCTGCATTTGTATTTCAGGAAACAAAATCATGAGGAAAAGCACCACATACTTGAGACTAATTATTAGAATTTGAAAGGAGACTCAAATTTAACTTCTTTGGGCTATAAATTTTAAGACCTTTTAAAGAAAAAATTCTCAAAAAGGCATTCTTCTAATAAGAAAAAAAATGTTGTTATATTCCTATTCTATTTCGTTTTTCTAATTGTTTCAACTCCGGGGCTTTTTTTTCATTTAGCCCAAACTGAGCTACAAACAGAGAAGCTGGGTGGTCCTCTGAGAACACATGGATGGGGAAAAACTTCAGATCTGTCTCCAGTTAAACACAAGCTTGAGGGGAAGCTTGGTCTTCCCAACACCAGTTTTCTCATCTGTTAACCAGGGTGATATCCACTTTGAAGGTTAGTTTAAAAGGCAAAAGTAGACAAGTATAAATATTAAACCATTTGGTAAAAAAATCTAAATTCACTACAGAAATGCAAAACGTTATCAATGGCTCTTTCCTAAAAGGTACCTCTGATCTGTTCCCATCACGCATGAGATCCTCAGGCAGTCAAAGCTACTGAGGGTTTTCTTAATCTCATCCTACCCAGGAAACAGAGCTGGGCAACAGAGCTGAGCGGTTTCCCAAGAATCCTGCAGACATAAGCACTGAGAGAGGAAATGTACCTACCAGCTCCTGGATGCCAGTGACTGCCTCTTGGGGGCTTGCTTCCAGGGTCCTGAGCCTGTGAAGCTTCCAGAGCCTTTTATTCCTTGTAGATCTGAATGGAGGGGAGGGGTTGCACATTTCTGTTGTATATTTCCCACAGGAAAACTAAAAAAGAAAATCACTGCAAACATGAGCTTACTGTATCCTTCAAACTAGGAAAGCAGCTGATATCCTGTCCTGGTCTGTGACTAGTCCAGAGAGACGTGAGAGTGCGGTTTTTTTTTCTGAGTCCCTGAGTCCCTGAATGCTAAGGTGCTTAGTGAGAGTCAGGCCTGGCTCTCAGTCACCCAGTTACTTTCCTACCGGTGTAGACAATGCCTCTACTCTGTCCCCGTGGTAGAAGCCAAATCTCCAGCCTTGAGCTAACACTAATAAATAAATAAATAAATAAATAAATAAATAAATAAATAAATAAATAATGCTACTTGGGTACATGGACTTACATTCTGTGACAGTCCTGCTGAGATAACTAATGGCTAGTGACTAATGGCTCGTAGACTGTGAAGATGCTAGATAAAGATGATTGACATCCCAAGAGGATTGGAAGGGAAGGGCTTGACAGCTCACACTACTCGAAACAGTATGCAACTCAAAACATATGAATTGTTTGTTTCTGGAATTTTTCCATTCAATATTTTCAAACTTATAGTAAACTATAGTCAGCTGAATTCATAAAAAGTTAAACCACAGATGGAAGGACTCATGAAACACCGTGCCTCATTTTTCATAACAATTAACCCTTCCTTGTTTGGTACGTCTTTTGCAAGTGAATAAACTGAGGCACAGAGGCCTATGCATAAAATACTCAGTGAGTGCGCACTAGTTCCAGATACTGGCATATAATGCCAAGTTGTTGAAGAACTTGTGGCCAAATAGCTTTCAGTGTAATACGCTGTCACTGACAGGATCTGCTTTCTTGAGGTGTTAGCTGTTATTTATCCACCTGTGCATTTAGTCAGCCAGTACTAAAGTTGTGAGCACCCACTATGTGCTGGGCACTTTGCCAGTATGTGAAATGAATAGGGTCTTAGTCACCTGGTTCCCGTCCTCCTGGTGCTTTAACCTCCCTGTCCTTCCAAGATAGAGGAGCTGTCTGTCTTCTCACAGGAAGCCATGGCTCTACCTCCAGCAATAAGATGACTCTATAAAGCCCCGGTTGGTTTCTCATTGTGCCAGAAGCACGGTCATAATGTATCTAGGT
The DNA here is from genome assembly GCF_011762505.2 of Arvicanthis niloticus. Classification (NCBI taxonomy): domain Eukaryota; kingdom Metazoa; phylum Chordata; class Mammalia; order Rodentia; family Muridae; genus Arvicanthis; species Arvicanthis niloticus. The sequence goes on along the minus strand of NC_133433.1, from coordinate 19,657,734 downwards.
GATTTTTTTTTCCTTTTAATCTGAGGACAAAATCATTTTCTTTGTTAGAGAAAATGCCAGTTCTGAAGAGATGAGATCACTTATAAATGGGACGAATTTCCTGTGCCTTCCAGAGTGGACACCCCCTAGGGTCTGGCCTCTGGCGCTGCATGACACAGACCAGTGAACCAGTGGTGGAAGGGGGGCTGGAGGTGCCCTGGATGGCGTCAGCACCTCTCTGAGATCTACCCACATCATGGTGCGTCAGCTGCCCACGAGTTACTTAGGCTGAGGACGTATTTCTCTGACCTCCTTTACCGGATTGTGCGTGGCCTGTGTATAGATTTGATTGGTGCGTGTTGGACGGCATTGATTCCTGCCGCGGCAAGAAGCTAAGTGCTCTGCGCAGACGCCCTCTGCCTGCTGCAGTCAAAGGGGTTAGCAGCCACCCAGCTCCATCTGTTGACTACTTCAGGCAACTGTCATTGCCTTTCCGGGAGCCCTAGGTTCAGAGGCTCTGACTCCTTTAGCTTTGTGACTTGGACATTAATTCAGAAATAAATTATGCATGACTAATCCTTGCATTGCAGGCAATGTAATTTCGACTTTGTCTTTAATATGCATTAAAGAAATATGGATGCCTTTATTTCTTATTCATGTCAAAGAGGTGGACTGTTTTTGGCTCAGGCACCAGATAGAAAAACAACCGTTGCTCATCAGCTCTTCTGGGGACAATTAAACCTCTTTGGGAGTCGTGTTTCTGTCCTTCCTCGATTTACCCGCTTTCACCTTTGGGGTGTCCCCCATTCATTCCCAGCCCCTGTGGTTGTCGGATCCTGCCTCTCTAGCACCAAAACATTTGCTTTATTACTTAGTAAGGTTTTTTTTTTTTTTCCTGTAATTCTCCTAGAATCTTATCCCTGGTTTTGCTTTGCATGTCAGACTTTGAGCCGATCAAATGTTTTGATGAACCAGTGAGCAGGTATTTACCAGCCTTAACTTCTGCTATTATATAGTAAACAGGTACCAAGGATGAAAATGGAATTTTTCTTAACTTGCTCTTAGGTCAAACTTAACCTTGATAGACTGGATTGACAGATATAAGGTGAATTACATAACAAGAAATTCTTGGCCTGTTTCCTGATCACCGACACCCCATGGGACTTAATAATGCTATGTGTTTTCTTTCTAAAAGTCATTCAGCCTGGGCCATCTTAGAAGGCACCCCTTCTTAGACATCAGCAAGTCTGTGCCCTAACCCTGACCAACCAGATCTCCACTCGTATATTTGAACTTTGTCCAAAAATAGATTCGGACCACCCCAAATCAGAGGATTTATGAGATTTTAATAATCTCTCTAAGCGGTATTCAGAGATCATCTCCATTGGCTTGACACACATGAATAACTAAAAATAAGCAGATGAGTTAATGGTGACTGTGGAGAAGCTCCATTTGGTTTTTTTGAATAGCCTGACTGATTACATTGAGTCCTAATCTCTACCCCAGATCCATCTTCCCTGCCCGTGGGATTTAATCTGTGTGTTCTTTTCAGTGCATAGCTATTGACTCACATCTGAATACAGAACTACCTTACATGAGGTGGCTTGGCTTGGGGAAAGGGCCACAGTCTTTGAAGTTGGGTGCACATGGATTTGAATTCCAAGGCACTTTCTGGTATGAAACCCATGATGAGGGAGTCAGTAAGTTGTCTGGTCCCTGTTTTCCTTAGCTGCAAAATAAAAAATTCAATACCAATTTCTGGAGATGACTGGGAAGGCGTAATGACTTTAGGTATACAATGTGCCTGATACACACACCCAGTACTTTTGTGTGTATTTCTTGTTGCACATATGGACATCACTATGTTAACCAGGTGCAAAAAAAAAGGTAACATCATCCTCATACTGTGGTGCTGATAATGAGGAACAACTCGGGAAATTATTTCACTAACCACATTTAAGCTGTATGCATTGGTAGAAATATTTCCTAATAGACATAAGACAGAATGGGAAAGAACGGAACTTTTGTTGTTTGAAAAGATTAACCTCCATTTTTTTGTGTGTGGCATATTTGCATGTGTCTGGCCTTGCTCCACGTTATATCTATATGATATTTTCTTAGACTTGCTGTAATCTACTGAGTGCTTACTATGGTTGTCACTAGATACTAGTCATCCAAAATACTAATCCTAAGGAGAGGACATTATGCTACAAATAATGCTTAGAGAAATGAAGAGACTTTGCTAGCCCGTCACAGGTCTGGCTGACAGTAAGACCCCCTCGTGTGCGTGTGTTTATGCTTCTTTCCAATGGGACTGGTCTCGTACCTTCCACTGATTTCTGATTGTAAGTGCTTTTCCCAACAAACATGTCTTGTTTCTGATCTGCAGTGGAGTTTGGGCTCATTTCTGTATCACACGTATTAGACCAGCTGGGCCAGGCTTGGTCTTCACTCATCTATGTCTAGTGATTGTCCAGTCTTATGGAGGCATTTTCTTAATTGAGGTTTCCTCCTTTCAGATGGCTCTAGCTTGTGTCAAGCTGACATAAAACCAGCCAACACAGTGTCCTCTCTCTTCATATTGTACTAATAGAAGCAAATCACGGGGTCTGCCTAGTCATAGAAGACCTCCTCTCTTAGGGTGATGAGTACTTAGATCATCAGGAGGGAAATCTGATGGCTGTCTTTGCAGTAATTTCCCACATGCTCTTAAAACTATTCTTTGTATTATACGACACACCAACCTACTCTCTATAAAAGTAAGAACAGTTATAAGTGCTTACTCAGTGTCTGTCACTTGCTCAACACCTTCTATACCAGCCATTAGAAGCTATCAGGATGAGAAGCTGATGATCGTTAATAACTATATATGGAATTAATTAATAATTGAAGCAGGAGTAGATGATAATAATGTATAGTCCGGGTACACGGAGCACAATAAAACAAGTTAGCACTCATGTAAAATTTAAATTCTATGTATGTCGTGGGAGTGTGTATCCCCATGAATGCAGGTGCTTGAGGAGGCCAGAGGCATTGTTTCCTCCTGGAACTGTAGTTACAGGTGGAAGCCAGATGCCTAAGGTGAGTGCTGAGACTCGAACTGTGGTCCTTTGCAGAAATGGTGTATGCTCTTAACTGCCAAGTCATATCTTCAGCCCTTTTCGGTTAAACAAAACAAAACGCCCTAGGATATATTTTGAAACAAAGTCTCATACTATAGACCACGTTGGCCTCAATCTTGCAACATATTCAACATCCAAGGAAGACCTCAAACTTCTGATTCTCTTCCCTTCAAATACCCATGGTGGAATTTTAGGCTTGCATTAACCTGCCCAGTTTATGTGGAGCTGTGAATCAAACTGAGAGCATCTTACATGGTAGGCAAATACTCTACCAGGTTAGCCACGTCGTCCTCATTCTGTATGTAATTTTCTTTTCCTGGTAAGCATAAGTTTGTCCTTTAAAACCATATGGCTCTTCCCTGCCCTCCGGAAATATTGACAAACATCTCACAGGGACTGAAATTTAATAATCTCTCAGGGCATAGAAGAGCTTGAGTCTTTACAAGTGATTGGAAAATTCTGGCTCCTCGGGAAGTGGTGTTGTCAGCAATTTGTCTTAAAGTTGTTGCAACATGCCTTGTTTTTTGGTGCCTGGAAAGTCTTTGCTGCAATGTTAAAATAAATTGTCTTTCTGGTGTTTGTAAGTAGATGTTTTAGGAAAATGCTGGAAAATCCCTTTCCCGTCCTCATTTGTCTCTCTCGCTTTCTCTCTTTTTGTATTAACAAAAACCAGAAAGGATTTTTTTGAGAGCTCCAAAACCAAACACAGCCATGCAGCACTCCTGGGAGTTTGTTTTAGAAGCTCGTATTTAAAATACTAAATCAATTACAGGCTTATGAGAATGACAAACTCTTAGAACCAAGGAAAGGGAGGGAGGGAGGTGTGGGAGGGAGAGAAGGAGAGAGAGAGAGAGAGAGAGAGAGAGAGAGAGAGAGAGAGAGAGAGGAATCAATCAACATGTATTCCTTTTGATGTTGTTTTCCATGAGGACAGAACAGGATGTGAGGCCCAAGGAAACTGGATCTTTTTCAGCCAGACCAGAGCTTGAAAAATCTGGGTTTGACCTATGAGTCATTTGATGTATTGATGCCAAATGTGCAGCCGGGTCTGGCCACTGCCCTTCTCTTCTGTCTTTGTCTTGCTCGACCAGTTCATCTGAGCCAAGGAGGATGACAAGAAAAGCTGGATTATCACCACGTCTGCACTGTGTTTCCCTCTATATTAATCATTAAGAGATGCCAGGAGTGCTCTCAACCATCCCTGGGACCAATGCCTGTGGACATTTAAAAAACAGAAAGAACAACAACAACAAAAAATGCAGCTTAGTAAGGAAGAAATCCGAGTGGCTTGAACCCATCCCAAAATAACATACACATATGTATGTATACACACACATTTACATGTTCGTGTGTGTGTATATACATATATAATTTATGTGTAGAATTCTCTTTTTCAGCAGGTTGAAAAGATGGTGTTGAGTTTGGAGAACGGAAGTAAATTCAGCCTATAAACCTCATGAACCAAACGTCTGGCACCTCAGCACAGAGAGTGTTTTCCATTTGGATTTCTAGGCCTGGGTCCAGCATTTATTTCTTTACACATACCTATAAACAATGTCTCTGGGAACCTCTCATTAACCAAAATCAACAAGCAGAATAATGACTTTAGTTCTCGTCCTTGCTACTCAGAAAATCTCTCCCATTCTAAAACCACTGCTGTCTGCTGCCATTATACCTTCCTAGGAAAAGCAATAGTATTTTTGCCCTCCTGAAAACCAGTGATTTCTTGTTCTCGACATATTAGGTAGCAAAGACAAACAACTTCATAAAATTCCATCAAATAGCACCATAAATTTGCTGATCTTTCCAATTAAAATCCATTTTTAAAAAGGTGTTTTTATTGGCTCCTAGCACATCTGTCTCAAGATCGGTTGCCTAGCAACCTGTCAGCCCTATTCCTTCCTGCTCATTTCTTTGCAACCTTTCCTAAAGGGTTCTTTCCTGTTTGTTGGACTTGCAGTAGCAAGGTTTTAAACACACTGGTACCTGCAATGACAGCTTAAAAATGGTTTGGGATAAGATCGAGATGTCCCTTGAAGGCCAATGTCATCTAATGGAGTGATTCCCCGGGAATTCTAAAAGCATGTTTCTAGCCAATGAATGTAACTTGTCTTCATGAGGAGAGGATGGGACTACTCCTTAGAGGTAGACAAAGATGAGAATATGACCCATGGTAACCCAGGCAACTCTAAAGTCAGTCTTTCCCATAACTGATTACATGAACGATTAGATACTGAGCTCAAGTTGGGCCTTTATACCTTGCACTTTAGGGAACCCCGTGTAGCACTGAATTGCTACGGAACCCTTGAGGTATTACTGTGTTGCTAACTCAAACTAGTTCAGACAAGAGGACACTTGAGTCTCTTATCACGCCCCCCAACACACACACACACACACACACACACACACACACACACACACACACAGAGTAAGCAGTCACAAGGCTTTCAACCTCCATTTGTCTGGGCTTTAAGGCACATGTGTCCTTTTGTTTATACAGTTTTGCCTCCCAACTAGTCCTGAGCCATCCTAGCAAGAATAAAAATATTTTAGAGACACTTGCCCCGCCCCTTTAGGTTATCAGACTACAGATAATGTCTCTGGGAAACTCTCATTAACCAAAATCAACAAGCAGAATAATGACTTTAGTTCTAGTCCTTGCTACTCAGAAAATCTCTCCCATTCTAAAACCACTGCTGTCCGCTGCCATTATACCTTCCTAGGAAAAGCAATAGTAAGTATTTTTGCCCTCCTGAAAACCAGTGATTTCTTGTTCACTTGTATTGTATCAGATATAACATGTCTAAAGAAATTGGGGTTTCACCAGGAATCTCACAGTGGGAGAGACAAAGGCTGAAGCCTGGTGCTAGCCAGAGGGGAAACCTGTCTCCCAGGAAGAGAGTTCACACAGTACTGACTTGTCAGAGGAGCCCCGAGAATCCTAATGAACAAGACCACACCTTGACAGAACTATTTAGCTGTGGATTCTGCTCAATCTCTATTTAATCCTAAGCTTCATGCTAACATCTCCAAGATAGACTGGGGTTGGGGTGAGTAATTGGATCTTTTGTTCTTCCCAATGTGGCCACACTGAATAAATCTCCGTTTTTCTTTCTATTTCCCCCTCTATTATCTGTTTGTTTAATTGGATTATGGAAGACAAACGGTCAAGCCTGTCTTGGTAAGCTGTCAGGCTCAAGCTCTGAAGCCTAACAACTCTGGTGGCATTTCCACAGCAGTTGCTTTCAAGAGGAGACAGATAGGCACTCTTGGTTCTCCACACTTTACCCGTAGCCCTTTAGTGAAGCCATCTGTAACATTGTCTAACGCCCAGTGCCATGAAAAGCAGATCTGCTCATTTTGCAAATGTTCTCTGGCTTCTCCAGATGGTAGCTCTTCTGCTTGCTCCAATTTTCCCAGCTTTTGGAAGCCACAGTACAGTCAATTTGCAACCTGCCACATATGGGAGGATATCCAGACTGTGCATCTGGGAACACAGATCCTTACTAAGGACCAAGGGTGGGGATGTGGAAAGGTGTGATGCAGGATCCAACACTCTATGGTGCAGCACCACTACTGCATTAAGATGGGGACCACTGAGATTACAACCCTGAGAGACCATAGCAGCTGTCCTCATGTCAGCAAATATTTGATACAACTGAACATTGGAGTCAAGGGGAGGTTGAAGATGAGAAGTAATCAGACTCTTTAGCTTCCAAGGGCATGGTCCTGGCCTCACCTTTTTACCTGCACTCTCTAAATCAGTGGACTTCACTCTACCTGACACAGCAGGCCACTACTACAGCACACTAGTGACTAAAGCAATTTCCAAATGTCACACATCGGGAACACCTGGGTCTTGGATTTGAACCAAGATACTGTGACAAGAGGTCTGTGCTTATCGATATTTTACATAGTGATGTCAGTAAAGAAATAGAGTCATGGGGCTGGAGAGATGGCTCAGCGGTTAAGAGCACTGACTGCTCTCCCAGAGGTCCTGAGTTCAATTCCCAGCAACCACATGGTGGCTCACAACCATCTGTAATGGAGATCTGATGCCCTCTTCTGGTGTGTCTGAAGACAACAACAGTGTGCTCACGTGAAATAAATAAAATAAAAAAAAAAAAGAAAAGAAAAAGAAAGAAATAGAGTCATTGCTCAAATGGTAGACCCACCTGCAGCCATGGATGACAGTCAGGCCTGTTGGACCCACTGTGTGTGTGTGTGTGTGCGTGTGTGTGCATTTCTGTTATTGTTGTTTGATAGCAGCCTTACACCACTTGACAAGATGCCTTCAAAGAGTAGCTAAATGAGTAATTCTTGTGTATGAACTGAAACTCTTGTGATGTTAGTGACCTTCGTCTCCTGTTGCTTCATCTTGCTGATACCAATACCGTAACTTGAACACAACCTTTTCTATGTATGGATGCTCATGGAACTTGTTCAAAGGGCATCGAAGCCTGGATATGCATATTTGCACCAGCACTAGGACCTTCTAGAGAGGCTGTCATAGTACGCATCTGTGGGGACCCATGCTTATCAGCAGTTGCTGCTATTGTCCCTGTGTGTTCTTCCCTTGGTATTCTTCTTAACCATCCAGATGGCATTTACTTTTAAACCAGACCTTTGGCCATGCTCAAATGCATCTGTCGGGAGACAATAAGTATAATAAGTATAATAAGCCAATAAGTATAGACTATTTGTAAACGCATCCAGAATTCAGATGGGGCTAGAGATGAAGAAGCAGTTTCTACCTTTAAAACCAACAAACCACCAGAATGAGCTCCAGAGGAAAACATCGAGGCGATGATGATGATGGTGGTGGTGGTGGTGATGATGATGATGATGATAAAATTCGTTGCATTAAAAAAGCCCTCGTGCTACCACACCGTTGAAATGATAAATGCAGAGGCTCACGGATGCTCAAGGTTTGAAAATAAAGTTGAGTTGAGTGCTGAGTCCTAAACGAAGTATTTACACCATAACTTCTAAGGCTCAGGGAACACAGGAAAAGGGGTACAGAGAGAACGTAAGCCTGAAGCTGGGGTGAAGGGCTGAGAAGTGCCATCTCCTGCGCATCGCATGGGCAATGCACAGCAATTGGGACTCTGAACCCAGCCTTGCCCTGTCAATAATCAGTCAACTGGGGAAGGAGTTCATGAGGCCCCCACCCTCTGCTGAACTGTGGCTAGAGACAGACTGTGTGAGGCATTACCTTCAGTGTATACACACTGGTGTGTTGCGGCCTGCTCCACTCTGCCTGGCTTGGCCTCCCAAGTGCTGGGATTAAAGGTGAGTGCCACCACTGCTCGGCTCAAACTGCCGCTCTGGTCTTCCGGTCAGGGTCTAGAGAGAGAGAGAGAGAGTGGGGATAAGGGGAAGAGACGCACAGAATGGAGACAAGACAGAGGTTCTGATCAAGTCTCATTTATTGAAGGGAAATCTGGGGTATTTATACACTTTTGCCACGTGCTTTGTAGGCGTGTGGATATGACATAAGCCTTACAGGCATGGATAGCTCGTGCACCGTGCGCCTTGCGGGCGTAGGTACCACGTGCGCCTTGCAGGCATGTATGGTGTGGCTAGCATGTGGATAGCTGCTTCCTAGCCGCTTTCTGCTAAAAGTCGGCTCCCAACACTGGTGAGTCCGATAAGTATCTATGGATAGCTCCAAACCCACAGCCACACAGACCATCCTGGGTAATCCAATATGTCCCAATACAAGACAGAGACATACATGAAAGTGATTTTTATGTAAGAGCAGAGGTTGGCAAGGGTGGGCCAGAGATAAAAGAGGTGCATGTGCAAGCAAATAGAATCCATTGGAACTTCCATGGGAAGTTCCAGAAGAAAAATTATTTAGAAATTAAAATCTTCATATTATTAGCACAAAACAAAAACATATAAGGTAATTAATATACAAGCCTACATTGTATGTAACGTATATAATGTTGTACGCTATGAATTTATATATTTATCGAATGGTCTAAAGATTCCACTGCATGGGAGGAAGATTTGCATTCTCCGTTGATCACAGGAAACAGTTAACCATGATCTGAGAGAGAAGATGATAATGAGACCTGCAGTGCGGTCTCACTGCGTATCTGGTCTGGTCTTATTCAATCAACTTCTGTAGCTACTCTGACTGTGTCTCATTTACCTTCTATAAAATTATATCCAGTCTATAAAGTCGGCACCCTGAGTTTGAAGGCAGTTCTATGATTGCATGTGTCTTCTGGCTTTGGGTTACGAGGGACTGCATTGGTATCCTGCAGTCAGCCATCATGGACCTGGAGCGCCCATGCCACAAAAACCAGTGAACAGTTCAAGTAAGGCTGCCATCCCTCCACCTAGTGACCAACAGAAGCATCCCAAATAAAATGAAATATTTTCATGAAAGCCAAAGCAAAGGAAAAAATTAAAAATCCCTTACAAATCAATAAAAAGTCTTTTTTAAAAAAACATTAATTATTCAAGTTAGCATACTAAGTAATGAGTTTCTTTTTTAAAATTACTCTTTTTTTTTTAAAGGATATCCCATTCCTTTATGTTTTTAAGACTTATTTATTTATTTTATGTATATAAGCACACCATTGCTCTCTTCAGACACACACCAGAAGTGGGCATCAGACTCCGTTGCAGATGGTTGTGAGCCACCATGTGGTTGCTGAGATGGCTCAGTGGTTAAGAGCACTGACTGTTCTTCCAGAGGGAACTTGAGCATACACGGTCTAGTGTTTCAAACACAAGTCTTTGCACAGATTCTTACTTTTCTGAAGGTAAGGCTTCATCTAGCATTCAGTACCCTGCCTGAGAGGATTACTGTGAATTAATTAATTACTTAATGAGTATCTGCCATTTCCTCCTGCTTCACTTACAGGCTCATCTCATCATTGTCCCATAGCAATTATCATGCTGCCTTGTAATTATCTGTAGAACTGTTTTGTCTGGTGAATTGGAGAACAGAGACTGCTGTCTTCTGTGTGCTTGTGGCGCTAAATATAGACAAATAGAAAACATGGAAAGTGAATTTTGAGCTGGTCAATCTCTGCTTACTAAGCAAGATGTAGAAGCTTAAGGAAGTAAAGCAGCTGCCCGTCTTCTGCCTATCACAACATGCTACATGTCCCCAGGACCATGTCACCAGTCTGCCTAAACTCCCTGGACATCTTCAGTGGAATAACTGAAATATTGGACTGAATACTTACTGTCATTTTAAAGTATTTTGGTGTTTTCATTCTCTCTCAACTTACTTCTCAAAATTTTGGTTGGTGGGGCTGGGAATTTAGATCGGTGGGTAGAATATTTGCCCAGGATGCAGGAAGTCCTAGGTTTGAGCCCCAGAATACCATAAACTGGGTGCTGTGGTGCAGGAATAGAATCTCAGAACTGAAGAAGCAGAAGCAAGAGGACCAGGGGTTCAAAGTGCTCTTCAGCTCAAGAGCAGCCTGGACAAATGGGACCCTGTCTCAAATCACCACCTCCACCGCCACTGCCACTGCCACTGCCAACAACAACAACAACATATTCTAGATTGGTGATTAACACTGAACTTTACATTAGAAGATGCACAGTTCACATAAAGTGGTTGAGAGAAAAATATGGTTTGCCTTCTTATCAGGAAGTGAAAGGGACTTTCTCACTTGACAGAAGGACAATACAGACTTTATAAAAGCCAGGGCATTCCCCACATCACAAAGCGGCCTTGGTTACACCCAGAACATTCAAACAGAAGCAATAGAAGTAGCAAAGTAACATTGAAAATGACAAGAACTCAACCTCTACCATCTGTTAAGGGCTTTTGTTGAGGGCAGCCATCGGTGAGACCTAATTCCAATATCTGAGAAACATTTCCATGAACTCCAATCGTTAGCGGCAGAACCAGACAGCAGACTGATGGCCTGCCAGTTCAGTTTTCCTACTGAGGTTGTTACAAATGACTGTAACGTTAGTGGCATAAAACAAGATAAATGTACTGTGTCACAGTTCAAGGAGTCAGTAGTCCTAAAATCAAGCTGGCAGCCCCATCACTCCTCCAGGAGGCGCTAACGGAGATGCTGCAACCACAGCTTTGCAGCTCCTAGAGGCTGCTCACGTTTCTCGGCTTGGGGCCCGTTCCTGCTTCACTCTCACCTCTACTTTTCCCATTATGTCTTTGGTATGATGTATATCTCTTGCCTTCATCTTACAAAGATCCCTACAATCCTATTGGGACAAGCTGAATGATGAAGAATACCCCTCTGTCACTACCATAATCGCAACAGGAAGTCCCCTTTACCTTATATGGTAATATATCCACAATTCCCAGGGATTAGAGGCTGACATCTTTGAATGCTCATTATTTAGTCTGACCCTGGGTGAGAAATTCGAGGTCTGTATCTAGTAGAAAATGGACAATGGTAGCACTTTCCTCTCTCTTCTCCCTTGCACACAGTGCTCTACGTAAAGTCAAAGGATGCCAAAACGTAACTGAAAAGGGACATGCAGAGGCATATCACAGGCTGGGAAATGTGCTAGGCTAACCAGAAAAGTGCTAGAGAAGTCCATGCTGGGAGATGTCATCTGTGCCACTGACTCTGTCAGTGTATAGAGAGCAAGTAGTGGAGGTAGGGATTCAACCTGCCTTAGCCCAAGAGAGCTGCCCTAGGTAAATAAATGATGGTTGTGGTGGTTTGTATATGCTGGACCCAGGGAGTGGCAATATTAGAAGGTGTGGCCCTTTTTGGAGTAGGTGTGTCACTGTGGGTGTGGACTTTAAGATCCTCATCCTAGCTGCCTGGAAGTGAGTCTTCCACTAGCAGCCTTCAGATGAAGATGTAGAACTCTCAGCTCCTCCCATCCCATGCCTGCCTGGATGCTGCCATGTTCCCACCTTAATGATACTGGACTGAACCTCTGAACCTGTAAGCCAGTCCCAATTAAATGTTGTCTTTTATAAGACTTGCCTTGGTCATGGTGTCTGTTCATAGCAGTAAAACCCTAACTAAGACAAATGGCAATGCAAACCACTGTACATGGTCCCCTGCCACTGGAGAAGCTAAAAGGAGTTCTGATCTCTCTTTTTAGTTTGGCCTCCTGAAGCCTAGAAATCCATATACATAAGTTAGAGGCATCTTTGTGCAGTGTATTCGCATTATATACACTCCTAACAGTTTAGTCAGTTGGCAGTGGCCATAGTTATCAAATTGGCTATCATGGTATCACATGTTTGTGTTCAGTTAATGCTTATTTTATTTAATATTGGCCCCAAAGTGCAATGTGATAAAAAGGAGTCACTAGGGTATAAGACAAAGACAAACAGAAAAGACACTGTAGTGTGCCACTACCTAAGGCACTCAGCTTACACTGTGAGTCATGGAGTATCCTCTGAGGACAAGGAAGACGTGCCACATGGCTACACCTAGCAAAAATAAACAAGGCACAAAGGTGATTTGGCTATGGTAGCTGTCATTCCATTGGGCAGGTGATTTAGCTAATCTGGCTAGCTAGGCAGATGTCCCCTCCCTCCCTTGCCAGTCTAGTGTGTCCTTCCTGACAAGCTGCACATGTGCTTACAGAGAACAGCCTTTCCCAACAGAAGATTGATCTTGGGTCGGGGATCTATGAGAGGCTCAATCCCTTGCTAGAACCTCCAAACAAATTTTGGAAGTCTGTTTGTAGGAGAATGTAGGGTTGTCAAGTTTTCAGGATTCTAGACACTTCTAAATCACGTGCTACATCCAATAGTCTGTCTTTCTTTGAGAAAGTAAAACAAATACTCAAAATGTTCTCAGCATGAACATGCTCCCACACACCTTCGTATTCTTTCTAAAATCTACTTTTCCAGTACTAAGTAATGTCGCAATAAAAGATGACCAGGCATAGTCAGGAAGCATAGAAAGAGCACACACCAGGCAAAGGCATCATTACTGAGAGTCTCACGTGCAAACTACACAACTACGCTTACTGTGTAACATAAACAAAACACATGCTTAATCATTTTAACAGGGGTCTGGGATCTATATATTAAAAGGTAACAGCAGAATTGAAGCAGAGCTAAATAGGAATCCAACTATTTAAAAAAAAATAACAATCCCAGCACTTGGGGGTGGGGGTGGGGCTGGTACAACCTTGAACCATGAGTTCAAGGCCATCCTGGGCTACACTGTGAAACTTCATTTCAAACCATTGCAACAGCCAGGCTAAGGGTATACGCATAGCGTAGCTATAGTATGCCTGGTGTATGCTCAGCAGGCTTGAGATGATGGACTTTAATCCTTACATCTTTCAAAAGTTCAGCAAATCAGTTAATAGCCAAGCCTAAGATTTTAATACTAAGTGACACATGACTGAAGGGAAAACTAAAAAAAACCGGAAGATGAGAGAGAATAAATTATGAGAATGCAACACAGAAAAACAACAGTAATGGAAAACACAAAGGAAATTATTAAGAGATCTGGGTGGACTCAAAGAGAAGATCTAAAAGATCGTTTGAAATATCAAAAGAAAGGGAGCCTGAGGCAGAAGCAGTAGCCAAGGAGACAGTGGCATGTGATCCAGTCTCCTTCTGAGTCACCATCAGTTCTTGTCACCATCACCAGTTCTGGTCTCAGGTCATTTCAGGAGTCGGCCAGCCAAAGCACCTAGAGGTCCTCTAGGGGGCAATGTTGCCCAGTCCAGGTGCAATCAGAGCTTGACAAAGCTGAAAAAAAACACCCAAATGCTCTCTGTGGATGAAAGACAAGGCAGTTAGCCTTGAGAGGAAACGAGAGTTCTAACCTGACAGTGAGAGAGGAAGAGAGACAGAGACCTAGAATGACCCCTAAGCACAGAAACAGGTTCCCTGTGTCTGGAGCACAGAGGCATGGCCAGGTGATCAGAAGACTGCAAAGAAGAAGGCAGCACTAGGATATCAAGAATCTCTGAGCCACCCGGACATTAAAACCTCATTCTTGGGGCTGTGGAGGCCATGATTTCATTTTAAGTGGAGTGGGAGATATGATTGGACATATATTTTGGAAGAACTGCAGGTGTAGAACTGGAGAACTGACTGGAGAGGGGAGTGTGGTGAGCCGGCATGCTGTGGGGCCTTTGTCAGCCACTTTGATGGAAGCTGAAGATAACCTGTGCTAAGTAAACAAGGTACAGACCAAATGGCAATGCTTGACATTCTCATAGGTAATCTTAAATTTGACTCATTGGTCCAAACTGGGAAGCAAAGAGTTTATGGTTATTAAAAACAGTATCATAAATCTATATTTTTTCTATTGTGCTTTTATAGTTTTTAAAATTTTTTTATATGTGTTCATCTTTTAAATTTATCAATAATTAATGTAGATAACTTTGGGAATAAGAAAAACAATTTGTTAAAATGTTTCAAGTTAGACAAAAATCACAAAAGGACATCAGGAATGAGTTCATCAAATTAAAATTACTTAATTCACACTCTCTAACTACTACAAAATACAGTTTAAAAGTAATATGGACTGTTTAATTGTTTGGCATAGAAGAGACTCACATTTCAAATTCATTAGACCCGATTTGAATATTCTAATTACAGAGTGGTCATAAGGACTTTTATTCTGAGACTTTGTCTCATTCACAATGGATTCACAATCACAACAAATAACTTATTTAAGGCAGTTCAAAAGGAAAACTGGAAGACTTTAGTCTTCAACCAGAGAAGGGTCTAGTTTCTGCCAGTGGTTTCTGGCTTTGCCCTGTCACTCCTCACCATACAAGGCATTTTGTGTTGTCTCTCCTGCACTGATGATCCCTGGTGTCCTGACATGGTGGCCCAACAGCGCAGCTCCTTCCATGGAGAACAGCACTGAAGCAATTCCTCCATGAAGGCTCACTCCCCACTGCTTCTGCCTAGCATTTGATGACCAGATCTGTCTCTGAGAGCTGCCTTTCTCCCGCCACTTTGGGGATGTTGTGCAAAAGAGGGATCAATCATCCTGTCTTCCTAAAACCAGTCTTTGTTCCAGACCTGTCAACCAGGCCAAGGCTGAGATACTGTCCTTTTCACCCAAACCCTTCTACACTGTCTTTCCAAATGACAAAAGGCACAGCACATCTGTGTTTCCCAATAGTCCTGGGTTGTCCATCACAGATCTTCAGACTTCAGAAAAACACAGAGCCTGTCAGTGGATGGCACTGACACAAACACCTCAGTTTGAGGTGGAGAAATCGGTTCCATTCTTCCTGATGAGCTCCAGACCCTCAATGATAGATCAGAAGATTTGCTAAAAATGGAAGGGATAGCATAAAAGATAAGAGATTATATGAAAAAATCCTGGGCAATTAGGAAAAAAAATACTCTTCTACATAATTCAGGAGCAAAGTAGGCTAAGCAATAGTTTATAGGCAGTGAAACACTCATATTTTAAATCTGTGACATCATAGTTAGATACATGAATGGGGCTAAATACTTTCATTTTAAAACATGAAAAGGCTCAAATAAATGAAATATTCAGCTCAAAGCACTACCCCATGACAACTAAAGGAAAGACCAGTTAACAGGTTAAAAAGCAAAAGCATTAATTGGCTCAGACATGTTTTTTTTTTTTCTATAAAAAGGATAGGATAGTCCTTCTGGTCTGAGCTGGTCCCCTGAACAGACCTTGGGCACTAGCTCCCCACCCAGTCCCACAATATCCAGAAGAAGCTCAACTCCCAGGTGCTCTAATACATCCAGGATCATAGGATCTCAGGAGCTTGGTCACACCAGGATTTCAGGATCCCAGAGGTAGCTTGACTATCAGGAGCTCTGACACACACAGGATCTCAGGACAACAGGATCCCAGAATCACAGGATCACAGAGACAGTTAGACTCCGAGGAGTTCTGACACAACCAGGATCACAGGAGAGACAGGCTCCAATCAGAGACATCGAGGGAAAGTAGCACTAGAGATAACCAGATGTTGAAAGGCAAGCATAAGAACATAAGCAACAGAAACCAAGGTTACTTGGCATCATCAGAACCAAGTTTTCCCACTACAGCAAGTCCTGGATACACCATCACATTGGAAAAGCAAGATTCAGATCTAAAATCACTTCTCATGATGATGATAGAAGACTTTAAGAATTACATAAATAACTCCCTTAAAAAACACACAAGAGAACACAGGTAAACAGGTAGAAGCCCTTAAAGAGGAAACACAAAAATTCCTTAAAGAATTACAAGAAAATGCAACCAAAAGGGTGAAGGAATTGAACAAAACCATCCAGGACATAAAAATGGAAGTAGAAACAATCAAGAAATCACAAAGGGAGACTACACTGGAGATAGAAAACCTAGGAAAGAAATCAGGAGTCATAGACACAAGCATCACCAACAGAGTACAAGAGATAGGGGAAAAAAATCTCAGGTGCAGAAGATACCATAGAAAATATTGACACAACTGTTAAAGAAAATGCAAAATGCAAAAAGTTCTTAACACAAAACATCCAGGAAATCCAGGACACAATGAGAAGATCAAACCTAAGGATAATAGGTATAGAAGAGAATGAAGATCCCAACATAAAGGTCCAGTAAATATCTTCAGCAAAATTATAGAAGAAAACTTCTCTAACCTAAAGAAAGAGATGGCCGTGAACATACAAGATGCCTATAGAACTCCAAATAGACTGGACCAGAAAAGAAATTCCTCATGTCACATAATAATCAAAATACCAAATGCACAAAACAAAGAAAGAATATTAAGAGCAGTAAGGGGAAAAGGTCAAGTAACATACAAAGGTAGACCTATCAGAATTACACCAAACTTCTCACCAAAGACTATAAAAGCCAGAAGATCCTGGGCAGATGTCATACAGACTCTAAGAGAATGCAAATGCTAGCCTAGGCTACTATACCCAGAAAAACACTCAATTACCATAGATGGAGAAACCAAGATATTCCATGACAAAACCAAATTTACACAATATCTTTCCACAAATCCAGCCCTACAAAGGATAACAGATGGAGAACTCCAACATAAAGAGAGAAGCTATACTTGAGAAAAAAGCAAGAAAGTAATCTTCTATTAACAAACCCAAAAGAAGATAGCCACACAAGTATAATTCCACCTCTAACATCAAAAATGGCAGGAAGCAACAATCACTTTTCCTTAATATCTCTTAACATCAATAGACACGATTCCCCCAATAAAAAGACATAGAATAACATACTGGATTTGTAAACAGAACCCAGCATTTTGTTGCATACAGGAAACTCACCTCAGTGACAAAAACAGACACTACCTCAGAGTAAAAGGCTGGAAAACAATTTTTCAAGCAAATGGTCCTAAGAAACAAGCAGGAGTAGCCATTCTAATATCGAATAAAATTGACTTTCAACCAAAAGTTATCAAAACGGATAAGGAAGGACACTTCATACTCATCAAAAAAAAAAAAAAAAAAATCTACCGAGATGAACTCTCAATTCTAAACATCTATGCTCCAAATGCAAGGTCACCCACATTCATAAAAGAAACTTCACTAAAGCTCAAAGCACACATTGCACCTCACATAATAATAGTGGGAGACTTCAACACCCCATTCTCAGTAATAGACAGATCATGGAAACAGAAACTAAACAAAGACACAGTGAAATTAAGAAAAGTTATAAACCAAATAAATTTAACAGATATTTATAGAACATTTCATCCTAAAACAAAAGAATATACCTTCTCAGCATCTAATGGCAACTTCTCCAAAATTGACCATATAAATGGTCACAAAACAGGCCTCAACAGATACAAGAAGATTGAAATAATCCTATGCATCTTATCAGATCACGTGGACTAAGGCTAGTCTTCAATAACAACAAAAACAACAGAAAGCCCACATACACATGGAAGCTGAACTATGCTCTATTCAATAATAACTTGGTCAAGGAAGAAATAAAGAAAGACTTTTTAGAATTTAATGAAAACAAAGGCACATCATACCAAAACTCATAAGACACAATGAAGGCAGTGCTAAGAGGAAAACGCTTAGCTCTAAGTGCCTCCAAAAAGAAACTGGTGGGAGCATATACTAGCAGCTTGACAGTGCACTTGAAAGCTCTAGAACAAAAAGATGCAAACACACCCAAGAGTAGTAGATGGCAGAAAATAATCAAACTCAAATTCAGGCCTGAAGTCAACCAAGTAGAAATAAAAAGAACTATACAAAGAATCAACAAAACCAGGAGCTTTTTCTTTGAGAAAATCATCAAGATAGATAAACCCTTAGCCAGACTAATCCAAGGGAACAGAGACAGTATCCAAATTAATAAAACCAGAAATGAAAAGGGAGACATAACAATGGAAACCAAGGAAATTAAAAAAAAAATCATCAGATCCTATAACTAAAGCCTATGATCAGCAAAATTAGAAAATCTGGATGAAATGAACAATTTTCTAGACAGATACCAGGTGCCAAAGTTAAATAAGGATAAGATAACCCATCTAAATAGTCCCATAACCTCTAAAGAAATAGAAGCAGCCATTAAAAGTCTCCCAGTCAAAAACACCCAGGACCAGATGGGTTTAGTGCAGAATTCTATCAGACCTTCAAAGAAGACTTAATACCAATACTCTTCAAACTGTTCCATGAAATAGAAACAGAAGGAACAATACCCAATTCTATGAAGCCACAATTATGCTCACACCTAAACCACACAAAGACACAACAAAGAAAGAGAACTTCAGACCAATCTCCCTTATGAACATCAATGCAAAAATACTCAATAAAATTCTCACAAACTGAATCCAAGAACACATCAAAATGATCATTCACCACGATTAAGTAGGCTTCATCCCAGGGATGCAGGGATGGTTCAATATACAGAAATCCATCAAGGTAATCCACTACATAAACAAACTCAAAGAAAAAACACATGATCATCTCACTAGATGCTGAGAAAGCATTTGACAAAATTCAACATCCCTTCATGTTAAAAGTCTTGGAAAGATCAGGAATTCAAGGCCCATACCTAAACATAGTAAAAGCAATATACAGTAAACCAGTAGCCAACATCAAATTAAATGGAGAGATACTTGAAGCAATCCCACTAAGATTAGGGACTAGACAAGGTTGCCCACTCTCTCTCTACCTATTCAATATAGGAAGTCCTAGCCAGAGCAATTAGACCACAAAAGGGATACAAATTGGAAAGGAAGAAGTCAAAATTTCACTATTTGCAGATTATATGATAGTATACTTAAGTGACCCCAAAACTTCCACCAGAGAACTCCTAAACCTGATAAACAACTTCAGCAGAGTGGCTGGATATAAAATTAACTCAAACAAATCAGTAGTCTTCCTCTACTCAAAGGATAAACAAGCTGAGAAAGAAATTAGGGAAATGACACCCTTCACAATAGTCACAAATAATATAAAATACTTTGGTGTGAGTCTAACCAAGTAAGTGAAAGATCTGTATGACAAAAACTTCAAATCTCTGAAGAAACAAATTGAAGATGATCTCAGAAGATGGAAAGATCTCCCATGCTCATGGACTGGCAGGGTTAACATAGTAAAAATGGCCATCTTGCCGAAAGCAATTTACAGATTCAATGCAATCCCCATCAAAATTCCAACTCAGTTCTTCACAGAGTTAGAAAAAGCAATTCTCAAATTCATTTAGAATAACAAAAAACCTAGGATAGCAAAAACTATTTTCAACAATAAAAGAACTGGGGGAATCACCATTCCTACCACAAGTTGTATTACAGAGCCATAGTGATAAAAAAAAAAAAAAACAAAAAAAACAAAAAAACGGCATGGTTTTGGTACAGAGACAAGCAGGAAGATCAATAGAATAGAATTGAAGATCCAGAAATGGAAATGAACCCACATACTTATGATCACTTGATCTTTGACAAAGGAGCTAAAACCATCCAGTCGAAAAAAAAGACAGCATTTTCAACAAATGGTGCTGGTTCAATTAGAGGTCAGCATGTAGAAGAATGCAAATTGACCCATTCTTATCTCCTTGTACAAAGCTCAAGTCCAAGTGGATCAAGGACCTCCACATAAAACCAGATACACTGAAACTAATAGAGGAAAAAGTGGGAAAGAGCCTCGAACACATGGGCACAGAAAAAAATTTCCTGAACAAAACACCAATGGCTTATGTTCTGAGATCAAGAATCGACAAATGGAACCTCATAAAATTGCAAATTGTCTGTAAGGCAAAGGTACTGTCAATTGGACAAAACGGCAACCAACAGATTGGGAAAAGATCTTTATCAATCCTACCTCTGATAGAAGGCTAATATCCAATATATACAAAGACCTCAAGAAGTTAAACTCCAGAGAATCAAATAACCCTATTAAAAATTGGGAACAGAGCTAAAGAAAGAATTCTCAACTGAGGAAACTCGAATGGCTGAGAAGCACCTAAAGAAATGTTTAATATCCTTAGTCACCAGGGAAATGCAAATCAAAACAACCCTGAGATTCAACCTCACACCAGTCAGAATGGCTAAGATCAAAAACTCAGGTGACAGCAGATTCTGGCTAGGATGTGGAGAAAGAGGAACATTGTTTCATTGCTGGTGGGATTGCAAGCTGTTATGACCACTCTGGAAATCAGTCTGGCAGTTCCTCAGCAAACTGGACATAGCACTACCTGAAGATCCAGCTATACCACTCCTGGGCATATACCCAGAAGATGCTCCAACATATAACAAGGACATATGTTCCATTATGTTCATAGCAGATTTACATATAATAGCCAGAAGCTGGAAAGAACCCAGATGTCCTTCACCAGAGGAATGGATACAGAAAATATGGTACATATAGAGAGTGTGCTAGGGTGAGTTGCTAAGTCCTGATTGAACAAGTTACCTGCTGTAGCCAAACAATGAAGTTTGATTGTTGAACCTTGGTGTTTAGTCTTAGGAATAAGTCAGGGGTCAACTAAAGGAACAGATGTCGGGGATAGCTTTAGAAATATAATCTAATATTGTTGGGGACAGAAATATAATCTAATGGTTTTTAACAAGGGAGAGAGAAGAGGAAAAGACAAAGCCTGTTGGGCCATGTTTGCCACGCTCGGGCCTATTAGTGATCTTCAAAATCAATGAACCAAAGTGGAAGAATAAGGTTTGGAGATAGACCCACACATGAACAGAGACTCAAAACACAAAATGATTCTCAGCTTTGCAGAGGGTAAAGGAGAATCTTTGATAAGTAGTTCTAAGCCAACTGGGTATCTCCTGGTAAGAAATGCGCCTGGAGCCTTATCTGCCAGCATCAGCATCAATGAGTTCCAGAGTGTATGCCAATCAAAGAGTAGAGCATGGAAAGACGGCACAGATGCTTTCACAGGATCAGCAACTGCCTCACCAAGGAGAGTCAAAGGTTATTTGCCGTAAAAGAAAATGTAGAGAATGCACACTGTCTAAAGCAAGTGCCACTGTTCACCAAAAGCTACGATTAACAGATGAAAAGACAGCGAAGACTCACATCTAAGTTCAAAGAGTCCTGCAGAGTTCGAAGAGCTCAGATGAACAACACACGAGTAAAAGATTTTAAGATGCTTCTCCAAAGAGAACACTCAAATGCTTGATAAACATGCAGGAATGCACTCGCTTTTTAGACCTGAGAATTTAATAACCACTTCAAGGTCAGGAGGAGAGTTTGTAGTGAAGCCCAGATGAAAACCAGTGTGTTTCTTAAGTGTGTTAGTCCAATAACATTAGTAATTCCATGCCCTCTGTCTTCCTGTCTTACCAGGCCTGCCCTTATCTTTCTGCATTTCCAGGAACATTCCTACCAGATCTCAAAAACCAGCTCAGTTTGCATCACTGTGAAGTCTGTCGGCTCTAACACTTGCTTGAGCCTCTTTCCCATGTCCAGGGCTTCCAATAGGGATCCCAAACTGAGCCTGCCTGTACTGACACAGCAGATACTGTAAATGACGGAGACAGCAAAGAATGGGGGACCACACATGGGGCAAGCCTGGTCTACAGGGTAGACTCACCTGATCTTCAACTGACAATATGATATCAAGAAGACAAAGTTTGACTTGTGTGAGGAGTCTTCTTTGAAATGGTGTTTTGTTGTTGTTTAAATTGGGGGGGGGGGGGGAAACGTGGTAGTTTGACTATGCTTGGCATGATTAGGAGGTGTGGCCTTGTTGGAGGAAGTGTGTCACTGTGGGTGTGGGCTTTAAGACCCTAGTCCTAGCTGCCTGGAAGCCAGTCTTCTAGTGGCCTTCAGATGAAGATGTAGAACTCTTAGCTTCTCTGGCACCATACCTGCCTGGATGCTGTCTTGATGATAATTGACTGAACCTATGAACCTCTAAGCTAGCCCCAATTAAATGTGGTCTCTAAGTTCATATTAAAAACTGACCAACCTCTTGGGTTGAGGTGTTGCTTCTCTTTGAGAGGTATTTCCAGACAAGGCAGAAAAGGGCCACTTAGTAAAGTCTCAAACATACATTCTTACCTCCAGTGTCCCTGAGCCCTGGAAGGAAGAGAAGATATAAGACGATTCTCTCAATCCCCCAACTCTCGATCCCCCCACCCCACCCCCCACCCCCCAAATGTTCTAGGAAACCACTTTGCTGGAGTGCATCATTCCAGGAGGAATGAGGTAGAGGGACATTTGACATAAATCCATGTCTGCCACACTGGGGCAGTATAACTACACCCTGCCACCATTCTGCCAGCCACTGGGGCTTATACAGCCCCAGCCCTAAATCCCTGGAGAGAAGCCCTGCTTGATGAACAGAACAGGCAGATGGGCAGGCTTGTAGAGGGCCAAGCATGTATTTGGGACACTGTGTTCTCTTGTCTAGGATAAAAATTGAAGTTGAAAATAGCTCAATCCATGTGGTGAGAAGTGCTTAGGAGGGGGATTAAGCAGGGAAACACATTATCAAGGATAATATTGGTGGTTTTCCTCCAGGGAATCCCAAATAGGCAGTTCTCCTTTCTAAGTGAGCCGGGTAAACATCTTGTCTGTCTCTGACTCTGCTTTGGTTCAGAAACAATCTGAGCAGAATCTTCTTTTATTAGCAACAAAAATCCAATTTCTTTTTTTCCATTCAATTCAAGAGAGAACTGAGTGAATAGAGCAGAGCTGACAAAAAGCCATTTCCAAAAGAGTGTTGTTGACTGACAGGATGGGTGTTGGAATGCATTTCACTCGGCACTAAAGCAATGCCGAGAACTGGGTTCTCATAACCAGGTCGGAAGACCCCGTTAGGCCACTGTAAAGCAGTGGTAAACTTAGAACTAGCTTGCCTTGCTGATAAACCTACTATGAAGAAGAGAAAATAGCATTCACCTGAGAAAGAGTACCTACTAACAACGCCAAGCAAAAGATTGAAATGCTAGTGACCATTTGTTAATATTTACTGATGCATGATGTGGTCAACCTGAGTTTTATGTTGAGATCAGCCTGGAAGGGCAAGATTCCCGTGAGAGGACAAAGCCGGAAGGAAGAGGGTAAAGGAAGAAGCAGGGTGAGTCTGAAGAACCACGTGGCTGCTCCCCCAGACCTTCAGTGGGGAGAACAGAGACAGGAGCCTTAATGGAAGTAGGAGATGCTGGAGCAAGAGATTACTGGGTCTCCTGAGGGTGTTTGTAAGGTACTAGAAGGAAAGAAAGATGGGGAGAGGTTAAAGGACACATTTCCTCCAACAAGGCCTCATAATCTGCCTAACCCTTTCCAAGTAGTACCACTTCCCTGATTCAAATATGGAGCACACTAGGACCATTCTTACTCAAACCACCACAGTATGCCTGTTTGTTTTCTAAAGAGAGAGAAAGAAAGGGTGTGAATGGGTGGGGGGGGGGGTCTGGAAAGAGGTAGGGGAGGGGAAACTGTGATCAGAATATGTTGTATGAAATTTAAAAACATAAAATGATGATGAATGAGATGAACCATGCACTGAGAGAGAGAGTGGACAATGGGAACACAAACTTACAGGGTGCTGGAAGATGTTGTACTACCCAAAGAGCGGTTCCAGGAAAGGCACTTACGGAAATGACTGGAGCCTTGTATAAAGGAAAGAATATGTTTATGCAACATGAATGACCCAGCTCTGATCTGCCTCCTCTTCCTTTCTCCCTTTCCCAGTCTCTGTTAGGGAGACATGGGAGACAGAGGGGGAGAAGCTCAAGCCCTTATCTATTAAATCCTGCCCTCTTAGTAAATGTGGTTCAACTGCAAACAACAAACTCTCCAACAAGGCATGCAATTGCATTACAGGTCTGTAAGCTGACTCCTGCTTTAAACTTAGTTTAGAATTAAACTCTATTCCTTGCCCGTGGTGAGCCCTAACAAACACTGAACGATAAGCCAGTTCTGTGTGATTATTTTATAGCCGTCCAAGTTTGTCAGAAGCTATTGTTTAGAATTTAGAAATCATGTTAAGAAATGAGCCCAAGGGAGGTCTGAGTGAGGTGGAGTGTGAACCTATAAATGGAATACATATAACCATGCCCCAGCTTAGTCTGCAATCTCGATTGGTCCCTTTTTCTCTCTCCTCAGAAGGCAGAACTTCTTATTTCTTCACTTAAAAAAAAAAATCAGATTGAACCAGGGAAAGTTAAAGGAGAAAAAGGATTGAGCATAGACGTTACAACCTTATATAACAGGTATTTTTATAACACAATTTAAACCTAATACGGCTTTCCTTTGGTTGCTATATTTATTTTTGAGAGCACAGTGCTTTGGAATCACACACTGGGCAGGATTGTTCCCGACTGCTCAGTCCACCCTGGGGCTTTCTCTCCACTTAGAGGCTGGCTCTGTCTGTGTTTTTGCAGTCAGTGCTAATAAAGCAATGCATGTCTTTTTTTGGGCAGACAGTGGGAAGCACCCTTTGTCAGATTTTGAGTTTGAGGCCACAATCAAATAAAAAAAAAAAAAAAAAAAAGAAGGCCAGAGGCATATCCACCTGCAAGCCTACTCCTCCCCCACCCGCATGCTTCATTAAGGTGGAGGAGTGATCCTGGTAGAGAAGAGAAGTTAATCTTAACTGGCAATGAAAGGAAGAAAATGTTTCTTTCTCCAGAAAGTAAAATTCTCTGATACCTAAAAGAAACTAATTAGGTCAGCAAAGAGAAAACTTGTCTTTGGGACGTGGACAAAAAAGATCTAGACCTGAGACTCTCCTAGATTAGGACAGGCACAGCAGACCCAAGGAACGTGATCTGAATTTGATGAACAGATTAAATGGAAACTATACCCCCAACTTGTGTGATGCAGGCAACTTTTGCTTATGTAACCTGATAAAACAGCCTGCCTCCATTGTGGGCTTGAAAGCTCTCTTACAGTAAAGTCGAATTAGGCTCATTTCTATGTGTGGTTAAATCTCAGTTTCTCAAGGGGTCGGCTATGCCCCCATGATTCTGTATGCCTGTAGAACCTCACCTTTGTTTCAAACAGTTGTTATGACCACCTTGCAAAAATGTCTTTGCTTCAGAAGACTATTATGTTCAACTTGTTATGTTCTTCTTCTGTAGTCACGCCCATTGCCCGGCAAATCCCTCATTTAGAAACCCTTATCTTACCCATTTCAAATTCTGATTTCTTAATCCCTGCCTTCAGGGAGAGACGTCGAGTGTATACAAATAAAAAAGGTTTGCTTTAATTAATTTGGCCATGATGCTTTGGGTTGGTGGCTTTTCTCCCCACATATGTGGGATTAAAACAGTCTCCCTGCTTTTGTCTAGAGCTGTTGATATGATAAAGAAGAAGCCATTATCTTGCTCTTGAGCTATAAATGTTCATGGTCCAGCCATCCTCAGAGTGTTCATAGAATCTGTCATACTCAAAGACAAGCAAATAAATGACCCCCTCCGCCCCCTCTGATCAGCTACACAGCTGGAAACAGCACCCCAAACTTCCAAGACGGCTTGTCTGCCCTGAGAATGGCCAAGCTAAGAGCTGGGAGGGGAAGTGGCTTAAATGAAAGTGGTAGAGAAAACTCAGAATGCAGCAAGGATCAACCATGAACAGACACGGTCTGTTCACAAACATCACTCACTACACAAGAGGAGAATAATACACTTTAAAAAGGACTCTTCTACAAACTCTAGTCTATACATGTGCACTTGTGCAAATGTGTGCAGAGGCCAGAGGTTGATGTCAGGTGTCTTCCTCAACCACTCTTCACCCTGTTTTTCTATTTTAATGTGGTATGTGTGTGTTTGCATGTTTCCAAGCATGCATGTAGATGCAAGGCACGTGGATACACATACATGTAGAGGCTCCAGTTTGCAAATATTGTTGAGAATTATTCTCCATTGCTCTTCTGCTTTATTCAGGCAAACCCAGAGCTCACTGATATGGCTAGTCTAACAAACTTACTTCAGAGATGCACTGTTTCTGCCTTCCACTCTGGAATTACAGGCCTACCTACTACCAAGCCCATCCAGCAGCTACATGTGTTCTGAGGGTCTAAATGCCAGTCTTCATGCTTGAACAGCAAGCTTGTTACCCATTGAGCCATGCCTCTAGTTCCCCCACCTGGTATTTTGAGACAGGTCTCTCACTGAATCTGGAGCTTGCTAATTTGGCTACACTGGCTGCTCAACAAGGACCAGGAATCTGCCTCCCTAGAGCTGAGATTACAGGCACATGTCACTGTGCCTAGATTTTTACATGGGTTCTAGGGGATCAAACCCAAGGCTTTATGTTTGCACAGAAAGCACTCAACTGGCTGAGATATCTCTCATGCCCCACAAACCCTAAGTTTTGAACACACATATCACCACTAAGATAAACCTCAGAGCTTCAGAAGTTTAACATGACTGAAAAACTCTGTAAAGAAAAAAAGCCATTTAGGAGTTGTCATCTGCTCTTCCTTTGCCTACATTGCCAACTGTGCAGAGGTGGGGAGGAAAGGAAGGAGTAAGTGTGTTGATCAGACCCACCGGAGAGGGAGGGCATGGCCAAAAGCAGGGACGTGGGTGAGCAAGGAGGAGGGTGTGAGGGCCCTGGCATTTACAGAGTGCAGAGGAGTGGGGAAAAGAAAGTTGGAACAGTACCCATGAATTATGACTTCTATCTTTTCAAAATTTTAGAAGTTGGAGTAAAACTGAAATACCTATTCATCCAGAAATCATTTTAACACTGGACTGTGCCTGTGAGTCTATCAGTGTGGTGGTTTGAATAAGGACTCAAAGTTTTGAATGTTTGGTCCTCAGTAGGTGGAGCTGTTTAGAAAGGATTAGGAGGTGTGGGATCATTGGAGGAGGTGTGTTGGGAGGGGGAGGCTTATGAGATTTCAAAAGCCCACACCATTCCCAGTTAGCTCTCTCTATCTGTCTCCTCCTTATGGATCAGCTTTAAGTTCTTAGCTACTGTTCCAGCACGGGGGCTGTCTGCTTGTGACCATGGCCTTTGCCATGATGGTCATGGACTTGATCAACCTCTGAAACTGCAAGCCCCAATAAACTCTTCCATAAGTCACCTTTGCCGTAGTATCTCTTCACAGCAATTGAAAATTAAAGACATGGTGTGACAGAAATGAAGTAACAAGACCTCCTATCTGTGCACAGGTTAAATTATAGAAAGTGCAGTCACTCTGATTATTTCAAACACTTTCTTTATGACCTAAGGCCAGTCATGGGCTGTCAGGGGCATCCTTGCTTATTATACACTGAAGGCCTAAAATCAGCCATAGACCTAAGTCAGCCTGCTAACACAAAGTCTTGAGTCTCTGTGGAAAAACACTGAACAAATGGCCATAAGATCTTGTAAACAAGTAGCCTTGGTGGAAATTTACCAGCCTGGATAGTCATAGACCTTGTGGATAGGTAGACTTGGTGGATAGTACCAACTTAGGTAAGGACAAGTGAATCATAGGCAGAGTCATAGTGACCTGTCTCCTGAAACTTCACCCATCTGATACCCTGTTCTGAAAGATATCTGTACTCCCCTTGAACACCTATGCTCCTGTGTCATCCCCTCCCCCACATCCTGCCTTTGTGTGTTTATAACCCCTGTGTGAAAAAGTAAAAATTATGATTTGATCAGACTATAGACAAATCGTGGTTCTTTGCATTCACCTGTCTCCCCCATTCTCTCTTCCAGGTGATCTCCCCGGATCCTGTTCACTGCCCTGCTGGATGGGGCAATGGGCCAAGTACTTCATAATCTACGTCTTACAAAATAATGCCTCCTACCTTTATTATCCATTTGCAATTAAGCACATTTATGCAAGGCCATTATTCAAAAAAATAATTGAGGGCCAAAGAGGTGGCTCAGCTGTTAAAATCTAGGCTCACGACCAAAAAGAATGTAATTGAGAATATAAAACTCTACTGTAAGGGATTCACTGAAAAAGATTTTTTAAAGAGACACAGACAAATATACTGCAAATGTGCAAATAGACCAAACCTACGTGTGTGTGTGTGTGTGTGTGTGTGTGTGTGTGTGTATGCAGCATCTTTAAATGGCTATGGTGGTATGCACATTATCATCACCACTTTCAATATTTGAAAACAACCTTTTAGGCTATCTTCAGGACACTGTATTAGCTAGATTTTTCCTTGTGTGGCACCGTATAAAGAGGAAAGAGTTGTTCAGTTTATAGAGGTTTAGTCTATCTTGGTCAAATGTGTACTAGAACAATTGCACGTTGGTGGACAGGAAGCGGAGAAGGAAGAAAGGATGCTGGATCAAACATAGCTTTCCCCTCCCCCCCCCCCCCCATGAGACTCGGGCAGAGTCGCACAGGAGAAGCGGGATTCGAACCGGGAGGCACAGGGAGAGCAGAGGGCGGGGGCTCACCCTCTGCATGCGGCTGCCTAAGCTGCTGAGCCACCGCTCATTCTCTCGCCACCGCTCATTCTCTCGCCACCGCTCATTCTCTCGCCACCGCTCATTCTCTCGCCACCGCTCATTCTCTCAGACATAGCTTTCAAAGTCATAACCTGGAGTCCATTTCCTCCAGCCAGGCCCTATCTCCCCCAAATAGTGTTGCAAGTGTGGGGTCAAACATAATACACACGCCTGTTGGTGATATCTCACGTTCAAACCATAACACTATTCAGGGCAGCGCAGAATTCATTAAAATGGCTCCATGAGGCACACATTTTCAAGCATGTCAAGTAGAAGTGCAAATAAACTTCCCATGTTTTCCGTATTGTATCAGCAGCCCTGGGGGAAAGATATCACCCATAAGGTAGATACTGGTAAAGAAACTGTGCCAAAGAAATGAAAGTTTTATTTTATAGATATTTCTAAATGAATAGTGCATAGAAAAGCTGTACAGAAAAATACAATATTTCAACCCAAGAAAATTTTAATTAGAGGGGACAATAGAACTCAGGCAACATGATGGGGAAGTGGGGATTACTGAGATTAAAGGTTTAAGTTGGGATCGAGTTGGGAGAGGAAACAGTATAGGGTGAGAGACAAATCTAAGAGTATATAAAGAATCCTTGTAGAGCTCCGCTAATACCAATAACTGGCTGCTCCAGTGCGCATGCGTCACCTACATCACACATTCCCGTCCAAGGCCCAGGGAACATCATGAAACAGCCAGAAGAAATAGTGTAAGAGACTGTGGGTTAGGAGTGGGGCTGTGAACTTCTGGACATGGCATGGCTGTTACACACAGCAAACCACAGCAGCTGTGGTCACCTGTATTGTCAAGCCAGCCAAGATTCCAGCATGGGTTCGGGAGTGGCCCCAAGGCCCCAGGCTTTGGAATAAGCTATCAGCATTTTGGGCAAGGAGAGTTATTTTTCTTAGAGGGTGCAGTAGGTTGCCCATGCCCTATTGAGTAGCCCCACAATCACGTGCATACAGACAGCACTACCTACAAAGGGAGGCTGTGAAGTTGGGAGGGATACTGGGTGGGGCACTGGTGGGAGTTGGAAGGAGGTAGTGGAAGATGAGTACAATCTGAATACATTGTAGGAACGTGTGCTAGCTTCAAAGAATAAGTAAAACCTTTTATTAAAAATATTCCAGTATCTACTAGGATTGTCAGAAGTTGAACCAGGTGACTTGAGGAGAGAAAATTAGGAAAGGCTAGTAGATTTCCATCCTGTGTTTTTTCATTTCTAGACGGCATCCGTTATCTGTTGTTTTTCTACAAGGCTAGCACTTTAAAGAACCTACAGACATGCTTGGAGAGAAAAAAACATTCATGTAAAGTGTTGATTTTTTTAGTATATTCAGAGCTGTGCAAACCATCAATTTTGAAGATTTTCAAAATCTTCCTTCTTCAAAACAAAAACAAACCAAACAAACACAAACAAAACAAAAACAAAATCCACTGGCAGTCACGCCTCTCATCTCCAAATTCTCTTCCCAGGTTTAAGTAGCTGTTTAGCTGCTTCTGTCTTAGTAGAGAGGCCCCTTTTGAGTATTTCATGGTGGAATAATATAAAATGTAACTCTTATCTACAACGTTGTTCTTTTACTTAGCATAACATTTTCATGACTTAATCATATCCTAAATACTTTATTCCTTTGGTACAAGGTCATATTACATTTTATGGACATGCCATATTTTATTTATCCCTGTGTCAACTGGTGGGCATTTGAATTGTTTCTACCTTCGGATATGAATAATGCTTTAGATTCAATAATAATGCTTTGTATACGAAGAATGCTTGAATGAATGACTGTGCATAAGATTTGGGGGGGGAAGGATGTTAGGCGTGACTATAAAGTGTCTGCTACCCAAGCTCAAGGACATAAGTTTTGAGCCCCATGATCAAAAGACATGTAAAAAAAAAACAGCTAGGGCTTAAACCCCATCACTTGGGGTTGAAGACAGAGACAAGCAGATACAAGACAATCCAGTCAATTGATGAGACCCAGGCTCAATGAGAGTCCCTGTCTCAAAAAATAAGTTGGAGAGAAACAAAGTAAGGTAGCTGATATTTGCTCAAGCTAGGCCTAGTAGGGCAGAATCCCTGATGCCTCCATAACAAAATATAGAACTTCTCCAGCACCATGTCTGCCTGCAGGCTGCCATATTTCCTGCCATGATATAGACTAAACCTCTGAACTGTAAGCCAGCCCCAATTAAATATTTTCCTTTATAAGAGTTGCCAAGATTATGGTGTCTCTTCACAGCAATAAAACCTTAAGTAAAACAAATTGGTACCGGGGACTGGGGTATTGCTGTGATAGGCCTGACCATGTTTTTGTTTGGAGGAATATGGACTTTGCGACTTTGGATTAGAAAAGCACCTTAACTCAAGATGGGCTTAATGAGCCATCCTAGTAGAAACATGGAAGACAATGGTGCTGACGGTGACTTGAACTGTGGATTTCACTCGGCTCAAGGTGTTCCAGAAAAGAATGTTAGTATGTGGCCTAAAGACAGTGTTTGTGATATTTTGGTAAAGAATCTCACAAGCTTAGTATGTGGCTGCTTTTTGCCCTTGTCCAAAAAGTATGCCTGAAGCCACATTGAAGAGTTGTGGATTCATTGTACTGGCAGAGGAAAATTCAAAACAGCCTAGTTTTGACTCTGTCTTGTGGTTACTAGTATTCACTGTTATGAATATCTATAATAAAAAGGAGCTAGCTGAGGAAGGAAAAAAATTTTAAAAATGTACAATTTGAAGAGAAAGGGGTACCAGGAAGTGGAAAGGAGTTAAGTCCTATGTTCAAGGAGATAAAAAGATTGAAGATATTAAATGGCATAAAGGAAGTGGTGAGCTCTGGGAAGACTCCACCTAGCTAAGCTTCCAATTGTGAAAAAGAATTAAAGAAAAAGCTTAGGGCTAGGTATGGTGGTGCATACCTTTAGTTCCAGCACTTGCAAGAAAGAGGCTGGCACATATCCGAGTTTGAGGCCAGCTTGGTCTACAGAGCAAGTTCCAGGACATTCAGGCTTAGGCAGTGAAGAAAATGATCAAAACCAGAAAGCTAGTGTGGGAGGGGCCATGTTCCAGCCCCGGCGAGCAGCAGAACTTGGCAGTTTTGGCCACAGGGTACTGACTTTAGAGTCAAAGATAGGAAAAAGAAATCTCCCTCCATGATTAAGGAAAGCTGCCGCCGCCAGGCAACTGTCAGGAATGTCCCTAGATGGAGGCCTAGAGAGGCCATTGTGTGAAGCTGTGAAGGCAAAGTCTAGATTGCCTTGGAGACCCCATGATATTGGAGATGCCAAAGTCACAAGATACCTGCCAAGGAAAGCTGCTGACAGGGGATGGAAAGGGCCCCAGACAGAGAAGTGTGCTGCAGTCAACAATGCTGAAAGGAGTTGGCAATCTGAAGTGCATTTTGACATCAGACATGGAGATGCAGAGTTTAGAGTTTACCCAGCAGGTTTTCAGCCTTTCTTTGGTCAAGTATTTCCTCACTATGTTCCCTTTCCTCCCTTTTGGAATGGTAATGCATGTTCTGTGCCATTGTATGTTAGAAGTATGTGATCTGCTTTTTAATTTTGATTTTATAGGGGATTACAGTTAAGAGATTGACACGAGTCTCCGAAGAGACTTTGGATTTTTTTAGATTATGGGGACTTTTAAAGTTTGACTTAATGCACTTCTGCATTACGATATAGCTACAAGCCTTTTGGATCAGGGAGCAGAATGTTGTGGCCTGAATAGGAACGGACTTCATAGTCTCATGTGTTTGAATGTGTGGTCCATAGGGAAAGGCATTATTAGGAGGTATGGCCTTGCTGGAGTAGAGGTGGCCTTGTTGGAATAAGTGTGTCACTCTGGAAGCAGAATTGGAAGTCTCATGTGCTCACTAGACCTCAAATTCTGTGGCAGTCTCTCCCTCATGCCTGCAGATCAAGATGTAGAACTCTCGGCTCCTTCTCCAGCACTGTCTGCCGGTACACTTGCCATGTTTCCAACCATGATGATAATGGACTAAACCTCTCAAGTGTAAGCGAGCCCCAATTAAATATTTTCCTTTCTAAGAGTTACCAAGGCCATGGAGTCTCTTCACAGCAATAAAATCCAAACTAAGACAGGGGGATTCCTCTCAAGGTTCTCTCTCCTTCCTCTTTCTCCTTTAGCCTCTCCTCACCCCCATCACATTCATAATGACCATGACTCTTACTCTCTCACTTAAGAGTGATTTCTCTTAATGAAGATCCTCTCCAGGTTTTTGAAGGGAAGCCATCCCCCCCCCCCTCCTTTCAAGGCTGCATGTTGTGTTCGGGATACATTCATATGAATTCTCATTCATTCTCTCTTTCCTTCTGCTTTCCCACTTTAAGGCTTGATCATGCCCACCCCACTATGGTCATAAAGCTTGCTCTCTCCTCAGAAAGCTCATTCTAAAGGGTAATTATGTTAGCTTCCTTCTCTGAAAATCTGCTCTTCCATATAATTTAAACTACCCCACTGAACTGTCTTGTCATCTTCCTGGTAAACCAACAGACTATGAATGAGAACGTTTCTTTCTATAACAGCAGTCTGTTGGTCTATGCTGACTTCTCATATGCCAGTATCACAGGCTTGATTACTGCAGCTTTAATGTAGCATGTTTTAAAATCAACAGTGAATGCTTCAGATGTATTTCTTTTTCCCCCAAGATTAATACTTTTTTCCTCATTTGGAAAGTCTTTAGACATTATTTCTTCAAATGTGATTTTTTTTTCTGCTTTTTTGCCTCCTCTAATTCTGTATTCTAATCACATATCTGTTGGTATTTTTAATGACATACATCCCACATTTCTGAGAGAATCTCTGTTTTCACCTTTGTTCTCTTTTCTCTATTCACCAGATAGCAATAGCTTATTGACATGCCTTCATGTTTGCAGATATTTCTTTAATTTTAAACCTATTGCTGAGGCCTTTTAGTGAGATTTTCATTTTGATCATTGCACTTTGCAACTTCAGACATTACTTTATAAACATACATATGCGTATATGTATGAGTGTAAATGTGTAAAAATTTGTTTCTAGTGATAGTCCCATTTGCCCTTATAATACTACTTCTTCTTCTTCTTCTTCTTCTTCTTCTTCTTCTTATTATTATTATTATTATTATTATTATTATTATTATTATTATTATCATTTTGGTGTTTTGTTCGAGACAGGATTTCTCTGTGTAGCTCTGGTTTGATAGTTCCTATCCTGGAACTTGCTCTGTAAACCAGGCTGGCCTTGAACTCCGAGATCTGCTTGTCTCTGCCTCCTGAATGCTGAGATTAAAGACATCACCAACACCACCCTGTTTTTTCTTTTTAAAGTATGGCTTCTAGCTGGGCACAGTAATGCATGACTGTAATTCCAAGATCATGGTGACATGAAGGCCACCATGATCTACATAATGAATGCCAGGCTGGTTAAATCTGCAAAGCAAACCTTACCTTGAATTAAAAATGGCATGGTTTCTTTCAGTACTTTGAACATATTTATGAACATATTATGAACATACTTGATCTTTGCTAAGGCTAACATTTAGGTTCTCCACAGGGCAAAACATGTTCTCCACACCTTTAAAACATGTGCACGGGCCATACTTTCTTGTTTCTTTTCAAAGCTTTTGATTTTTATGGAAAATTAGACTTCTACTATAATATAATATATATAATATAATATATATTTATTATATTATATATATTATATTATGTTAAGCTTTAAAGTTACCCTTCAGAGGACATTCTCAGCCACACCAATCCTGTATCTTCCACCACAGAATTGAAGGTGGGGAGAGACAGGGAGCAAGTCACATCCCAAGGACCACACCCTCACTACCCGAGATTTAATATTCTTGACTAACTACTTATTTGTTTGCTTATGTCTTCTATGTCCTCTTCAGTCTCTGGAGTTTTCAAGTGCTTTTTTCTTTTACAATAATTTTCCCATTAATGATCTTTCACCAGGGAACAGGTTGAAGGAATTTCTTTACCACCATTCCAGAATTGGACCTCTGGAATTTGAATTTGGTTTTAGCAGAGGGGAAAGCACAGTCCAAGCCAGTTGGCAGCCAGAGAAAAGAAATAACTTGGAAGCAAAACGAACCCACTGGTCATGGTTACTTACCTCCAAGGGATTTTGTGGTCCAGCGCACTCTGGAGTTCGACCACTTCTTGGCTGAACCAGCAGTGGCAAAGCTGTGAGCAGTGATGGGTGACAGCTGAGTACCATTGTGACAAGTGACGTCAGAGCTGGTTTGTTCCGACCACAGAGAGATGGAAAGAGCAGGTTGGAGTGGTAATCAAAGACAAAAATGTGGACTCCAGAAGGAATGTACAACTATGTTCAGCAGGGCGGTGACCAGAGACAGGAAAGGAAGGAGGCTCCAGTGGGGTGGCATGGTGACCAAACAAGTAGTGGGCTCCAGAGAGAAGGCAAAAAGGAGGTGGGGAGTAGGGGTCTCCCCAAGTTTACAAGTGGAATAGTGGGAGGTGGACTGGGAACGTCTTGGGCTGGCATTGTGTGAAATATTCACCTGCCTACTCTAAGACTCTGTATAGCAGCAGTATCAAATAGCCATATTCTATAACCACCTACAAGAAGATGGAAAGTCTGTCACTAAATGAAAGGTAAAAATAAAGAGCAGGAAAAATAGTCAAACTCTAGTCAGTTGCTTTTTGTTGTATTGTATGTATGTATGTATGTATGTATGTATGCATGTATGTATGTATATATGTATTGGTTCAGTTGCTGTTTGTTTGTTTGTTTGTTTGTTTATTGGGTTCTCCAGACATGTTTTCTCTGTGTAGTCTTGGGTGTCCCAGAACTAGCTCTGTAGACTAGGCTGGCCTTGAACTCACAGAGATCTATTTGCCTCTGCCTTCTGGGTGCTTGGATCAAAGGCATGCATCACCACCCCTCAGCACTATTTTTTAAATATGGAAGTTAATTCTGTGAAAGAAACCTAACAACCAAACATTAGCTTAGGTTAATTATTTTAAAAAGTAGAAAAAAATTAAGCTATTGTTTAAACATATTTGGGCATATTTAAATGCTGTTATGTTGATGAACGGTGAGCATGTTACAGACGTATAAGTACAGTACAACTGAGTTATTCTAAATGTAGAAACACACAGCAGAGGATCTGGAAAAACAAATAGCAAAAACACCTGCCAGTGCATTTTACAGTTGACAACCACATAGTATAAGTTATTCCAGGCAATGTTCACCAAAAGTCTACAGAGAAAATAGCATTTGTATATTCATTTTCAAATAAGGACTCTGAGACAAGTAGTAAAATCACTTCTGGAAAGGGCCAACTTAAGACACAAATCTAGATGAGCTTTTCTGGGTGAGGTAGCTTCTGACAGTGTCCTTCCTGATGCATGGAAAATGGCTAACACCTGGCATCCTTCAACAGTGAGACAGTGAGGCTTACTTTATTAATCTGTCATTTGCTTTTCTGTGATTTTCCTTTTCTAAAAGGACTGATTTTTGTCTTTGTGGCTGAGTGTTTGCCTGCATGTATGTATGTATGTATGTATGTATGTGTACTGTACACGTGTCTGGTATCTACAGAGACAAGAAGAGGTGTCAGATCCCCTGGCACTGGAATTACATATGGTTGTGAGCCATCACATGGGTGCTAGGAAGAAGCCTAGGTCTTCTGCAAAAGCAACAAGTACTCTTACCCAGGGATTCAGCTTTCCAGCCCCATTTGTCTGTGTTTTCCCGATTTGCTACAATGAGCACTTACTAGGTGATAAATTCAGATTTGTTTTGAAACAGCCTTAGAATAATCAAACACATTCCACATGGAAATACATATATTCAAATTTGTATCTCCCTTGTAATTTTTAGAAATGGACATGGTAGCGTGTATCTATAATACCAGAACTTGGGGGGCTCAGTCAGGAGGAATGGCGTGAGTGTGAGGTCAGCCCATACTATACAGTGTGTCTCAGGTGAGTCTAAGTTAAACAGTGGGAACCTGCCTCCAAAAGAGAGAAGAAAGAAACAGAACAGGGAGGGAGTGAAGGAGAAAAGAATAAAGAAAAAAAAGACATAGATTTATGTCTTTGACCATAAAAATCTCAGTGTAAAACAAACATTTACAATGTAAGCTTGTCATTATTTGCTTGTCTTGTGAAAAAACTGAACTATATACTTGACACCAAAAGTATAGAAAATCAAATGATTCCTAAGTTACACTTAAAAAAAAAAAAAAGCAGGGTAAGTGAAAACATCCTGACCTAGAGGAAAGTTAAGAAGACTAAAGTCAGTTCAATCCAATAGGCATTTTCTGTAACAGGATTGGGAGCAAGCACTGGGGAAAGTGCCAAAGGATACAATGTGTGTGGAGGGGACCTGGCACTTGAGTGCAGGGCACCTCTTGTCTTCTGCATATCATCTGCTGACTACAGCATGTTGAATCAGCATCCTCAGCCTTATTCCATGTACCACAGATAGCCATGACTGGAAGTGGTAGGCAGCCATTAATTGAATTGTTTTTTTTCTTATCTGGAAAACTTCCTCTTAAGTTATGATCTTTGAAATCGGATAAATTTCCATTTTACTGAGATGTAAATAATCCTAGATGACTTTTCAGTTTTAGATAGAATCTCCCTAACACTGATTTTTAATACCTTTAAAATTCAATATACTTCTAGCTCATGACACTATTCTTTCTTGAGCAGGTAGCAAGAGAAATGAAAGATTACATCCATTACAAGACTTACACAAGGATATTTATAGGATCCTTATTCATAAGAGCCAATGACTGGAAATAATTGAAACGTTTCACGGAGGTGGGTGAATAAACAAGTTATAGTATAGTCTAACAATGAACTATTATTATACAACAATAAAAACAGATCAAATAACCAATATACATATGTAAACCTAAAATATATAGTGATGTGTGAGACCACATTCTAGTTTCTATAGTGACAGACATCAGTATGCAGTTATGGTCAGAGAATACCGATGTGTTTGGTGTGTTCACATTATGCTATATATTTGCTAACCATACTCCTAATTTCTTTTTCTCTAAAACTAACTTTGAACAACTTTAAGTAGGTACTCTTATTTGTAAATGTTGGATGCTAAGGTTTAAATAAGCCTGAGTCTCAAGGACTGACAATGACAGGTTAGTGAAAATGGACAACTGGGAAGTTGGTGGCCTGGTACTAGATTGTCCCTGCTCCTTCCTGGGTAAAGTTCTCTTTCACTGACAACCCTGGGAAGCTGGAGCTATCCCCATTTTAAAACAAGAAAAACAAAAGAGAAATAAAAGGAACTCTCGGTAAGGTAACAGATTAGAGCTGTCTCGATTTGACATGGTAAAGGAAAAGTCAGAATAAGAAAAAAAAACAATGTTCTTGAGAGAAAGAGAACAACAAATGAGGTGGGGTGTGGGGAAAGAGGAACATTATGCATTCGTGGCAGGAGCATAAACCTTGCAGCCATTATGAAAATCAGTCTGAAGGGTCTGAAAAAACATTATCCACCTATACTGCTTCTGGACATATGTGCTGGAAGGAATGAGTCAGCATACCACACGGATACTATTACGGCCATAATTACTGCTATTCTGTTCACAGTAGCCAGGAAATGGAACCATCCTAGATGACCACCAAACTACACAAACACAAACACACACACACACACACACACACACACACACACATTTCCTATTCTATATGTTCTAAAAGTCTTTTCATAAGAGTATAGATAGATCTATACGTATCTATGTTTTAACACATATGATATTTAAAGGTAGGGTGTAAAGGCTGGGCAGATAGCTTGGGTGTGGCACACTTGTCCAGTGTGTGCTTGTATGGGGGCTCTGTACTTGTGCTTCCTTCTTCTGGGGATGATATTTCTGGTTCCTTTTCTGTTTGACAAACCTCCTTTTATCTCTCAAATCTCTGCTCAAGCATCAAGCCAATGAAATTACTTTCCAAGGCCTTCTTTGACCCTGCAGCACAGAGCAAAAAGTGTTTTCTAGATTATGGCTAGAATTTGTACTTGTTTCAATTTCAATAATTACAGAAAAGTAATTATTCTTTAACACAATTCTCCTCCCAAATACATTAAGTTCCCTGAAGGCAGATCTTTTATCTTCGACACCCTTATCCTTAACTGCTATCCTTGGTGCCAAGACTATAGATTTATTGTCTATATACGTTTCACAAAATGGAATGAAGAGCTGGAAGCTAAATACTTGGACACTGCACTACGTTATGGTGACAGGCACTTCTGGTTACAACCGATACAGCCACAATGTGGTGTGTATTCTCAGGCACACTCCACCGATTTGTGGATGGCACCATACCCTATGCACTGTGGTAACTGCTGGGCTACCACAGATTTTGCTTCTTCCTGTGCAGATTGCTTCCCAAGAACTCACTCAACAGGCATTCCTTGGACCTTCTTGATAGTGAGGGAATCATTCTGGTTGCAGGGAAAGGTTTGGCAGTTTGATGATTAACATGTAGGCTTTGAAACAGCCATGTTTGTTTGGTGTGGGATGCTCTGACTTACCTAGCCTTATGTGCATATAGGGAATACAGGCTTGTCTTAAAGATGACACTGTTTAGGTCTTGGCACAAAAATCAGCTTTACTCTAAATGGTTCAAATGGGTTACTTACAGAGGTTTGAGTAATAGTGTGTGTTGTGGGGGGAAGGTTGGTGGGACACCCAGAAACTAACGGGACTAGAGAATTCCATGCAATCCCGTGGCATGAAAGGACAAAGGGATGAGTATTACTTGATTCCAGTGAGTCCTAGAATCCTAGAAGGGGATATAGTTAAGGCTGGGACTGCAGCTCCCAGCTAGAAGGGAAAGAGGAAGAAATATCCCCTCATCACCCCACTCTGACTAGCTGCTGGTGTTATCCATTGATTGAACCCAAAATGGCATTGGGATACAAGTGAGACCTGGGGGTGTACCCTTCAGAGTAAAACAGACCAGGCAGAGACAATGAGAGAGGGGGTTATGGGGTCATAGACTAGCAGGCTCCAGGAGTAAATAAAAACAAGTAATCACCACTTCTCTCAGAGCTCGCTACATAGCAAGTACTCAAGAAACAGCTGCTGTTACTGCTATGACAACTGCCAGGCCAAGGAAGGCACTTCCTAGTTCTATCTGATGTCATCTGAGCACCCATGATCATCAGACACCTAGACATGATGCAGACAGCATGGCCTGCATTCTCTGGTCTGCTTAGTCTCACAGCTGTTGTTCTTCACATCAAGGCCTTAATTATCTTGTGTCTGTTCTTCTCAAGCTAAATTAGGCTGTCTAACCTATCCCCATGTTTTCTGGGAGAAAAATAATTTCTGAGCAAAGTTCCTTTGGGAAAACTGTCCATCTGGGCAGCCACTCACTTCCCATATGCCAGCTTCAGACACTTTCCTTTTTCCTTCTTATCCAACAGACCAAGGGAAAATGGCCGTGCTAACAACTATTTCAACTGTTGCTGCTGTAGCATAAAACATAGAAGCCTCTTATAAGGGCTTAAAAATGTATTTTAAAATCTTTTTTCTTGGAGAAGGCATGTTGGTATATGCCTTTAATCCCAGCACTCAGGAAGCAGAGGCAGTTTGATCTGTGAGTTCCAGACCAGTTGGACCTACAAAGGAGTCCAGGCCAGCCTGGACTCTGTTACAGAAAACTATGTCTCAAAACCAAAGCCAACCATCCAACCAACCAAATAAAAAGAATAAATCCTTTTTCTCCTGTTGGGCATGCTGCTGCTGTCCTTCCTCTGCTTGGTAGTTACTGCTGTCTCAAATCCAAGGTATCAGAGGATCTGACGTGATTACAGCTGAGCTGATTAGAGCATGTAATCACTACTTCAACATCCTCTTCCTCTTTGCACTTTCTTTTACATCTCTTGTCATGTTTCCTATTCTTCAGCACCCTTGCCACAAGGCTGGGCTCTCCAAGAGTGCCAAGGAACAAATCACTGTTCCTGCCCTTCAAGAAGATAATTTGATTAATCACTGCAAAGGAGTTAAAATCTCTGGCTATTTGAGTCG
This sequence comes from Arvicanthis niloticus, assembly GCF_011762505.2. Taxonomy (NCBI): domain Eukaryota; kingdom Metazoa; phylum Chordata; class Mammalia; order Rodentia; family Muridae; genus Arvicanthis; species Arvicanthis niloticus. The sequence continues at coordinate 19,616,811 of NC_133433.1, read as the reverse complement.
CTGGCATCTGGTTTGTTGAGTGCCTAGGGTTTGAGGTTTCTGAGGGCTGAACACATTCACTAACTTCCCAGCATGGTAGTGGATTGGATGGCATTTAGTGGACTAGAAGAACTACAGATAAGGTCAGTTACATGGGTAAGGCTTAGAAGAGAAAGATCAAGGAGTACCCTTTAGGTAGTAGTATGAACTTTAAGTGAACTAAGGTGAGAAAACCCTTTGAGAGTTAGGTGTCAGATGCTTCCAAAAAGTAGTGGGTTTTTTTTGAGGGGAAGAGAGGAGCAGAGGGTCCACTCTAACACCTCTCAAAAGGTATACAGAGGGGGACTTCTGATGGTCCAGGACTGGGTGAGGACCCTGTGGAGAAGTTCTACTGGAGAGTGGGTGTGGTGAAAAGATGTTTGAGCTCAACTGATTCATTTATATAGCTGAATCGTTTAGGTCTCTCCCCAGTTAAGGAAGCAATCTCTCTAGGAATGGAAAAAGGGGTGGGGGCTGCAAAAAGATTAATTTGTAGCCGGGCAGTGGTGGTGCAAGCCTTTAATCCCAGCATTTGGGAGGCAGAGGCAGGCGGATTTCTGAGTTCAAGGCTAGCCTGGTCTATAGAGTGAGTTCCAGGACAGCCAGGGCTACACACAGAAACCCTGTCTCGAAAAACAAAACAAAAAAGATTAATTTGTACACTTCATGGTTTTTTTCTTTTAAACACTAGCTTTTTGCAGCAAGCCCTTCAGTTCACTTTTTAGAAATTGTGACTGTTAACTGCAAAATGAAACGACTGTTACAAGAATAAACTAATTCTGCATCTGACTGCAGTGTCTTCTAATAAAAGAAAGAAAAAAATTCTTGGAATTCACATAAGCTTTTTGGTTGTACAATTTCTAATGTAAAATAACAAATTTTATTCAACATTGTACCGACTCAGAGAAGAAAGATAACCCATAGATGCTGCCCTGGAAGAACTGAAAGTCTCTATGAACAAAGTTCAAAAAATATTACAACAATTAGGTGTATGTTACCAACCTATATACTGGCTAAATAATTCCACATCAATCATATGCTTATTAAAATGTGTGCACTGGATGATCACTAATGGCTAATAGACTATTACATGAACATCATTCCTGATATATCTACTTTGAAGATTTGTAATGAGTCTTGTTTAGAAAGCAATGCTGTGTATTGTTGAAATTTAACCCAAGATAAATTAGATTAAGAACTGGACAAGCAGAGTTTAGTGGGATTAAGTTTGCCTTTCAAAGTAAATTAATTCTGTACACAAAGGAAATGACCTTCATACTACAGTGAGTCAATTCCAGTGTCATTGTCTTCAGTCATTTAGCTCTTCCAGGAAGTGGTTATGACACATCAATTTAACAAGATTCAACTTGCAAATCTGAAAAATTCTAGATTATCAAATGTTACTTATGAAAAAAGTAAGCATTCAACTTACAAAATACAAATGAGACCTTCCTTCTATACTCAAGGACAAGGCCAACAATAAAACAAATTCAGGAATGTGTTTGCCTAGTAAACAGGAAACGCCCATTCAAGCAGTATTAACTGTGTTTACTACAACAGAGCTGAACCTGGTGGTACAGGCCTGTTACCTCTAACTACCTGAAAGGCTAGTACAGATCTGAAAGTTCAAGAGCTGCCTAGACAACTTAGGAAGGTCCCATGTCAAAATCAAAGTGTTATGTATATGCAAAATAGCAAAATAAGCACTAATCAAAAAAAAGCAAAAAGAGGGCTGGGGTATGGCTCAGTGACAGAGCACCCGCCTAATATATCTAAGTGTCTACATTCAATTCCCAGTATTGCAATAAATGCAGAAAATATCAAAGTTAGTCACCCAATCCTTGCTGTGATAGGTAGCACTTCACTATTTTTCTTCCTTCATTCCTGGCAACAATGATTGGTATAACTTTTCTTGTTTTCTTAGGATAGTCATTTAATGAGTTAATGAACACAAATTTATCAGTGGAAGAACTGTAGAGAGGTCTACAGCCAAAGACTCTCCAAAGTTTTCACCATGAAAATTTTGCATCTTTTATTTTCAAGGTTAAGGCATTAAAACAGACTCCTCCCCATTAAAGTTATTACAGGCTATAAAACTCACCTGTATTTGCATTTGTAAAGGTGAAGCTTCACCTTAACCAAATAGTATCCCTAAGAAACCATTCATCTAAAAACCAGCTTAAAAGGAGACTTGATATGGACTAGAAGTGTTTAACAGAGAATGAACAAAGTTAAAAAAATTACTTCAACAATTCTGTGGTCTATCCATACAATGGGATAGCTACTCATAAAATAAAGAACAGCCCATGAAAACATTCAACATAAAATAATCTTTTTTAAAAATCAACATAAAAAAGTATAGAACTTCATGAAGTTCTAGAAAAAAAGTAGCACTGCACTGTTTATGTGTGGAAAGGTTAACTAGAATGGAACATGAAGTCACTTTCTGGTATACTGTGAAAGGTATCCTTTCATGGATACTGACAGCCAGATTTCACATTATAGATGTAAAGCCTTTTAATTTTATTGAATATAAATTATAACTGGACTGAAATAATTAAAGTGCTATTCATTTATTGGCTCCTAAGTTAAATACAACCTCCCATAGAAGGCATACAGTGACTGCTACTACTTTTAAAAACCCACAAAGGCATCTCAGAAAGCAGGTATAAAGCTTTAATTCACTGTGGGCATTTCTCTAACCATAGACAGCATTCAAACCAAATATCACACCACCGATTCTTTTTAACTAGCTCAGGACATATTGCATGGAACATGAAGCACTGACTAAATATAAATACAGAAATTGAATACATGTAAGAAAGTTTAAATAAAACAAGATTAAGAAAGACTAAATTTCATGAACATTTATATAAGCTGACTTTACTTCTAAACATTATGTCATGATTATGACAAGTCATAAAATCACAACTGCTTTTAAATAACAGTACCTAAAAACTTTTGACTATCCAGTTATTTTCATTTTTTCCACATTGCATTTTCATTTCTATACATGTAGGCTGGCTTTCAGACTGTAGATAAAACTTCTTGGGTAATAAAGATTACTATCTTTTCACAAGTACAGAAAGTACAATTTATATTCTCTGTATTATACTGAGATGAGACATTAGTGAGCACGTAACACAGAACTCTCCTATGGTGGTATTCAAAAGCAATTCCAAATAGCACTAAAAGTGGTGTTTCATACTGTAGTGTCTCTGCAGACATTTAGAAGTGGTATTTAAAAAGTTGACTTCAAAAAACAAAACCTAAAAGTACTTTAGAAAACAAACTCTATGCTGTTCTGAGCTGCAATCGTCCTTTGTCTACTTTCATTTGGACCTAATTTTGCAGCCAGTACTTCTATATATTGATTTAGGATTCACAATCCAGAGTCTTTGAACACACAATTCAGATACTACAGAATTCTGAAAGGACTCCTATATTGTCAACTAATTATACAACAGAAATTAATCATGTTTTATATAAAAATCTATGTGAATTTTAAACAAAATCAGATTTTTCTTAGTGAATTACTGATGAAAATATATGCACATTTGTACACAGATCACCATTAAATGTAGGAACAAAAGTATCATTTGATGCATATCAAATAAACTCCTAGAAAGCCTACTTGAATATACTTATTTTCATTTAAGACAGTATTAGAAAGGACTGCATATAATTATGGACACAGCTGCAAATACTTGATGCTACTAAGTGTTCTGTATCAGGCATGCACAGGTTATAATTTAAAGTTTCTCATGTATATATCTTAACACATATATAAGCTATAGTATGTTTAAAGCATTTAATAATATAAATCCAATTGTTTTAATTGGCCTAAGTGGGAACAAACAAAAAATTTTTTGTAACTGTCATAATACAATATTAAAATCTTGCTACTCAAGTTGAAATTTAAACTTATTACATGTTATTTTTAAAACTCCAAAATTCATAAAAATTCCTATCACAATTAAATAAATAAATACAATTTCTCAGCAGCAGTTTGCTTACCCACCACACATACAGCTTGTCAAGATTTCAGGGACTACAGAACAGTGACATGCTGATAACTATGGGTGACAAAAATTAAACTTAGCAGTCTCTTTTCATTCTAGGTATATCTTTATTTCAAACTAAAGCTTTTCATGAATACAAATGAGAAAAACACATTTTCCCTTTATTTAACATTCACTAGAAGGATAAATTAAACTAAGAACTTTTATTGTCTTTTAGGTACAGCAAAACAAACATTTCAGTTACACTGAGGAAATCATGGGTGAGGAAGAACAGTTTAGATTTTTTTGTTTAGGAAGCGTATTTTATCATACAATCACAAAAACGTACAAATCCAGATTTCTTTGTTCATGGTCATTTATGGCTTTAAGTACTGGACCTGAAAAATACTTTAGGCTAAAATAAATGCATGTGAATAAATACCTGAACTGTTTATCTTAAAAAGAAATGCAGAAATAAATATTCTCGTATACATTAGAAGCCTTATTATAGAAGAAGTCTGCGGATGGGCATGGTAATGTTTTTTGCCTTTACTAATACTCCCAGGAAGATCCTTGCTTTTGACCTATTCAAGATCATATCTGCCTATCTTCATACTCTTTAAGTTGGTGAGTCACTGTTACAAGACACCTGGGTAAGGAAACAAGCTGCCTCAAGTGCAGGTACCATGAGGTCCAACAGACAGAACAGACACTCATGATGCTATCATCTGCTGCACAGTCAATCTGAATACTAGGCTAGCTAGAATATCAAACATAAAGTGTTTAGAATGAGCCACTGGAATATTTACTGTATTAGTTTCTTTCAAACATCGATCTGCCCTTCAAATTAAAGAACTGCCAGGGTAGTATCATTTACTGTTCCTGGTTTTGATATGCCCCTACAACATGAGAATTGAACTGAACTACAATGATTGTAATGTCATCTCTATACATGCGAGCAAGCTCTTCAGGAAGACTAAGCATCTTAGAGAGTCGTTCATGATCAACTGCTCCAAATTCATTATTGCCTACAGCATGGCGAATGAGATGGGTTGCTGCATTCTGATCCTCAAAGACTGATGACATCTTTGCTCTCCTTTCTGTTAAAAGGCCATGCATCTGTCCCAGAGTCACCTTGTACCCACCAACGGCTATTGGCTGTTGGTGATGCATACCAGTTAAGTACTCACCCACAATCCTAACCACATCTTGTCTATGCATAGTCTCCCACAACCCATCAGTTGCTAACACTAGGAATTTATCCTGTGGCCTTAATCGGTGATAAGTTACCTCTGGCTCAGCAGTGAGATAAGGAGGTGTATGATAGTTAGGAGGGATAAACTTGGTGTATTCATTGTCATTCAACTGGTCTGGGCCAGACTCTATCACTCTCTTTTGAAGGTCAATGCTCCATTTGAACTTTACATCTCCAAAAGCCCTAAAGGGCATCAGCAAGCCAAGCAGCCGATCCTGCTTTACCACGCTCTTGGCCTCATTTTTTGGGTGTTCCAGTTTCAGACGCTCTAGTTCTCTTTCATTCTGAGCATTGTGGTCATTAGAGAGTGTGACTGCTGACCAAGAGCCATCTTCTTCTTGCACACCTAGCATGGCTCTACTATCGCCAGTGTTAGCCACATGGAGGTCAACACCATCTACATGGGCCACACAAGCAGTAGCCCCAGAAAATGCTACCCGAAGAACCAAATAATTGAGAAAAGAATTAGGATCACCGACTTGAGCCTCCAATGAAATGTCATTATCAAGTCTCTTGAAAGCATTAATTAAAGCCTCCTTAACATCAATATCAGCTGATTCTCCAGTATTGAGGTCTATAAGCTCTTGCCAGTAAGTCCTCAAGCTGTTGAAATACAATTTGGATGCCTCCTTACTGAAGTAATCATTGGGGTGCTTGTGCCACTGAAGGATAGGTAGCAGTGCACGACCACTCTCCACTGCATTTTCAATCTCTAGCAAAGTCTCATGGGGTAACAAGGATACAGCAATATAATAGAAGAGTCTTTCACTGACTGCCTGGGAACAAGCACAGCCTGCATGACCATCAAAAACCCCCAAAAGCATCCCTCTGGTCTGCAAGCATGTTGCTGCACTTCTCCGGTCCTCTATAGGTGCATTTGCAGGCAGCTGATTGCTGTCAAATCCAAGAATGGAACTGACATTTTTGCCATCAAATTCTGGTACTTTGAAGCTGTATTCATTAGCTTTAAGGATGCTGTTGACTTGTGGAGGTGTGAGGTAAAATTTCTGTGGTGTAGAAGCATATCTCCTTCCTTGAGTATACTGCCACCAGTTCTCCCTTGGCCTACAAAAGGTAGCATATGCTGGATGGGGTGTGTATCTCAGACGATTCTGAGGAATGTACGGTGGTGAACAGCAGAGATGTTTGTGATGGCAGTAACATGCAGTGCCATAGATTCTGCTCAGTTCACAGTTACGGACCAGAGGAAAAAACAGTTGAGTCGGTGCTGGCATGGCATCAGAGAACAGTGGTAGACTGGACGTTCTGACTGGGATTCCTAGAGAGCAAATTAAGACAGACATACAAACAAAGGTTACACTCTAAATTATCTGACAAGCTTTGCTTTATAGAAAATATTTTCTAAGGCAATTTATGTAAAATCCCTATGCTAGGTTAATTTCTACAGGGTGTTTTATGATAATTAACCATAAACTTTCAACTATTCATGAAGCCAGGAATGAACTACAGTTAAGTTTCTGTTTTCTTTTTCTCTTTCCTTTGTATTTCTATGTGCAGTGCAGACTGTTCAGCATACACATCTATCTGGCTGGAGAGCACAGAGCAGGAAGTTATGTAACATTGTGCCGCAGCCGTCTACCTGCCCAATCACCACTCTCCCTCTCTATGCTTTTCTAAAGAGCCTGAAGATCTTCCATCTGCACAGGTACTTCTACCATTTATGAAGATCTGTTCCTTGACCTGTGGTCAGTTGTTGGCATTTGACCACACTTGGTATCACCAAATGCATTAATATATCCTCAACAAAGGCATATTTATATATTAGTGGTAAACTATATGAATACACCTCTGCATTAATACAAAGTTTATTTAACCTCTATAGAACATTTTCTACATGGTAAAATTGAACATTCAAAAGAACATCCATCCACTGAGGTTTCTGAACCTCAGTGGATGGATGTTCTTATAAAGCCTCTGTCTCTACAACACTGTGCCAGCTTAGCAAGCTAAAGAAGATAGTTCTGCTCTTCGATAAATGATCCCGGGAAAACACAGTTCACCTCTCTGGGACATTCCCTCCTAAACTTAGCTGAATACATGGAAGCAGACACTCTAAGGCCTCTTTAGAATTCATGCTTTTATGTTTGAAGTACCGAGGCTCTGAATCAAATACAGGATTTACTGATTCATTGCTGAATTTTGCTGTACCATTTGTGATTTAAAAAAATTTCAAGTATTCTTGTAGCTATAAAACCTGATTTTGGAAACGTAAAGTGATTCCTGTTTCAGATGTTAATTAACCTGCTATCATTTTCCCATGCTTAGATGTCATAAAGCAAGCTACAGAAATATTACTTTATCTACTAGAGATCCCTATTCATTCCTTGGGAAATGTTTTCTCTTTTGGTTAAAAATAGATATTTATTTGTTATACGAAAACAACAAAAAAAAAACCCCATAAATTAAGCCCAAGGTCTAGATTATTATAACAGTATAGCATAAGTATCCTCAAAACAGTATTTTATAATAGGCATTTATCTAGAAAACTTGGGTGAACATGTATATCTATTTCAAATAACATATACAAGAAAAAAGAATTTTCAGAAACACATTTTCTCTGAATTCCTAAGATATCGTCTCATGCATTCATTTAAATTACAAGGAACAGACTTTAGAACTGTTTAAAATAAACAAAAATAGGAAAATAAAACAAATCTTATTATCAACTATTTTTTTCAAAAGCTGAATCTATTAAGGAAAAATTTTAAGTATCTCAGTGTTAGTAATATATTTAAGATTTTTCATGTACTTTTTGGTGGGCAATTCGGGAAGTAAAAAGATAAAATGAAGGAAGAGAAAAAATCAAACACTGAAAGTTCAGATTTGTGTCTGCCTTTGTAGAGAGCATCAAATACACAAGCTAGACAGAATGTCTTTGTAAGTAGTAAAGTACTGGACTACCCAAGAAGAGACTTATTTCTAAAGACAAAAGTACAAAATAGAGAGGACTAGATTTTTTTGGAATTAGATTCCATAAATAAGGCTTCTGAAATGAAAAAGAAAAATTTCTAAAAACAAAAATTTACCAGAACCAACCACCTAAATAACAACAGTTCAAACTGAATACCTGAAAGTCATCCAAAGGTTAAGGGTACATGTCTAAGCCAGGAGATGTATTCAAATATGCCACATCACAATAGCTTGTAGATATAAGCTCATACCTTTTTCATGGATGTATGCACAAAAAGCTGTTCTATGCTTCAAATACTTATATTAAAAATTAAAATATAGGTGCAATTCTAATGGAAGCAAATTTACTTCAGACATCTGTAAGTTTGTATTACTTTAAAACTTAATGTGAGAATTGGGAATGGCAAAGCCCCAACCATTTAAATAACACCTACTCGAGGCATAACAAGCCTAGGAAAGCTTCCCTTTCCTTAAGTTCCTGTGTTTTGATAGTTTTTCTGCCTTTAAAGTCAATTCAAAATGAATGAAATCTGGTAACAAAAGAGCCTCACGCAGCAGGTGCTCTGAATATCTGAATTCAAACACTCTGCATCTTTTTTTTTCTTCACAGCCAAAGTATTTGAGGTTAAAAGTCAAAATAGCAGAGTGCGCATGATTTTTTTCAATTATTATCTTTTCAGTTACTCCGAGATTAGTATATGGGTTGCATTCCAATTCTTCAGCTCTTAACATGCTTTTTTAAAAGGCATATTCTTAGGGAATAACATGCTTTTTTAAAAGGCATATTCTTAGGGAATCTGAATTCATGAAAGCCTGCTCTGTAATAAGCATTCTACCAGGTCAGTACCAATTATATAGTATCTCCATCAGACCAGAAACATCTATAAGTCAATACACTACTAAATGCTTTGATATGATGTATAATAAAGATGAAAATTCTTAAATTCTTCTAAACGTCCTGTAATTCAACAAAAAATCTCTGTGCTGACAAACTTGCTAAATTAACAAAATAGAAGCCTCCTGATTAGGCAATAAGAATTTCAAAGTAGTTCTTGGTTAACTTGAGCAATCTCACTTTTTTTTCTTTTTTCTTTCTTTTTTTTTTTTTTTAAGTTCATACACCATCACGGCCGACACTTGGCAACATTGTATAAAGCATCTCAGTCTTGGGCAGATTTGACTGATATTGCCAACAACTAATAAAAAGATGCGCTGTAACCAGAAACAGAAAGAGTCCCATCCATTCTTTCTGATGTGCTGGGCAAAGCCTGTGTAAAGATATTATTCCACTTTATCAATAAACCCATGAACCAAATCAATTAGAAAGATGCTACTGGTGCACCTACTCTGGAGCTTCTCGATCTTGCAAAGATTCTAACGCAAATGAGAATAAATACTACACTAGTCATTACATGTATCAGAACCTCCGTTTATGTAATCTGATTGCATTAAATACCCTGCATAAAGATTTGCATTTTTTCAGCATTTTCTGCAAACGCCTAGCCATTTCACGGCTTAAACTCAGTATCTACAAGAATGAAGAAACCATTATCCTTAAGACACAAAGCACCAAACCAGCACTTGTTTGATCAGTTTCCTGTGCCCCTACCAGAAAATCGCACTTACTAAGATATCAAAAAAATTCTGGTCCAGAGCGCCTTTGTCTCCTTTTGCTTATCTCACCCTTTAATTCCATGAAGACCCCTAGAGCCATCCATTCATACACAAAACCAGTCACCATCCTTCCCTGGGTACCCAACATAGGTAGTTACGTGAATACCTACCAATTCGTCTGGGCCCGGGACACACACACATTCTCCTGTCATCACAACACGGAGCCGACAACATCCACAACCCGCGCGGACAGCAGCAGCGACAGCAGCAGCGGCCCATTGAAAGCAAGGCAGAGATGCTCATTAGAGGAGGCGGCGGCGGGGAGGCGGGAGCGGAGGAGGGGCGAGGTCTCGCAGCAGCCCAGTGAATGGGCTGGGAGGGGAGGAGAGAACGGAGGGAGGGAGAAAGGGGAGGGGAGAAGAAGAAGAAACCAAACAAACCCACCCTGCCGGCGAGGCGGCATCACAGCCCTAGGCGGGGGACTCCAGGAGCCCCAACAGGCGCAGCGCTGCCGCTCCATGCAGCCAGCGCGCCGAGCCCACAAGCACTCAGCATCTTCAGGCCCGCCGGGCCCCACGCGGCGCCCGCTTCCGCAGACCTCCAGGCGCAGCCCGCGGCCGGCAGCCGGCTCGGCCACGCGGGGCCAAGCGTGTCAGCGGGGAGCCGAGGCGGGCGCCCCGCGCGCTGACAGCCGGGTGCCGTCCGGGACCCGTGGCAGCTAGTCGCGACCGAGGCTCCGCGCGCACCCGGCCCTCCACCCGCGGCCGCTCCCCACGCACGCCCTCCACTTCACCGCCCTGACGCCCCCTCACGACACGGCAGCGGCGGACGAGGATACGAACCGGGCACAGTAGGGCACCCGCTGCTGTCTGCCCCGGGTGGCGGCCGCACCCCTCCGTGCGCGTCCTTCCCTCAGCACCACGGAGCACCCTGCCGCGCGGCAGCTCGGCCCAGACCGGCCCACTCCGCGCCCCTGCCTCGCCCGGCCTCCACCCTGCCCCGCCCCCACCGGCGCGCGTGCGCCTTCCGCCTTCCGATTGGCTGAGCGATGACGAGTGGGCGGGACCCGGAGGGCCAGAGGGGCGGGGGGGCGGAAGAGGGCGCGCTCCCCGCCAGTTTTGTGACGTCAAGGAGGTCAGACAATCCCTTCCATTTGGCGCGGTTATTCTATTGGTTCCACGTGTGCGCGCGCTCCGTGACCACGCCCCGTTGCTGGTGAAGGTGGGGCTGCGCGCGCCGCGAGGCGGACAACTTTGGTCGGGTTGTATTTGGGCTCAGGGATGAGGAAGCACCTGGGCGGGATCCAGCATCTCTGTGCGCGTGGCGCCTCGGGAGCCAGTTGCTCCCTGGCGGGCGGGCTTCCGCGAATGCCTGGTATCTCTGCGGGCCCGCGTGCTGCGCTGGGCTGGCCTGAGGGCCAAGCCTCTTCTGCACCGGGAGGCCCGGGGTAGACCGCGGGAGCAACACGAGTGAGGCTGGCGGAGCATCTCGGATATGTCTCGTTAAATTCATTCAAGACCAAGTTGCTGATTTTAGGGTTATTAGGTCGGATGGTGTAGTCTATTATTTTTATGGCCCAGGGCTAGGACGCTGTTGTAAACAAAAGCAAAAGGAAGTTTGATGAAGGAATTTTTATCTTTGTAGAGAAGGCGTGTGCTCATGTTCTTTGAAGGACTTTGAAATCAGCCTTCCCTCCTTGGGTCTGACTCATTCAGGGTTATGAATTTTAAAATGCAGTCAGTGAAAGTGGGACGAGCACTGGGCTTGGAGTCAGAAGAACCTTTCAAGTTTTCCCAGTGACAAAAATCCATCTTCCTCCTATGAGACTCATTTTGCTTGTCTGTGGGGTGAGGTTAGGCTTAGGTAGTGGTTACTCACTAAGGGTTCTTTCTGCCCCTTGCCACCACCCACAATTGTCTCTTTATGGGTTAATGCCTTCTTCACTTACCTACATCCGCATAGATGCCATCTTCATGGCATGAAAGTTTCTTGGGAGAAGCTGTGCTTCTGCCCAGTGTTAATGGAGTCTACGTTGATTTATTCCACACACTTTATTAACAAAGTTTACTATGTGGACTAGATAGCTGAACTCCCAAGTTTACTGTGGAATTTTATTAATCCTGAAGTATTTAACGTTTTATGTAATAAAGGAATAGCTTTATATAACCAAACCTGTAATTCACAATTTCCCCAAATCTTTCAAGCTGCCTCTTTTTCTAAACTGGAGAATTTGCTCATCCTCAGGAGAGGCTTATGGGTAGAGATGCTGGGTGAGGGGAAGAATAGAGGTATCACAGGTACCTAAGATCCCTATCAATCTCCTGCCTTCCCCTCTTGGAGACGGAGATACATTTATCTTCTCCTAACAACAATCAAATTTAGACATTTCTATTTAGATTTATACCCATATGTCCTGATCCGAGGGTTCAGTTTGGTGTGGACACAGTAAGGCAAGATTGTGTATCCTCAAGTAAAGTTTTAGGGAGAGTGCCTTATTTCCTGTCTTCACCTATGCATAGTTGGGTGTGCATCTAATTAAAATCAGGTGCATTATTGGAAAGAAAGTACACAGCTGAAAAAAAAATGGTTGCAGGCCCTAATCAATCAAGCAAAATAGAAGGTCTCATTACAACTCTTACCAACCAAATGATTTTTTTTGAACTCTAGAAAAGGAAACCCCAAGCAGTAATTCATTCCTTCAGTAGTCTTGGGTAGCCTACTGTCAACCTATATCTTTTTCTAATCTGTTATTGCTTCATTTCAATAAAGTTATCATGCAATTATTGCAAATCTGTGTGAGGCCTTATTTTTAGTTCTCTGGATTAAGAGACTGAGAACCTGGAAACGCCTGACCGCTGACTTATTTACAATAATAATTGTAAATAATGAGATTCCGGAATTCTTGCCTAAACAGCAAATGACCTTGAAAGTTGTTACGTTAGTCAAATTTGCTTATCACATAATATTATCAGAGTCACATAAAGTTCTCTTTTCAAACTAATCTTCGTGTCTGCATGGGAAATTCCAACTTGTTTTAATATGTCTGTTCTTTCAGTTTTCTACCAGAGTGGTATTGATTTCTCCATCTTATTCTGGCTTCTGGATGACCTGGCTATATTTGAAAATAACGCTGATACTCAAAAAAAAAAAAAAAAAAAAAAAAAAAAAAAAAAAAAAAGTTACTTGCCATGACTAAATATAGTCAAAAGAATTTGTCATCAAGATTGAATGCCAAGATATTTCTGGAATTGGGATAAAGCTTCCTCAGAGTGATGACTTTGAAATAATCTCAGTTGAGGTGTGAGTTCTATTCTCTAGTTACATGGCTGAGTGATGTGCATATTGTGACATGCCAGCCTACAGGAATCCCATCTCCCGTGTCCTGGATGAGGTTCACTGCCTTGATTCTCTTCTGGCCTAGCCTCCCTCTCTTTGGATGGAATCCACTCAACTGGACTTACTTCAGTAGTGCTGTTATTATGTGGCCAGAGCAGAGCCGGGACAGATCCGTGGGTTTTCACATTGTACCTTGACTTTTTGAGCCACCAGAATATCTGTTGGTATTTCATCGTTAAAAGATATTGAGAAGTAACATGAAAACAGCCTAGGATTATTGTAGAAAAGGAACAGGCAGAGAGAAAGCAGGTCTTTGAAAAAATTAACCATGTCTATCTATCCTACACAAATGCCTGTGAGATACTAACACAGAGATAAGTGACCAGTAACATTGAAGTTGTTCTCTTGGCACACAGCAGATGATTCAGTCGACTCAGAGGTACCAGCCAAGAAGTTTAAAATAGACTTACATGGGAGTGTAACGTGTCAGCCTGGTGGTTACTGTTTGCCCTTTGCCAAAATCGGAAAGAAGAGAAGCTGATTCTTCTTACTACTTTTTATTCTCTACGGGTCTAATTACAGCAAGTAATTAGTAACTAAACAATCAGTGCTTGCTTTCTTGGTGTGGAGTCTTGAAATTAATGGTACTTGGAGTATGTCTTAATCACTGTTCTATTGCTCTGAAGAGATACCATGACTAAGGCAACTTATACAAAAGAAAGCATTCAAATGGGGGCTTGCTTCAAGTTTTAGAGTGTTAGTCCATTATCATATCAGGGAGCATGGTGGCATACAGGCAGCCATGGTGCTGGAGAAACTACATCCTGATCCCAGGCAGCAAGCACAGAGACTGGGTGGGTCTGGCCTAGTTTCTGCAACCTCAAAGCCCATTCCAGGGTACACACCTCCTTTGACAAGTACATGTCTGCTCCAGCTCCTTCAAAACAGCTTGCTAACTGGAGACTAAGCATGTAAAAACATGAGCCTATGGGCCATTCTCAAAGTACCACATTCTGCTTACTGGACCCCATAGGCTTGTAGCCATATTATAATGCAAAATGCATTTAGTCCAACTTCAGAAGTCCCCATAGTCTTTAAGTGCCAACACTGTTTTTAAACAGTCCAAAATTTCTTCTGTATCTTAAGACAATTTCTTAACTGAAACCCCATATAAAATAAATATTAAAAAAGCAGATACTCTAATATACAATGGCACAGAATATACATTACCATTCCAAAAGGGAGGAAAAGGTGTGCGTAGTAAGGAAACACTGGATCAAAGCAAGACCAAAAGCCTAGCAGGGCAAATTCCAAATTCTGTGTCTCCATGTCAAAGTCTCCTCTGATCTACAACTCCCTTCAGCTTTGTTGACTGAAGCACACTTCTCTCTTTGGGGCTGGTTCCACACCCTGTTAGCAGCGTCTTGACAGTTTTCCTACAACACTGGCGATTCCAGCATCTTGGGTTCTTCAACACAGTCTAGGCTTCACCTTCACAGCTCCACACAATGAAGAATGACCTCTCTGCACCTCCATGCAGGGACTGTCTTGCAAAATGCCTGGCCCATTTGGCTTTCCTTAACCTTAGATGAAGATTCCACAACCCCTTTACTCCTGTATCCTGGACTCTTAAGCCAGAACCAACTGGCTGAAGTGCCATGTTTTTCTGCTTGCTACTTGAAATGTGTCTTAGTCACTAGGGCTAAGGCTAGGACTAGAACCAGTGCCCCTAATTTTATTATATTTTGCCATAAGCTTTCAGTTATTATTGGTTTTCTTTTCTACTTAAGCTTTCCTTTAATGCTTTTTCATAAATTGGGAGCTTATCTGGGTGGAGTCTTGCCCTGAGGTCACTCACTACTCTATTGCATTTAGTGTCGGGCTTTTCTTTAAACTTTTTATCTCCATAAGCACCAACATCACCTTTTCTGCTGTTCTTTCTCTACTTGTCTCACTTGCTCCTTTTCATTGTAGATCTGCACAAGAGAGATCACTAATGACCATGTGACACAGTCAATACTAGGCTGTCATTTGAAATCTCCTCTGCCAATACCATTAATCCAAAACTCTTACAATTTAGCCTCTGGCATATACTTTTGGATAAAGGCAAGAGGCAACCATATTCTTTATGAAACTATCACCAGAATGAATGGTCTCTACGCCATTTAGCTAATATTCTTCCCCTTTGAAACCTCTTAAGTTGGGCCCACATGGCTCTCAGTACCACTTCCAAATGCCTAGTAGGATGGCCCAGTAAGCCCTGCTTAAAGTATTCAATGACTTTTCTTGTCCAAAGTCCCAATATGTTTCTGTTTCTTCAACAAATAGCATGATCAGCTCTGGCACAGCAATGTACCACCCCCTGGTACCAACTTCTTCCTTAGCCAAGAGCTTAACATCCTCATCCTTAGGTGATAGGCACAGAGAGACACTGGGCTTGATGTGTTCTTTCCAAGCTGTTCACTAACTGAAGACTAAGAGTGCAAATATATGAGCCTATGGGGACCATTTCTGTTCAAACCACCAGAAAGTAATACAGTGAAATTAACAAATCATGTTCTGGACAGAAACAAGAGCAGAGACTGTGGCTTGTCTCATCCCTGATATTCTGAGTGCATTTGTAGTTTCTCATTTCATGTTTGAATTTCAAGAGGCAATGCAGAGTGATCAAGGAGAAAAATAAAGTGAGGGCAGAGGTCTCCTGGCTCATGGGAAGGCAATTTTTTGACGCTCATTGGATTTACTGGGTTACTGGGCTGTAACCACACTGTAAGTCAAGAAGCATCTCTATTTTCTAAAATTACCTGAGCAGTCACCGACTTTTCCTTATTATTGTGTTCAGTGAATGCACTAGGCAGGAGACCTTTGTCCTAACTTTTAAGAGAAGCTCTTCTTTTCAAATATCAAACGGCAAAAATGTATGAAGGCTCCCCGGGGGCTGGAGAATATCTGTCCAGCTTGCTTAGGTGGGTCTGGGTAGAACATTTCTGTTCCTTACATATGGGCCTCTCTATTGAGATGCATAAAGTATGGCGGCTGGCTTCTCCTGGAGTGAGTGATCTAAGAAAAAGTCCCAAACAGAAGGTTCAGCAATCTTAGGAGTGACATACAACCATCAGGGAGATAGTCTGTTCATTATACAAACCAACCTTGGTAAATCCTTGGGAGGAATTCCATAAAGATGTGAATTCTAGCCCCAAAGACCACCTAGGGTCTTCTGGGAAGCTACTAGCAGCCATGCAGGAGTACTGAGGTGCATCTGTGCCATGCTGCCTTCATGAGGGCATTGGGTTTAAACATGCTTGAGTTTTGGCACCTACTGCTACTTCCAGTTCCTTTTTCTGACAGACTAGGAGAATGAGCATCAGCCCCTGTGATGATCTGTTTTCAGTCTTCCTCCAATACCCCTTCCAATCGCTAGGGCTGCCACAATTTCACCCATAAAACAGTGTACCTCACAACTTTGATCTCTAAGTGAATGCAAATCTTACCTCTGAGGCAGAACTAAACGACTGAACTTTCAACATGCCACTAAGGAGCTGAAATAACAAACAGAACACAATATGTTATCTTCTCTTCATTAGAAACAATTGATTATAATTTTAGTTCCTCACACTTAAAAGAGTGAGGAACTAAAATTGTGAACTATATTGTGTGTAAGGAAATATATTGTGATAGATAACATACAAGGAATTGAAAGATTTTAATGGTTCTACTTATAAGAGGAAATTATCAGTGTATCAAGAATCCCATAAGTACTTTTTTGTGGAACATATTTCTGCTGCATTGCTGAATGGCAGCCAGATTTTTGTCAGAAAAATAAATTAGAAAATGTTGTTTTCCTGGTTTCAGGGAACTGCTGGGCTCGGTGTTCAGTTTTCAGACCACAAATTGATGACTCATCAAAAACAGATCAGGATTAATGAGCACTGAGAGTTTCATTTACTGCTGACTATTACCCTACCTTTTGATGGTTCCTACTCTATACTGTGTCTGAAAATTCCATTCTCACTGGAACACGTATAAATCAGTATCATTAACAATGTTGAAACACAGCTCTAAGCCAGTCTCTTAGCTGAGGTTGTTCTTCAGGACACGGGTGTTTTCTACTTACTTCAACTTAAGTTTAAATCCCCAAAGCCGCGCCTGTGTGCCCGTGGAATGTGGATGTATTTGTAGCTTTCTGTTCATCTCTAGGACTTTGGTGGTCTGCTGTGGCATGCCAGTTGGCAAATGGTGATCAGTTTGGTATAGGGAAAGAATCTTTTCTTTGCATCTAACTATGCAACTGTATTTGATAAATCATTTTAGAATGCTTTATGTATTCTGGGACTCACATTCTGAAAAGGGAGAAAGAGTGGGACAATCAGTGTCATCTGGGTGGCTGTGGAGATGACTCCACAGGTAAAGTCACTTGCCACTAAGCCTAAGGACATGACCTTGATCTCTAGGACCAACACAATGGAATGTGAGAAAGACCCCTGCGGTGTGTTCTTGCATTACCACCACTGTGCACAGGTGCATGCAGGCGCTCAGTCTAAATAAATTCAATAAAAATAAGAACCTTGTGATGTAGCTGTTGGATAAGCTTGACAGGAATAATTATGTAACAGTGTGCCATAACAAAAGTTATTCACAAAATGCTCAAGAAAGAAGAAAGACCATTTCTCCATGACAGGAGAAGGAGAGAAATCAGCAAAACTGTTCCCTGGACCCATCCCTCCATTTGAGCTTCAGGATAACAAGAGAATTTTCACTAACAGAAACTGGCAGAATGCTTTAAAAAAAATGGTGGACAATGATTCTAAAACCCCAAAGTTCGATAAGATAAAACTTATTAAACTTACTTAGCTAACTTATTAAAGCTTATTTAGCTAAAGTTATGTTCATTCCATAAGTTTTTTATTGTGTTTTTTTTTTTTCTTCTGCAGTCATAATAATACCGTCTGTGACTGGCTTCTCTAATTGCAAAATGAACTTGACAGACTCATTCCAATGCACTTTTCCGGGGATATTTTTTTTTTAATTGATTGGTCCTTCAAATCCAAAAGATTAGAGTCTTGTTAATGGTGGTTACACAGGAGCTGGAGGCGGACGAGAGATGCACTTGTTTAGAAAGGAACTCCTGCTTATTGGCCTAATCATATCTGCATTAAGGGAAAATTAATTTGCAAGAAAGAAAAATATATATATACTTGCTTGCAGCTAGTTTTAAATGCTTTTTTTTTTTTTTTTGTACTTATCTGGTAAGTATTGGTGAAGGAGAAAAAACCTGTGTCTGCAGAAGCAGAGAATGTGAACTTCAGAAAGCAGTTGCCAACATAGAAACGACTATGGGAAGTCTCCCCACCCCAACCTTACACCATTAAATACAATCTGAGGAATATATGCCTTCCACTTATTTCTGTATTTTAGACTTCAAAAGAACCTTCGTATATAGCGTCTGCCCCTGCTCCCAGATTTTTTGCAAGGGAAATGGAGAAAGAACGGGCCATTGGATCTGTATGTCTAAGCAAGTCATCAGTAACAGAATCCTTAGCTAGGCCATGCTGAAGGCTCTGCCCAGTGTCCCTCATTCAACCCTTTTGCTGAAGCAAAGCATTCCATACAGTCAAGTGTGGACTGCTCTAGAACTGAACTGCATCCATGATTTCAGTGAGTGTGTCATCTGTGATGAGGGATTGAAGGGGAAACAAAGACTATTGAGAGACTCAAGAATATCAAAAGATATTTAGAACAGCATTCCTGTGAACTCTGAGGGCAGTGACCTAACAGGAACTTACCTGTCCTGAGCGCCTGCAAACACAAGCGCTTTCAGACACCATCAAAGACTTCCTTGAAGACTTGCCAGACAACAATTGTAAATAACAGGTTTCATTTCTACCCTGCACTTGGATTCAGTCCCTGTGGAGACTCAAGCAAGAGGGCTCTGAGGTCAGGCGTGTTTCATTCAAGTCCTTGTCCCACCTCAGTGTACTGTGAAGGCACAATCTGTGCCAGGCCTGCTTTCCACACTCCCACAGTAAAGCTCAACAGCCCTTCATGGGCCTTTGCAGACCCGTATGGAATATGCACACAGTGACTGCAGACTGCTACTCTTAAGTTTTAATTTCTAATGCTGCTGTTTTCTGGAAAGAATGCCATTTTTTTCTCTGCCATTTTCTGTTTGCTGACCCCCATACATGAATCTGGAGGGTCTTCATTGAAGGCTAATTGGTTCTTCTGGAGCCCCTTGAAACTAAAATGTTTATACCTGAACAAAAAGGATGCCAAAATTTCTAGGGCATATCACCTCCTTTGATTAATTATTATGCATTTAATAAAATGGACCAAATTTTCTACCAATAGATCTAGACAAAGTGGAGAAATAAGCAGTTATGCAAACGACACAGCATATTCACCGTGCTCAGATCTCTGTCTTTCCCCATGACCTTTTAACAATGGAAACTTTTAACTTTCAGAAGGAGGTTACTCAGCAGTGAGGACAAGCGAGTTTTTCCTGGTTCCTGTTGTGTTAAAGAAAGAAAGAGGTAGAAAGATCTGTGGCCTCAGGAGGGGCGGTAATAACCTGATCCAGCACACAGAACTGAGTCTTGACACTTGTCTGCCTTGAAGTGACCAGCTGGACTGTTGGAGGGGAGAGGAACTAAGAGGCCCTCTGTACTCCCTTTCCTACACTCTAGAGAAGCATATTTTATAATTAAAAGGAGGCAGAGGAGTCAAAATGTTACAGCTCTCCTTTGGGAAGCCTGTATAAAGTTGAGTTGAACTAACCTGGAAGAGCATGACTTTTTTGTCATTAATTCATCCAACCTATAATTATTGGACACCTGGTGTGTACTTGACATTATTCTGGACACTAAAGATAAAACAGAACAATGACCCTGTTCTCGTGGAACCTGCAGCCTGGTGGGGAGAGCCATAGAGAATGACCATCACAGGAGTCCTGCAGTGATCATATCCTCTTATGGCACAGGGATGTCCTGGGGCTTGGCCTGGTGCCTTATGCACCCTGAGACCCAGGTTTAATATTCCCCCAGAGACTTTCAGGATGTGTTTGTGGTACATTGAGTACCAAAGCAATAACTTCCAGCTAAAGTAGAGAGTATGTTGACCTCTCAGAAATTATTGTCATGGCTGTGAGGATCTATTTTTGTCCTGCTTTCTCAAGTTCATGTTCTCTGTGGTAGCCAGCAATGAAACCACCACCCTGCTGAAGTGTAATAGAATAAGCTCTGTATTATCCATGGCACTGCAGCCTTGGCATGCTGAGAAGCAGACTTTGATTTGCCTAAAGTCGTTTTATGCTTTAAGCCTTGGGGCTGCCTCCTATGATGTGGCTCGTGAATACGTTTAACTTTTAGTGTGCCTTCTTATGTTTCTGTGTAATTTGGGGGCTCAAGGGGACAGGGGATTGAAACTAGGTCAGTGTATTAATGCAAATTTTAATAAAGGCTAGAGTGCTTAGATGAGACCCAAACCTGGATGATGTTATTTGGCTGGTAAAGCTCTGAGAGTGCCTTTAGGTTTCTGTAGGCTGGCCAGTGGTTTGTAAAGGAGGAAGGCTCGTTTTAACCTTAACCTCACCTTTACCCCTTGTGAAAAATGAGCCTCAAGCTGAGTGTGCTAGGTATTGCACGTCAGCTGTGAGATGCTGTGTTGTGTGAATATTTACTTTTATATCTGGACCATGGTTAGGCATTGGGAACGTGAACTCCTCCAGTGTGCAGATGATTCATTATCCTGAGAAGGCATCTTTATTTACACTGAGAAGATCCTGCAGATAGATACCTAACAAAAATCTGCTCTCCTTAGTGCTGACTGTGGACTGAAAAGGCACTTGATGCTGAGATGCAGTGGGAATGCACAGCAAAGGGGTCCATTTCTAACCGAAGAATGTCTTTATATCTAACCTGAATCACGAAGCAAGTGGACAAAGTCACCTTGCGGGTCACTTCCTAGAGCAGGCTGCTCAGACCCCTTCAAACTGTATGTTGTGAAAGTCAAAGGAGTAAAAAGACAAAAGTGGGGTGCTGGGAAGCTCCAAATTAAAAAGTTAACAAAGAGACACGATAGGCCAGTGACTGGGGCCTGCATCCAATCATAAAGGAAGCGAGAGAAGAGGGGAAGAGGAGGAAGGAAGAAAGAAATTGTCTACCAAGGGCAATTAGGGGACAATGGGGAAATTGGAACATAGACATTTTATTATACAGTAGTTTTGTATTGGCTTAAATTCTTTGACCATTCATTATGAAGGAGGATGGATGTGTCTGTTCTTTGGAGACACCCATTGAAATATTTTGGATGGGAAATCCCATGAAGTCAGACACTCTCAAAGGAAAGCAAAAGGTAAGGAATTATCAAGAGAAAAACAAAAGAAGCCAACGGGGTGTTGGCGAATGCAGATGGAAGGAACGAATACTTTCCAGTTCTGTAGATACAACAGTATGGCTCATGTTTTAAAATTTATTTTAGGTTTTTACTTATTCACTTTATATCCTACTCACTGCCCCCTCCCAGTCACTCCCTCCTAAATCCATCCCCTTCCCCTTCTCCTCTGAGCCAGTGGGGGGCCCCTGGGTAACACCCCACCCCCCAGCACTTCAAGTCTCTGTGAGGCTAGGTCTAACTCTACCACTGAGGCCAGACAAGTCAGCACGGCTAGTAAAACATGTCCTGCATATAGGCGACAGCTTTGGGGTTGTTCCAGTTATTCAGGACCCACATGAAGACCAAGCTCTTCATCTGCTGCATATGTGTGGAGAGGCCTAGGTCCAGCCTATATATGTTCTTTGATTGGTAGTTCAGTCTCTGAGAACCCCTAAGGGTCCAGGTTAGTTGACTCTGTTGGTCTTCCTGTGGAGTTCCTATCCCCTTAGGGGCTGCAATCCTTCTTCCCATTCTTCCCCAAGCTCCAACCACTGTTTGGCTGTGGGTGTCTGCATCTGTCTGAGTCAGCTGCTGAGTGAAGCCTCTCAGAAAACAACATGCTCCTGTCTGGCCTTTTCCCTTCCACTTTTAATATTCTTTCTTTGTTCTGTAGATGTTGTGTTTTGATTATTATGTGCCAGGAGGGTTTTCTTTTCTGGTCCAGTCTAGTTGGTGTTCTCTAAGTTTCTTGTATGTTTATAGGCATCTCTTTCTTTAGGTTGGGAAAATGATTTTTTTCCTGTGATTTTGTTGAGAATATTTTTTGGGACTTGGAGCTGGGACTCTTTACCTTCTTCTATTACTATTATTCGTAGGTTAGGTCTTTTCAGGTATCCCAGATTTCCTGGATGCTTTGTGTCAGAAATTTCATAGCTTTAACACTTTCTTTGCTTGCTGTAGTAGGGTCACTGTGCTTTGGAGGTGTCATGTTGCCCTGTTGATTGTGTTCTTTTGAGAGCCTTTAGCCATCTGGGTGGTTTTGGTCCCTGGATGTTCTGTTGTAGTAGGTATTGGGAGAGGGGTGAACATTGATGGTCCTGGCGTGGCAGGTCTCTGATGGCTATCCTTGTGCTGTATGGTTCTGGACCTACAGCTTATGGGTAAGCCTCAAAGCAAGGAAGCCCAGGAGCACAGACAGGATTCTGGAAAGGGAATCATAGGGGTACATTCTTCTGCTTCTTAGGCTATCACAAGCTGTGGGAAAGTGGGCTGGTGGCCTCAACCCCCTTTATTCATCCCTTTGGGCTGCCTAACAATGGATCACAAACAGTGTGGCTTAAAACGACAGGAATGTATTGTCTCACAACTCTAGAAGCCAGATATTAAAAATGGAAGTGCCACGTGGTCCCTCTAAAGCCTGGGTAAGAGGCAGGGGACCCTTTGCCTCCTCTTTACTTCTGCCAGGTGTCAGCCACCTTGGTGCTTCTTTCTGGTTTAAAGCTCCAGTGCTTCCATCTCTGCCTGTCTTGCATGGTGTTCTCCCTCGTATAGTTGTATGACAGTGTTTCTTCTGTGATAAGGACACCAGGCAGACTTACTTGGGACCCCACCTGATGACTTCATCTTAAGCTCAGTATGTGCAAAGACCCTATCCCAAAGAAGGTTACATTCATAAATTTGGGTATCAGGATTTAAACGTATCTTTTGGGTGGACATAATTCAGCCCATAAAAATCTCCCTAGTTGTTTTTCCCACTCTCAGATAGGCAAGGGAGAGGGGAGGGGAGCTGTTGAAGCAGTCAACACTGAGTTCCCTCAGCTCTGAGTCTGAGGTCCTGGGCATCCTCCCAGGTTCAAGCATTACTCCGCTTTGAGCAATGAAGCCATCCAAGAAGCTTAAGGAGGAGCAGGTCCCAGGACTCTATGAAGCACAAATAAGTTGATCATTTGCAGATGTTAGCACAAGTAAGCACTTACACATATACTGCTCACAATCACCTGTAGCACAAGTAAGCAGTAACATATTCACAGTCATCTGCTTTGTGTTCATTTTTATTTGTTTGGTTGATGGTTGATCAAACATTTTTAATTTTTTCCCTTTTTTTTTTTTTTTTTTTTTGCTTGATAACTTGTGTCTTGGAGACAGAATCTCCTGTATCCCAAGCTGGCCTCAAACCTGTTGTAGAGTGGAAAGTAACATCGAACTTGCAATGTTCCTGGCTTCACCTCCCTAAGTGCTAGGATTACAGGCATGTGCACCATACTTGTTTAATGTAGTGAGGACTGAACCTAAGGCTTCATGCATGCAAGGCAAGCACTCTACCAGCGGAACTACATCTCAAACCTCAAGGCATCTCTGTGCTGAGTTCTCATCCTACTGCCCCATAAAACTATAAAGATGGGATTTTAACATTTGAAAAAATAGGGTTTAAACACAGGAAGCTGAGGATTGTGTCTGTGGCTCTAGCACTTTGGAAGCCAAGGCAAGTTCAAGGCCAGTCTGAGTTACATAGTGAGGCCCTCTCTCAAAAAAAAAAAAAAAATTTAAAATCAGAAGTGATTTTTTTAAATGTTGTGCAGGCCATCAGCTAGAACAAAACTCCCCTCTCTGTCTCTGTCCTTCAAGCTAAAAAAAAAAAAAAAAGGCAAGATAAGAGAGGACATTCTGTAATACAGTCCTGCATCCCTCCTCCTGGTATCCAAAGGGGGAAAGACTTTGAAGTCCTCAGGGGACTTGCAAGCAGAAGTGGGAGAAAGGGCTCCACAAATGGAGATGAAAATCTGTCTTCACTTTCTTGATGTCCCTGTACTTCAAAGCCTGAGCCATAAGCCATGGAAAGGCAGAGTTGAAAAAGGACACCATCTCTAGTGTGACATTCTGTGCTCAAAAATGCCTTTCCCTGGCCTGTATTTCTATTGTGTGATTTCAGTTGGAAACCAGGTTTGTAACCAAAGCCAGGGGTTATGTGTTCTCCATATGGTACATGTGACTTGAGAACCGCAAGCAGAAGCCACAGCAAGGTGGAATCATCTCCAAAATTAAAAAGTGCTGTTTCCCCAACTTTCAGTAAGGATTTAGATAAACTGTGGTTTTCTTATAACGTCCTTGGGGCGAGAGAGATAGCTCAGTGGTTAAGAGTACCTGCTATGCAAACATGAAGTCTAGAGCTTGAATACCAGCCCCCATGTAACAGGTACATCTGTCCATCAGCAGGCCAGAGGGAGAGTTGCTAGGGACTTCTGGTTCAATGAGAAACTGTGACCTCCAGGTTTAGAGAGAGAGAGACCCTAACTCAAAAGTAATAGGGACAAGATTATAAAAGAGAACAGCTGATATTCTCTTAGGGTTTCTGTGCACCTTTCTATGTGTACTACACACACACACACACACACACACACACACACACACACACACCTTTTTTAATGTTGAAGGATTGTCCTTATGAAAAACTGTCATTTGCCACCAACACCAGGCAAAAGCACTGGGAACTCTTGTTGCTACTGTTGTTTCTTTGCCATTCCCTCAGCGGTGGGAGTTATGGGCATGCAGGCATTTCTGTTATTGCTTCTCACTCACAAGGCCTCTGCCTTAGCTGACGGAAATTGCATTGTGCTGGATAGTAGTTCGCAGGTAATTTCCTTTAGCAGTATAGCAGCTTCATTTTTTATAGCTGTCTGTGAGTTTGCAAGCGATTTCAACAGCTAGTCCATACATTACAACTCCCTTTTTAAAGTGCATATAGCGCTTCCTCAAGATGGGATAGAAATCATGCAAAGGAAACACACATGCTGTGCATCTCAAGAACTCAGCCACCATGACTGTAACAACACACTGCATGACGAAGAACCAAGGTGAGGAGGGTGTGCAACAATCAGTCATAGTTCCCTCTGGTCATGTGCAAAAGTCCCTCTGATTATATGTTAGGTGTCTCTGGGATTCCATATGTGAAAGAAAGCATAAGATGATGTGGTCTTCAACTATGGCTTTATTTGGATTGTGTGTTGTAGTGTTGCAGGCATTGGAATCCTCTCATCAAGTTACAGAGCTGCAGTATTGAAAGCTTTATCATACCCTTCCATTGTGGATACTTGTTCCATTGATCTCACATCTGGTGGTGTGTAACAACATAAAACGGAGTGAAGTGACTGAGCACACAGCAACGAACTCCCAATTCTGTCAGCTCTTTAGCTCTGAGCTTGGCTTGGTGATTCTGCTGTGGGTCATACCTGGGCTCAGTTGGGTAGCTTCAGGCAGTGGCTGGGTCAGCCAGAAGCAGGTCTGGTAGTTGACCTACAGTACCTGCATCAGCTTGTCGATGGCGTCAGGCTTTTCACTGGCTGCTGGGTTCCAGAAACAGAAAAGATGGCAACTCCCAATGTGCACACTCTTCCAAGGCTACTGTCTGTGTCATGTTGGCTAAAGCAAAGCACATGAAGAAACTCACATGCCAGGAGATAAAGTGCCGTGATCATCTCGTGGTGAGAGGGATGACAATGTATTGATAAACTGAAGGATATATCCTATTTGTTTGTATCCTTTTTGGTTGCTTTTAGACAAGGCATGCCCATTGTAGCCTGTGTTGGCTCTGAACTGCTTCTCCTACTTCAGTCTCTCAGTGCTGGGATTAGAGGCATGTGTCCTTACGCCACATTTTTCAAATGTAGGGATGAGGATTCCATTCTACTAGCTTCATGGAGGAGCTCCATGGTATTGAGTCTTGCCTGAAAAGGAGGCGATGGGAATAGGTTATGTGCATGGCACCTGTGTATAAAGAACCAAAAGCCTCCTTTGGGAAGTGAGAATTTATCCTAAGAATGGAGAGTCAGCAGATTGCCCAAGGATGCAGTCAGTGATAAGTGTAGCACTTCCCTGTCCCACAATGAGTTCAACCCAAGGAGAGGCTACACTATGAAGAACACAATGGACTTTCAGAAACATATCTAGGAAGATAGATTTAGAGGACAAAGGGAATGTTTATTGTGTGTGTACATAAATTTAAGGCATAATTCAAACTAGGAGTGAAACATTTTGTTATTTATTTATTTATTTTCTTTTTTTATTAGATATTTTATTTACACTTCAGATGGCATCCCCTTTCCCCATTCCCCCCCCCTTAGAAAACCCCTATCCCATGCCCCCTTTTCCTTTTTGCATTTATACATTTTTTTAAAAATAATGTTAATCATAAGCGTTATAAGTTTGGAATTGTTCAATCAGAGGTGTAACCCACTGACCGACCTAGATATAACAACTATCTTTGACTGGTGGAGATACATGAATATCTGCCTCCCTGTCTCCCCCCTCTTTCTCTCTTTCATCACCTACCTTCTCCTATCCTTCTTCTCCTCCTCTTCTTACCATTTTGTTATTTATTGATTTATTGGTTTATGTATATGCATGTTTGGCCTGTGTGTTTGTCTATGCACCACTTGCGTGAATGATTCCTACAGAGGACTGAAGAAGGCATCAGATCCCCGGAAACTGGAGTTACAGATAGTTGTGAGCCATCGTATGAGTGCTGGGAATTGATTCTCTATAAGAGCAGCCAGTACTCTTAACTGCTGAGCCATCTCCCTAGTCCCTGAAAGTGTCTTACTGGTATTTTTCCTGCATTGCTGTATTTGGAGTTTAGCACAGGTGAGGATGATTGAATGTTACTGTTCGTCTACATGGAAGAAGCCAGTGTGTCCTGTAGGCAAATTGGGTCCTTTAGAGTACTTTTGCCTCAGATGTGAAATAAATCTGTTAATTCATCCTGGTTTAATGAAGGAACAGACTTTATTGGGGGAAAAGAAAACCGTATTAGTAAGATCACACAGGAAGGGAATGGGTTCTTACTTCCTGTGGTCCCACAAAGAGACCAAGGTGGTTCTGGAGGATGCATAGCATGGGTCCATATTCCAGTACGACTGGGATCCCTTCTTGTCTGCATCCCCAGAGAAAGTAGACTGGAAGAGCTGCCTTAGCAGCAGAGTATATTCAGGGATCTTAGTCCAGAAAGCCTGGATTTGAGGCCCACTTGTTTATAGACGTTGCTGGAAACCTATATGTGTAACTTCTGCAGGCCTTGGAGACTGGAGGACGGTGTGGTCTCCCTGCAGCAAGGGATCCTAGACTTGGGTGTCGTTTTGTTTTGTTTTTCTGCTGAGAGGTTTCTAGTTCCATCTAGTCATTTCCTTGGTGGACTCTTAGGGTCATTTTCAGACTGTGCATCACACTGTGCTGAGCTACAGTTGAGAATCCTAAGACTTGATATGTGACCTTAGAAGAGGTGCATCTCCCTGACCCTAGTGGCCAGTTCGTTCCTTACTCTACACGTTCTTAGGGGACCAAGTAAGCACGGCCAATAGCCAAGCAATTAAAATTGGAGGCAGTGTAGCCAACAATGCTTTCAGCCCTCCACCTTTCCTATTAGAAGGTACATCACAGCCAGTAAATGTTGGTGATTTGCCCACACTGTACCAGCCAAACTTCATCTTCATAACCAATATAAATTCCTATATAAATAAATAAATAAATATATATAAAAAATATATAAAATATATATATAAAAAAATAAATATATATAAATAAATATAAATTCTTTCAACCTTTGGGTCCTAGAACTGAGAATAATGAAAAATTAATGCTTACAGTCCTATCCAGTGAGCTGGAATTTTTTAAAACATTTCATGCCATCAGAAAGGTGGAATATAGTCCACTATATGAGGAAGAAGTTTAGCCAAAAATTTAAAGCAAAATCCAGGGAAAAGACAACAAGGATAGACACAGGGTGATGCTGCTGACCAAAATACCAAGAAGCCAAGCCAAACTCTAAAACTCCTTGCTAATCAACCCTTCATCTTGTCCAGCTTTCAAAAGCTTAGGATAGAAAGGGATGGAGAGAAAGAGAGAGAGAGAGAGAGAGAGAGAGAGAGAGAGAGACAGAGACAGAGACAGAGAGAGACAGAGAGAGAGAGACAGAGAGAGACAGAGAGAGACAGAGAGAGAATGAGAATATGATTCTGGTAAGAAAAAAAGAAAAGAGAACAGAAAGCAGGGGGCAGGGGGTGGGGGTGGGCGTGGGGACACTTCTGGGAATGGCTTCTTTAGAAAAAAAAAAAGGATGACTTGAGAAATGTGCCACTTCAGACAGGCTGCATGAAGAGATGATCTTAGGCTGGTGGCCCCTTCCTGTAACCTAGAAAGTGTCTGCTAATAAAAATATCAACTTGTATCACTGATGTCACAGAAACACTAAACCCTAAGACCTTGAGTCCTGGGCTTGCTGTTATGGGAAGCAATTATTATGGCTTAAGTCAGTTCAGTCAGGGTTTCTCTGACTCAAAGCTGAATATATTACTAAGAGCTGCACTAGTTAAAAATCTGTTTTTTATTTTTTTTTAACCAGAAAATGTGGGTTTAAACACCCTACTCTAGTTAAATAAAGACTTTGTTGTATTTTTTAATGCAACTTTTAATAATATATGGACAAACTACTTCAAGTTGGTGAGCAACAGAAAAATATCAAACACAGATTTCTTTGGAACATTTTGCTGGAATCCAAATTCTCTTCTAGAATTTCTCAGCTGCACACGGTCAGAAATTCCTTAGGCATTCTATGTCAGGAATGAACAGCAACCTGAAAACATACATGGGAAGACCAAAGCAATCCATGTTGCATTTAATTTACTTTTTCTAGTTTCCAAGAATAGCTTGGAAATCCTTGTCTATAGTTTACCACAAGCTCTGAGGTGGAAAAACTAAGAACATGGTAGCAGAATCGTAATTCTTGTGCAAAGGAAATCATGTGTAAAAGCGTGAGCAGTATCCAGAACCAAGGGCCGTGAAACATGTTTAGTATAGTTATGATCTGAATCGGAAATGTCTCCATAGACTCTTGTTTTGAATGTGCCCCAGCTTGGTGGCTTCATTTTGGGAAGCCATGAGACTAAGGTTGGGCCTAGCAAATAGAAATAGGTCACTTGAAAGTTATAGGTTAGCCCCTAATTTCTGCCCCATGCTCTGCTCCCCGTTTTGCCTTGATGCAAAGAGCCTTTGTCACATGTTCCCACTGCTGTCGACTCTAGCATGTCTTCCTTGCAGTGATGAACTGAGACGCTCCGAAACTGTGAGTCACACTGGCCATGGTGGTTCAAGTGCTTGTAATCCCAGCACTTGGAAGGCAGAAGCAAGAATATCAGCACAGATTCTAAGCCAGCCTGGGTTATTTAGTAAGTTCTAGGCCAACCAGGGATACATGGTAAAATCTTGACTCAAAAAAGCAGACTCTGGAAATGGCTCTGCGGGTAAACTGCTTGCTGTACAAGCGTGACAACCTAAACTCAGGTCATCAACACTCACATGAAAACCTGGTGTGGCTGTTTACATCTGTAACTGCAGCACTTGAGGTGAGGAGTAGACAAATCCCCGAGGCTCACTGTCATGTCATTCTAGCCAAAATGGTAAGATTCAGGCTTAATAAGAGATGTTATCAAAAATTGAGGTTATTAGAGGAAGAACCCCATATTGACCTTTGTTCTCCACAAGCACATACATGCATGCATAAACACATAAACACAGACACATCAAACAGAATTTAAAAAGTAAATTAAAAACCCCTGAAACTATGAGCCAAATTAATCTTCCCTTAGGTTGTTTCTATTGGGTCTTGTCTTTGTAACTATTCTATTACTGTGAAGAGACACCATGACCAAGGCAACTCTAATGAAAGCAAGCATTTAATTCAGGGCTGGCTTACAGTTTCAGAGGGTTACTCTCTTATTATGGCAGCACACATGGTACTGGAGCAGCAGCTAAGAGCTACATCCTGATCCATTGACATTAGAGAGTGGGGGAGGGGGAGCGGTAAGGACAGGGGGAGGGAAAAGAAGAGGGGGAGAGGGAGAGAGAGAGAGAGAGAGAGAGAGAGAGAGAGAGAGAGAGAGAGAGAGAGAGAGAATGAATATGAATTGGGCCTTGCATGAGCTTTTGAAATCTCAAAGCCCATACACAGTGGCACACTTCCTTCAGCAAGGCCACACCTCCTCATCCTTCCCACACAGTGCCGTTCCCTGATGACTAAGTACTCAAATATAGACCTTATGGGGGCCCTTCCTATTCAAATGCCACAGGTATTTTGTCATAAGAATGCAAGAGTAACTAATGCGTGACCTTTGAGTCATGCTTAGGTTTCTTGGTGGAAGGGGGTGTAGAAACAATGGAGAAGCCAATTAGATTAGAGGCAAATTAAAGGCATGGGTACTTGTGCCCACCTTTGGTTTAGACTTCTGAGAAGTGCTCTCCTCCACAGCTAAGGCTGCAGATAAGCAGAAGGGCGATGCAGAATGTTCCTTCAGGGAGGTGAACTGCCCAAGGAATGCAGGGTAAGATCCAGGCTTAATAAGAGACCTTATCAAAAATTAGAGGAAGGTACTCCATGTTGACCTTTGTCCTCTACGTACGCACACATGAGATAGGCTAAGACAGACTCTCTGGTCTTTTTCCTCTCTACCCTCCACACACATACTGCCACCCAAAAGCACTCTAATATTTACCTGCCCCTTTGATGGCTGCCTTTTGACTTCAGCATCACTTTCAAGGGGCTTCTTGTTCTGGTCCCATACTTACTGATGCTCTTCCATACCATGTAGCCTTTGACCTTTAGCCCAAAAGCCTTTGCTCAGGCTAGTCCCACACCTTAGATGTTTATCTAAGATATCTAGATCCCTCTGCCCCCATTCTCATCACTCTCTCTGTCCTTTAGTGTGTCCAGCGAGTAGAAGACGGTGCTTGTTTAGCTTAAACTTAGCAGCTCTATGGTAGTAGGAAAGTTATAGGCTCTGGAGTATTGCGCCCAGTCCTCCCCTAAAGACTCTGGCTATCTACTTATTTGTCCTGCTATTCTGTAATTGCCTGTGTGGCTGCATATGTCACATTTGGCTGTCCCCACATTCTGCCATGTGTCTGTGCTGCCCCTAGCAAAGAAAGTGGTCTAGAAGCACCTGCAGTTGTTTACAGTGGGAAACAGAGAGAACTCGTTCATCCCAGTTGCTTTTCTTCTGAATGTTCCGACCTTGGAAAGTTACATAACCTATCTTGACTTTGTCTTCTCACAAACTGGGCTGATCACACCTACTCGTAAAGGTTACTGAGGCAATCTATATTTTGTAAAAAAAAAAAAAAAAAAAAAAAAAAGACTATAAATGGTGTTGTGGGGGGCAGAAAATGAGGGAAGATCTGTGTTACAACGAAACAATGATAGTAATAATAGCTAGAACTTTTCAATAGCGGCCACTTGCTAAGTGTTTTATGCCATCATCTTTGTTAACTTCTCCCAATACTTTGAGCATTTTTGTAGTTATCATGCAAATAACAAAAGTGGGACTCAGGAAGCTGAGTGCCAGCCCAGGAAGCCACACTGAGAATGAGTGCAAGCCTTAGAGACTGAAAGTTGTCCTTTGTGCACCCATGACACCATGACGTGACAGCTGCTTTCCTGGTGTCAGCTGTCCTCATTTGACATTCATTCTTAACCTGAAAGACAGCAGGCGCAGTGTGTCCTGCAAAGATCAGAGGAAGAAACCAAAGGGACCTTCACAGACTGGGAGGGAGGCGATGGGATCCTGGTTTGGGAAGTACAAACTGAGCCAGGCCAGTGAGCTAATCCACAAAGAGGTCAGGAGAGAGAGAGAGGAGAGTGGGGTGGAGCCGAGGTGTGACTAGGCAGTTGAAGGACGGATGGACAGACGGACGGGCAGAGATTGAAATGTGGTAGTGTAATTTGATGAGGTGATGAGCAGTCAAGTCTATTCTGGGCAGCACTTGCTGTTGATGTTGACCTGCAAGGAGATCTTGCCCTCTATTTTATGGTCAACAGAGGGGAGGCCACCAGAGGTACAGTTTTGTGTGTGTGTGTGTGTGTATGAAGCTCCCTAGGAATCCTTTTGATATTCTTTCTTCCTCTGCACGTTTGTCTTCTGTGATTTCCAATGTCTCACAGACTGGGCAGGGAGGCCAGGAGAGAGAAACTGCCGTGTGCTGGAACACAATGGATGATCTCAATTCCTATTACAGGTCTTTCTCTCTCTTCAACCCAAAACTCTCACCTTCTTGAGTGCCTAGAGTCAGCAGAGCTTGGCAGGAAGCTAGGCTTGCATATGCTGCCTCGTTTTCTCCTCACACAAGTTTAGTTATTCATCTGTATTTGAGCCAACTTACCTAGTTATGAAATGGGAATAGTAAAGACTGCCTGGGCTGCAGAGACAGGTACAAGGACTGCTCCTGGCAACTGTAGCGCTTGCTGAGTCGAGGCTGTTGCTCTCTTTAGTTCTGTCTGGGGCTCTAACAGCAATGTATCGTTCACTGTTTGTCCATAGGCCTCTCATTTGTATGCCTTTAAATTTTGACTAACCAGACACAGCACAGCGGGACAGATAAGAAACAATAAGGAAAAATACTCCAGACTGAGGACTTTCTTCTATGCTGGAGTGAAGTGACCCCATCTTTAGGAACTTTTGGAGCCACATTCCTCCATATCTTTGGACTCTATTAGACCTAGTCCTGCCAGGAGTATCCTTATATGTAGGTGCCTTCATAGGCAAAGCTCAACCTCATTTTGTCGGTTCCAGACGCTACCGCCAGCCACATCTCCTGTGCCTAGTAGAACTGTTCGATTTCAATGTAGCTCTATCTATCTATCTATCTATCTATCTATCTATCTATCTATCTATCTACCTACCTACCTATCTACCTACCTATCTATCTATCCTGGGTTCACCTCTCTGGGACATTCCCTCCTAAACTTAACTGAATGCATGGAAGCAGACACTCTAAGGCCTCTTTAGAATTCATGCTTTTTGTGTTTGATGTTTTATGGGTATAGACTGGCACATAACAAAGTGATTTTATTTGGGGAAATATATTGAGAGAGGGGACTTAGAATCTGCAGGAAGCAAAATGCAATTCTGGGCATGCTCAGTGGCCGCATGGGAGAAGAAAAAGATATTTTTGGTCTCCTAGATGGAACCCCTGTGGTTATCCAGCCAAACATTGTCTGTCTGCATTTCCTTGTCACTGTGGTAGGTAAGCCTACTCAGTGTCCCGAGAGGCCTTAGTCAGAACCCTCTGCCGGAGATCCTTTCTTTCCCAACCAAGCAAGGAACATCATATGACACATTTCCTAACAGCAGAGAGGACTGAACAGAATCTATGCCACGAGCCAAGGATGCTCTTTATTCTGATTCACAAACCTGCATCTCTTGTAGCATTCGTTTAATCAAGTAAATGTCTCCATGAAATGTTCTAAGAAGTAGTGCTTTTGAATTGGGCATGACCCTTTACAGGGGCCTTTTCATTGTGGAATCTTATCATGTAAGAGCCCCTTTGAAAGTGCTCAGTTAATAAAGATTATAACAGAACCCCTTGGTAGAGTCTTCCCTCCCCTCACCCCTTACACCATCTAGCAGCCCTGCTTGAGAAACTGCATCTTTTTTTTTTTGTAAACTTCTTTTATTTTTATCAGATGGAGATGCCAAAATATTTTGCCAGCTTCCAAGGAAACTAATGGAGAAGGCAGAGTTGTTGCTGTTCAGTTAAATCCCCGGGATTGGGGGAGGGGGTGTGTGGAGGAGCCCACAGAGCACAGGGAGCACGTCCCTGCTGGAGTGCACAAGGTAATATGCTTGTTTGACACAAGCAAGGGTCATGTGACTTCTGGAGCCCAGCTTTCTTCTTTAAGCAATGGCTGTATTCTGGGAGCTGCCCTACCTGCCTATGTCACAGTTGTGGAAAGAGCTGGCAAAATGTCTGACAAAGGGCTTTGAAAGGGAACAAGCGCCGGGCGGTGGTGGCGCATGCCTTTAATTCCAGCACTTGGGAGGCAGAGGCAGGCAGATTTCTGAGTTCGAGGCCAGCCTGGTCTACAGAGTGAGTTCCAGGACAGTCAGAGAAACCCTGTCTCGAAAAGCCAAAAAAAAAAAAAGGGGGGTGGGGGTGGGGTGGGGAACAAGCCATACAGCTGCAAGGGACAGCCATTATACTGTCATGACTATCTACCCTTACCAAAAGCTAGTACAGGGTTTTTTTTTTTCCCCCCAAGTAAAAATTTTCTATTTCCAAGTTGAAATGGTTAAATTCCATTGGGTTTATGGGACAAAGTCACCAGCTTTCTCACTGAAAATGAAATAGTATCTCTTGTTAACTGACTCAGAGAAGTCTGAGCTTTATCTGCGTACCACCTTTTACTAAAAGACTTTTTAGCCACTCTGTTCCTGGATTTGGAAAACATTGCAGCAAACATCTTTTGTTTTGTGGCTTTGCAGGGAGCATTTATGCACCCACACAGAGCCGGCCATTTCAGAGCTTGCTTTGCTTCACAGAAGGCCAGACATAAGACCTGCTCTGGCCGAAGATAATGTCAGGAAAAATGAAGAAGCTTGGAGCCTGGAGCTACGAGCACCCTCTGTATTGAACAGTAACATTCGCAGGCTCAAAAGAGTGGAAGTTAGAAAGTTAGAAAGACCGTGAAAGTAAGTTAAGCAATAGGGAAATAAACATAGGTTTACAATGCACGTTGCGTAAAGACATAAAGATGCTTTGAGCCACTTTGCATATCGGTTCTTCTGACTTTAGCCAACTCTCTACCCAGTGCATACCATTAATGCTAATAATAGCATGCCTTCATTAGCCGCTACTGTGGGAACAAGGAGTATGTGTGCATCTCTTCAGCTGACCCCTGCATAACTCAGACAGAGGAGAAAAAAAGAATCTGTGTTCACTGCTCCCCAAAGTTAAGGTGGTAGTGTTTCCATTAGCCTGCAGAATGGAGAATAAGAATTGGTCTGAAGGTGTTGTGGCTACCTATGTGTACATATAAAATGGCAATTTCAGCCTGGCTTTACACTGATGGGTTAACAGAGAGAGGCCACCAGGCGTCAAAGCCCTTCCTCATACCAGGCTTTCTTACCGATGAGTCATAGGAGAAACCTGCAGCTTTGGGCCCCAGTGGAAATAACTCATTTCCCCAGTTGCTCAGCAGCAAAACACTAAGGCCAACGGCCTTCACGGTCTAACAGTGTCAAGCACTTTCTTTTCTGGTCTTAGCATTGCTTTAACATAATGAAACCAACTCTTGTTATCCCCTCTGGAGTTTCATTCTAAAGATCCTATATTTAGGCATTTTCTCCTCTTACTTAATAGGAGTCAGGATAAGAAACTCACCAGGCCTAGACTGTCAACTGCCAAAAATAAATATGCTTTCTCTTTTAATCTCTACATTATATTTTGCCAAGCTTCATTACAAAGCCAGACTAACTACTCCATGAAGTGTTTTCACACTGTACAGGTTATAGAATTTGGCTTTCAAAACCCTGAACATGTGTTTAGTCATCATTGAAAAAAGACCAGAGAATATTCTTTGTTTATGTTTATATGTTTAAAATGTTAATTTCACATTAAACCATGCCAACATATCGATATCAATAAAAATTGATGTCATGGGAATCAATGGCCCCAGAAGTACCAGACAGAATACATATGTTCTGGAACTTTCCCCAGTCTCTGAAACTTTTTCAGACTCTAAAATCACCCAAGGCTCTTCAAGGCTCTCAGTGTAACTATTTTCTCCAGATTGAAACCTCCCTTCCTGAAGGGAATTGGGAGTGGCTCCAAGGACTCAGAAAGCTTGGAAGTTACAAGATTCATAAGGCTCCTTCCCAGGATGATACTGCTGGGGTGGGGGTGAGGGCCAGGAGGAGGTGGGTGAGTAGGAGTCTGTCTTTAGTTAAACTGCAGCATGTTGGGCTGGGCACTGCCAGGGATGTGCTTTTCCTGAATCATCAACCATGCTGGGGCGAGCTTTTCAATGCAAACAACCCCAATAAACTGATCGGGTCCACATAGGCTTTGGTAGAAATCCTTTCTTTGGTCACTCATTGGCACCATATCTGGAATGAACGGACACTGAAGACCTCACATGAGGAAAAGTCACCCAACAAAGTCCGGTTAGGAAACTGAAAAGAATGTTTACAAGACTAAATATTATGAAAACAAGGCCACAGTGTATGTGCGTAAGGACAGTCAGCATGTTTATTTAACAGGACAGCTCTACTGCTTAGGTTTTGTTGACTTGATACAACACAGGGCCATCTGGGAAGAAGAAACCTCAATTGAGATGTGTCCATTAGACTGACTTTTAAGCAAGTCTGTGGGACATTGATTAATGATTGATGGGGAGCAGCCCAGTAAGGGTGACACCATCCCTGAACAGATAGGCCTCAGCTGTAGAAAAAGGCAGGCTGAACAAGCCTTGGGGAGCAAGCCAGCAAGGCCCATTCCTTCATGGCCTGTGCTTCATCTACTTTCTGCTTCTAGGTGCCTGCCCTGACTTCTCTCTGTGATGGACTGTGAATAGACCTTTTCCTCCCCCAAATTGCTTTTGGTCATCACGTTTTATCATAGCAGTAGAAAGCTAAGTCGAACAACATCTAAAGAGAAGACTGCCTTGGAGCCTGTAGTGTGCAGCTTCAACCCTTCTTCCTCTGTCCTTTGCATCTTTCTACATCTTCATCTTCCTATTTATGTTCAGCATTTCAGCACTCAGGGCCTGAATTCCTCTTATTTGCTAGGTCCCAGGGATCCAAAGCTGAAACTGTAATGGCCTACATCTTTTGTGACGTCTTCTATCTAATGATAGAAATAGGTACGATGAAAAGATTCATTCCTGTCATAATGGAGAACACTCGTTTTTACAGAATGGAGCGGAACTGGGGCTGTATAACTTTGGGGAAGCAGGGACTAGAAGGGTCTCAAGACAGATAGTAATGGGCTCATGTGTCTTGATGTTGGAGACTGTTGATCCAGACCCAGGAGACTCAGTGGTGTAGCCAAAGCCTGAGTACCAAGAGAATGGATAATGTAAGTTCGGAACTAAGTCAGAGCCAACAGGCAGAAGGGTTGCATCCAACTCTTGGATTGGAGACAATCAAGCAAAAAGAAGGAATTCTTTTTTATTCAGTCCTTTTGTTCTATTCAGATCTCCAACTAGCTGATAGAGGACAGTTTGCTTCACCTCTATGGAGTCACATGTTAACCCCACTTGGAAACATTCTTGCAGAGTTTGTCCAATTATCTGGACAACTCACTGGCTGGCCCAGTCAAATTGACACACTAAATTGACTGTCACAGGACCAGTGAGAAAGCTCAGTGGGTAAGGTGCTTGCCATGCAATCCTGGTGACCTGAGTGTGAGCTCCAGAATCCATGTAAAGGCGAGAGGAGAGAACAAACTACAGATGTGTTCTCTCACTTCCAAGCCTATGTTATGACATACATGACCCTCATTATGTACACACACACACACACACACACACACACACACACACACACCAGAGAGAGAGAGACAGACAGACATACAGGTGAGGACAGAGACAGACAGGCAGCAGACAGACAGAAAGGACAGACATAGAGACAGAGTCTTCCATTGCTTTGTGAAGACCTGAGGTTTCTGCTGCCCCAGGACATAAAGAGGCTGCAGATGAATTGTCACTTCACCAATATTAATTCCTTTCAAAGATGCTGTGGACTCCTTCCTCTCTATTTTTCTATCATCAGGGGCCTGTGCCTGAAGCACTTTTAGTATTTCTTTCCTTTCTTCCTTCCTTTCTAACTAGCTCCTAATTTAACTTCAAGTCTCATCTTAGGCCATTC
Organism: Arvicanthis niloticus; assembly: GCF_011762505.2. NCBI lineage: Eukaryota > Metazoa > Chordata > Mammalia > Rodentia > Muridae > Arvicanthis > Arvicanthis niloticus. The sequence continues at coordinate 19,578,601 of NC_133433.1, read as the reverse complement.
TTCTATTGCAGGAAACCTTTCCAGACACTGTTTCCCTCTTTGGCCCCAGTTAAAAACAGTGCCCATGGGTTCCAAAGCACGGTCCTGAGCTCTTTGTGTTATAGTAGTAACAGGAAATACACTCCATTGTTAAGCAATGCACTATACACATTACTATCCTTGTAAAAACCGTAGAGGGTAGATATTATGAAGAACCCCATTGCAGTGATAAGAAAACTGGCTCAGAGGAGAGAGGTGAAGTCATTTGCTCCAAGGCCATAATTGGGTAAGAAAGTCAGGATTCGCAGTCAAGTAACTGCTCTCCTCGTCCTATGCTCTTTTCTGTGCTGTGCCATGTGTTTTGTTCCCCAAGACCATGTGCACTGGGGCAAAGACAGTGCCCTTCATCTTCTGGAGCCACACCATTGAGCACAATGCCTGCTGTACAGAAAGAAAAGGAAGGTTGAACAAATGCAAATGGACAGGTGGATGGTGAAGGTAAAGAGGGAAAGGAGAGAGCAGTGCACGCAGTTGCAGATTGCTTCTTTATAAACTTAGAATAAGTAAAGAAGCAATAGGTGGTTGCTGGAGAGACACATGAAATTAAGGCCAATGAGTGAGTGTGCAGTGAGAATGCACAGATCCCACCGAGAGGTCTCATGCAAGGAGGAAGGCAGCCCTTGAGAACTGCCTGTATATTCTCAACTCTCTATTTTGTAGGTTTTCTCAAGCGTGTACCTCCCTGGGCATTCCATTTAGAAACGACTTACTGTTTGCTGATGGCTGCATGAAAGAGCAATCCCATTGATCATGCCTATTTTACCCACAGTAGCTGCTGCTTTTAAGGTCAAGTCTGGAATGTTCCAAGGAGTGAATGAAGCGAGGCACAGAGCATGAGACATTCAAGAGGCTGGAGAAGAGACAAATTGTCCTGTGCAAGGCCAGAGGCGAATAAAGGGTCCATGGCTACAGTTACTTGATCAGTAGTATCTGGACTCCCAGTCTTCAGACTCTTAGGCCAGGACTTGAGCCTCAGCTTCTATTGTTTGGCACAGTGAGCTGAACGCCAATCTGGAGTCAGGTAGAAAAAAAGACGAGTCTTACGTTGATGCATTACCTTGGTAACGCTATTGTGGTGAATACAAGATTGGATGTATCAAGAATCCTTGGCAATAAATTGATGTTTAAGAAGAAGGTGACCGTCCAAGAAGTAATGATGCCACATCAAGTTGGCTCCATAGAGATGTGCTTTGTACATCCAAGCAACGTCACCAGGCTACTTCCACCCCACTCAAATGTTTGCAAAGGGGTCTTTGATCAACTCAAACCTTAGTTTAAAATCATATATTTGGCCACTGTAACTGGAAGACTTTCAGTGTTCTTTCTGGAATTCTGTGGTATGAATTTGCTGATAAATGCCAGTGTTTGCATCTATTACTAAGGCTGATGAGGACCATTGTTTTCCTAGGCACATTTTTGAGGCCAACCAAAAACCATTGCCTTATGTCTAGAAAATGTCATCAAGACACTAAGGACCAAACTGTGTCCATGTCTGCTCCCTATCCAGTGCTCAGCAACTGGTGGTAAGAAGCCATAGAGAGGCAGAAGGCTAGCTCTGTACTCTGTTCCCGTGTTCTCTGTGAGTCACAGTGTTTTCTGCCACCACAGCAGAGATCTAGTGACTCTAGGAAGCCACAGTGAACTTGCTTGCTCATGAACAGGGTAGAAAGTGTGGCTCCTGTAGCATTCAGGACTTAGGCATACATACATACTTAGAGCCCTAACATTGCATGGTCTATGAACACTCTCCTTTTCTTCTGGCCACACAACCTTCTGGTCTTTGTCCCCTTGCTCCTTCTATGTCCCTAACTAGAGTCACAGGGGCTCAGATCCTTGCACACTTTCCTGTTTTGTTCAGGTCCAGCTCTAGGCTAACTTTTCTATTCCCTCCAAGTTTTATTTTTATTTTATTTTATTTTATTATTTTTGCAATAGCCCACAACATTGTGGGTGAAGTTTATTGGATGAATAAGGGAAAGGAAGCTACAAGCACAGTTCCAAGTCAAATGCACTAATTAGCAACTCCATGTGTTCATGTGTGTGGTACACGTGTGTAGAGGTACACAGGCACATATGTGGGCATGTGGAGGCCAGAGGTCAACCTTGGCTGTCATTTCTCAGGAGCCGTCCATCTTGGTTTGTTGCTTGTTTGTTGCTCTGTCAGCGAGCCCCCTGACCCCCCGGTACCTGCCTGTCTCTGCCTCCCAATAGTGCTGTTCCAAGTGTGTGTCACCATGCCTGGCTTTTCACATGTGGGCTGGACAGGGAGCTTGGGTCCTCACATCAGTGTGGAAAGCACTTTACTGACTGAGCCACCTCCCCAGGGTTCCAGAACAATACTTTATGTGACCTAAAAGTTGGTGTCACAACTTTATAACATGGACCAAAAAGAACCTCAGAGTTAGGGCAGTTAGTGCCAAAGTCCTGTTAAAGCTCAAATGTTTTAGATAATTTTTAGTGGGACAAACCAAAGAAGATGGTACTAAAGGCAAGCATTGAATAGATTTCATTTTCACCTAAAAAAAAAAACATCAGCCCCTGAAATGCCATGCACGCCGACACCACCCCTCCCAGCCCCATTTATTTTTACATATTTACAATTTTACATATTTACTTATTAACATTATCTTCTATCTTTACAATTACAAAATTATTTCACACCGGGAGAGTGTGCAAACATAGAATTCATTTCAACATAGACTTTATAGCATCTGTTTTATCCTTTAAAAAAAAAAAAAAAAAAAGGCAGTGTTTGCCCAAAACGAACAACAGTGTCTACCACAGAGGAAGCCCATGGGAAAATCAAGGAGGACATAAAAGAGTAACACAGAATTCACACAGACCTACTCTACCAACTCAAATAAATAGTACATTATTATTTTCTAAGCTTCCCCTACTAGGAAAACAAAACAAAACAAAACAATCCCTAAATCTGTACCTTAAAAATACTTTGACATTTTAAGCAGTTAATTCATATTCCAGACCTGAAGAGCGGAACTCAGCCACTCCCTGAAATCAGCCCCAAATGAACATGGCCAAGAGCGAGCCATCACCCTGCGTACACCCGAGGCTGCAGTGGGGGAGGGAGCTTGTCCTTCTCCACATTCTCAGAGTCGATGGCTGCTAAGGGTTGGGTCGGGGGCTTAATCTCAAGTGGGTATTTCTCAACAATGTCTTGAACTTCCTTGGCAATCCCGTCTGTCCAGTCTATTAAGTCTTTTTCAAGTTTCTTGGCTTCGTTCATGATCCTTTCCTGCCCTTCATTCAACTGACACAGGAGGTCCAAGTTCTTAAACATTTGTTTCACACCTAAGCAGGCCTCTGGGGACCAGCTCTCAGACTCTTGCTTCCTGGGGGACGTACACACACACACACACACACACACACACTTTTTTAAGTATTCAGAATTGAGTGGCAGGCAAACTCTTTCCCATAGAGGTACACCTCCAGGGTTTTGGCCTTTTTATATGATTCTTAAGTTAAAGCACAACCATGGGCATGTGTCTCTGCTTACTGAAGGTTCCCACGGGTGGCCCGCCCTGACGGCAGCATTTGTGATGACGGGACTTGGCTCTTGGCTCCTTTCCCACTCATTTCCTTCCTTCCTCTGCATTTACACTGTGTTCTGTCCACCAGGGACTCCTGATTGCTTCCTTTGTGTTGTAATTTTTCTTGTTTTTTTTTTTTTTCTGACAATCTTACCTATTCTTCTCATTTTTTTTCCATGCAGAGATAATAGTTTTAGTGACTGTCCTGACTTCACATTTATGTCTCTAATGTTAGTATAGTTTACAATTTAATGTCTATACCTCTGCTTCTAGATCCAAATTGGACATGTCTTCTATCTAAGGCAGAGACCTTCTCAGACTAGGTACATGGTAGGTATGAAGGAACACGTTGAACCCTTAAGAATGAACATACAAGGAAGATGGCCACTTACCGAGTGAATTCATAAGCCAGACTAATCACTATTCAATTTTTATGAACAAATTTTAATGGAACACAATTGAATAATAAAAAGTATTCCATTCCACTGGTGGGTGGTCTGTGCCTGTAATTCTGAAGTTGGATCACTGAGGTAGAAGGATCATGAGTTCAAGAACAGCCTGGAATACATTTCGAGTTACTATTTTTTATTTTTTATTTTATTATTTTTTTTTTTTTTTTGCTGTCCAACATGGCCTCACACCTTTATTCCAGTCAGCATGAAGTAAGAAGAGCCCAAACCAGACATACATGTTCACTCTCAGACTTGATATTTTGAAACTTTCCCATAACACTTCATTTATATTTCATTGGCCAGAACTTAGCCACACAAGCACATCTGGCTGCAGGGCAGGTAGAAAATCTAGTCTTCGCTTGCAGTTCCCAGAGTAGCAAGCACCAGCGTGGTGGGTGTCTCTTAAGGAGTAAGAGAGGGAACGGATTGAAGTAGACAACTGTGTTGGCTCTAATCAGCACCTGCATTGCCTGGATCTTTCTTCTTTAGGCTACTGCTATTGCTCTTTGTAGCCTGGTACTGTTGTGTAGCTGGTTCACCAAGGCACAGTGACCTTCATATAAGGTAACGTGCTGTGTATTTACTCCTGTGGAATAAAGGAAGTACCGAATAAATAACAGTTAGAGAAAATTGAATCGACTTGGAACAGTGCACATTTCTGATGAAGCTGAGCCTGACTCCCATAAAGGTTCGTTTTCTCATTTAAAACTTGAAGCTGATGCTCGTCTCTAGCTAAGATGAAATGCCTGGAGATGTGTTACCACTGATGTGGTGTTGTGAACGGTGTTTGAATCTATCTTAGTACAGAACAATAAGGCAGCTCACAAACCGAGTTACTAGACCTGCAGCCTTGGGATGGCTGCGAATTGCAACACTCCCCAACCCCATGACTTTCTCATCTGTAAATTATAAGCAGCACTATCTTCTTCCCAAAGAGTTAATATTTCAACCTATCACTGCTCCAAGGCTGTGGGGCAGTGAGCAGAGCCATTTGACGTGACAGATAAAGTTCAGTAGGAGTTGTTTCAAGGACAGATTTAAAATACAAGGTCCTGGGGCTGGAAAGATGGCTTGGTAGTCACGTGTCCATATTCTCATAGAGTACCAGAGTTCAGTTCCTAGCACCCATGGCAGGTGCCTCTCAACCTCCTGTAACTCCAGCTCCAGGGGATCTGATGTCCTCTCCTGGCCACTGTAGGGACCTGCACAAAATATAAACAAAATTCATTTAAAAATAGCAAGAAGGGCCTCTCACACCTTGATCTCAGAGCTAACCAATGTTCACAGAGCAGGCTATGTGGAGTTAAGAAAGAACACAAGGCACAGACGCACCACTGCCTCTAGAACTGTAGGAACAGGAATGGAGGCAATGTGGCAGATGGTGGTGTTCGTGGATGGCACCCAAACACCACTTTATATTCAATTCATGCAGGGATAGTCCTTGCTCTGACTCCATATCAATATATTAATTGGTGAGAGACTTCATAACAAAATAACACACAGTAAGTGGCTCACATCACAGACGTTACATGTGCTCTGGTTCTTGAGGAGACTGTATCCAGGTGTTGTTTATCAGATTGTCTCCTGAAGGCCGTGGAGGAAGGATCTGTTCCAAGCCTTTCTCCTTGTCTTGAAGAAGGCTGCCTTTGCTTCCTCTCATCTTTCTTCTGTGGGCGTCTGTCTCTGTGTCCACATTTCCTCTTCTCATAAAGATATCAGTCATCTTGAAGGAGACTCCATCTCACAAACATTATTTAATGTCATCACCTTTGTAAAAAATTCATTTCCAAAAACCTTTATATTTTAAGTTCAGGACTCTAAGCTATCATTTCGAGGGGGTGGGTGGGTCACAATTACATCTACTTGCCAAAGAAACTTCTAGAGATAAATTAGCTTGCCTGGAGATTCTCCTACAAGGAGAGCATGTGGGTGTCAGTGGTGGGGGCGCTTCTCACTTGCAATGGATGCCTTGTGTTGGTGAAATAGAATTAGAAAGAAACCCACCTACACCAGAATCTCTCTTCCCAAGAGTCAAGGAGAGAGGAAACAGTTTTGTTATTGAATAAGCACGAAATCGGAGTGCACGAACATCGTGAGAAAACTGCGAAAGGGATTGCAGAGACAGAAAGAAATGTTGCTCTTTATAGACAAGTAGAGACACTTCATCCCACACGTGTTCTCAAGATCAACAAAGCCTGATTCCCAGATAAGAGGGCTTCCCAGGACAATACGCCAGGTAGCTTATTGCCGGTGCACCTGGTTTTGTAATTGATTCCTTTCTTTTCTTCCCTGAGATATTTATAAACCGTTTTAAAGGCTGGCTTTTCAACCCATGTGTGTCTTTCTCTAGTATTTGAGAGATAGCGCTTTGAAAGGCAGAGGCCGGGGTGGGGTGGGGGGTGCGGCAGGGGGTGCAAACAGAGATGGTAAAAATGCTTGCTGGACAAATATGAGGACCCGAATCTCAATTTCCAGATACTGAGTTCAAGTTGGGTGAGGTAGTGCAAACGTCTGCTATTGCAGAGCTCTTATGAGGAAACGGGGGTCAGAGACAGGAGGATTCCTAGAAGCTCTTAGGCAGGCTAGTCTGGCCTACACAGAAAAAATAAATAAACGAAGACACCTCATCTCAAAATAGGTGGAAGGGCAGAGCCAATATTCAAGGTTCTGAACTCTACACCGGTGTGTTAGCACACACATGCCTGCATTTACACACACACACACACACACACACACACACACACACGCACGCACACGCACACACACGCGTACATAGGTATTTTCTCACACATAAATCACATGTGTAACATTTTAATAAGCAAATAAATAAATAGGAAGGTAATGCCCAAGAACGACTGTGACCCTATCAGTCAGGTAACAGGGAGGAATGGGAGCCAATACTTCTATTAGAATTCTACATTCGAAACATCATTCTTTTGTTGTATTTTTGATAATGCTACATCTTAATTTTCCTTTTCAGCTTAATTTTTAATTTATTTTTTGTCTCATACTAAAATATTTATACTAAACTAAATGAACTCTGTCCTTGTCCTTCTCCTTGGCCTGGAGAAAGGGTCTGTGCTCCACGCTCTCCAGCAGGAGATGTCCCCATTTCTTCTGAGTGGCTTCAATAAGTGAGCTGGAATGTCCACTGTTCTGCCTTATGACTAGTCAGGATTTTTCAGGGAGGTGTACTGGGTCAAGCCTGTTCACAGATGTAAATTGGGAGTACTGAGATACAAAATGACCTAAAAAATCCTTTGAAGTCCCTTCTCCCAGTAGCATCCTGGCTGAGACAAAAACATAGTCTGGGTTTACACCAAATAAGAGATAATGATTCAACTGTGTTCTTAGACTCGAGGAACAGGTGTACTTTTTGTTCACCTTGGATGAACTGATTTTCCAACTTCAGACTAGAGTTTCCAATTCTATAATGCAGTGTCAGCTAATGGCTGACGTGACTAGGAGAACAGATAGGCAATATTTTAAAAGACAGAAGGAGAAATGGTACCCAGATCAGTAGACCACTCATTGAAATGCTGTTTACAGCTTTGTAACTTCCTTGACAGCCAGGCTTTCCATCAAGTCACTTTCCCGAGTCCTGCAGTACAGCGGGATTGTAAAGAGTTTCAATCTTTCTCGGTAAAACTTGCTCATATACCCCTTCTCAGCCCATCCTACCCTATCTTTCTCAGCCTGCTCTGGTCCTCTCTGTCTTCTCAGAGTCTCAGGTCCATCAGTGGCTACCATTTTCAGCACAGACTTCTGAGACCTAGGGTGTGGGGTGGGGAATGATTACAGCATAGAGTAGGTTTTATTGAAAAGCCCTGAGACTCCAGCGTGGCTGTGCAGGGGAATTGGGGATGGAATTTTAGTGAGTAGGGGTGGATGATCTGACTTAAAACACTCTTTATAAAAAACAAGGCTCTGGTCTCCCTAAGCCATGGTACACACACACACACACACACACACACACACACACACGGAGACTCAGGACCTAAAACAACTCTTTATGGAAAGACAATGTTTTAGTTGCTACTTATCCACTTACCCGGTGTTTGATAGTTATGTTTGCTACATTTGAAGACTTGAATGATTGATTGTAGGAAGACTCGACTGTAGTCTCCCTGTGTAGACAAAGCATGGGGCGTTCTCAGCATTTGTCTCTGAGATACAGCTTTCTGCCATTGTCTGCTGCTTTGACCAAAATAATTCCCACAAACAGCTGAGGAGGATAGATTCCTTCTGGCTTTCAGTTTCAGAACATTCAGCCCATGCTTGCCTGCCCCCTGTTCTTGGACAGATCATTGTGACAGTGCAGGGTATGTCATGGAGGCTGTCTTCTAGTTCTTCACAGACAAGCAACAGAGAGTGACAGAAGAGGATCCTGGGAGTATATTATCTCTGTCCCCTCCAACCAGCTCCCACCTCCCAAGTTTCCAAATACTAGGTTTCCAAGTACAAATGGTACTTTCAAAATAGTACCATTATCTGGAGACCAGCCCTTCAGGATATAGGCTCCCTGGAAGGACACTTCATATCCAACTGTAACATTCTGCCCCTTACACCTGAAGCATACAATAAATTAGAATCAGTGATTTTTAATGAAGAAACATGGACGTGATAACTCATCAGGTATTCAACACCTTTCATTCAGCGTTTGCAGGAAAGAGCAGGTTTCTGTACTATGGAAAGCTAACAGACACAGCTTAGCTCTTTGCTGGCCTTCCAGAGTTATTGGGATGTGCAGCAGATTGCTTATCTGGGGGGATATTATCTTGATTTAACTTAAAGTAGCCCCCCATGGGGATTGCAGATCATAAAGGGAAGCACAGGAAGACATCAAGGAAGAGGCAGAGCTAGGCCATCTCCAGTTCTCAGAATGAGCTCTGTGTCAGCCACATTAATGAGACAAACCTCCTATCTAGGTAGATGTTGCCCAAACACAGTTGGTATAATCAAGAAGACAATTTGAAACGTTCATTTCCATCCACTGGCATTAGCAATACGTGAAGAGAATACCAGGCCTTGTTAGAATACTGAACTAATGACAGTGTGGAGTTACCATGCTAATCCATGCGTTGAAAATGAGGCATTACTAGTAATATCATAATTACGATGAGAGCAAAGAGATTGAGTAACATTAATAAAATGGATTATTTGAAAAGTAGAATGCATCCTATCTTTATCTCATTGTTTTTATTCCGTTTTGTTCATATTTTAAAAGTACCCATAGAGAGCGCCACATTGATGCAAATATGCCTGCCCACTTACCATGATGGCAGATGGCTAAGACAGGTAGATGTCCAGGGTTGGGAACAATGGAGAGTGGATTGTCCAGCATACCTCTGCATCTATCCAGTGATACTATTAAGGCATCAACTGCACTAGAAGTCAATAGGTACCGAGTCCCTACTACAGCTAATCAAACATGGGCTAGATAGGACGACCATTTGATGATTTCATGGGGAGGATTTAAGTCTCTCTCAGAGTATTAGACTGTATGATTTTATTTTCTTTCTGAGATAGAATCTCACTATGTGACCCAGAATGGTTTGGAACTTATAGTCTTCCAGCCTCAGCCTCCTGAGAGCTGATAGTACAACCATATGCCGCTTGCTCAACCTGGATGACTTCATTTCCATCCCTGGCTTATATGTTTCGGTGGCTCCTGTGTTTCCATGGACTTCAGGAAGCTTTTCCACGGTGTTTACATCATTTCACCTTTCACCTCATTGGCCTGTACATGTGTCTGTCTTCTGGTAGGCTAAATTCTTTGAAGGCAGGGGGTATCTTGTATTTTTATTTTAACTTGAAAAAGGTTTTTTGTGTATGTGTGCATGTATTTGCAGGTGCATATACTGTGTGTGTGTTCCTGTGCACATGTGGACAGCAGAAGACAACCTTACGTGTTAAACTTCAGATCCCCTGCCTCTACCACCCAAGCACTGACATTATAGATGTACACCACCATAACTGTTTCATACAGTGCTGCATAGAAACGATGACTCCATGCTTGTTGGGTAAGCATCTTATCAACTGTGCTACAAACCCAGTCCACCTTGGTTTTTGAGACAGGGTTTCTAATTGTAGCCTGGAACATCCCTAGCAGTCTAGACCAGCTGGCTAGTGAACCTTCCATGTCTCTGCTCTCTTCGCACTAGCATAACAAGCATGGACCACGATGTCTAGCTTTTTAATGTGGATTCTGGGGAACTGAACTCGGATCCTTGTGCTTACAAGGATATCTGCTTGTCCTTATATTTCTCTTGTACTCTTAAATCACCTAGACCTATGTTTTACAAATTGGTAACATTCAATAAATACTTGTCAATTTAAGTTATGAAATATTAGTGTTTTTAATAAAGATAAAACCATTCTCTGACTGCCTGAGAATAACCTATCAAACTGCAAAGAAATGAACCCAGGAAGTTGTTGACAGGTACTTCTTCAGATCAGTTTTCATAGAGAATGTAGACCAAGTTCAGTATTAAATATCTATTACTACAATGTCCTGTGCAAAGATGACAGGCTCCATCATCGATAAGTTCCTGCACCTCCAAGGCTTTTAATGGTGATAATTCATGTATTTTAATTGAGAAGTTGAACTGTGCTGTGCACCATGAAGATTACAGTGAGATACCACTGTGATTTCTGTTCTCAAATTACCCAGAGTTGAATTTAGGGTTAGGAGAAGGAAGTGGAGGATCATGAAACACCAGGTACTGCATCAAGAATCAAACAAACAGAACTCTCAAGGAGTCCAGGGGCAAGGGGGATTTCGAAGGTGGAAGGTACTGGAGAACAGCTTTGAGCAGGCTTTGAAGGCACTGCCTGCTTTGTTAGCTGATGAGAATGTCTCACCTGAGAGATCAGAGTCCTCTGTGAACCTTCCCAGGCTTCTTTTTCAGTTCCCAGAATTTCTTTGTCTTAGAACTGCCAGCAATATCCTTTGTGTGCTGCCACAATAAAACCCCAAACTTAATGCCCCCAACCCCGGCCATAAATGCAGCATATTGTGGTTGGGATGTCAAAAATTCTTTAGAGTGATAGCAACAGATCCGCAGTTTTATAAGCATAGATAGTTGCTTCAGGAAACTTACCATGCCAGATGGTTCATCTAGGTAGAGCCTGAAAAAAGAATCTTAGCAGTTGAGCTGTGCAGAGGAGAATTTAGCTGGGCAGGGAAGCTATAAGTCTGTCTTCGTGACAACCTGAGCTGCCAAGTGGCTCGGAAGTGGCCCCACCAAGCTGGTCCTGTAGGTAGGCCCAGGGTAGGTGGCTCTACAGAGGCTGGCTGGCAGGCGTGCCACCGCTAATCTAGGCCTGCTTGATGACTAGCTCTGCAGCAACTGCAATGCTTTCAAAGCCATCAGGGAAACCGATTTAGTGCTGTTCTTTGATCACATCCACCTGTGTTGAAAGCACAGAGTTCAGACTCTTCAGTGAGAGTTGCTGCAGGGACATTTTGTCATTAATGATAGATTAGGAGAGCAAGTTAGTGTGAGTGGGACAGAATCAGGGGGAGTAAGGGCCAGGGAGAGAGTTCAGCAAGCATGGAGACCTGAGTTCAATTCCCAGAACCAGTGGAAAAATAAAACATAAAAGGTAAAAAGTCTGGGCTGGTGGTGCAAGCTTGTGACCCCAGTTCTGGGAAGGTGGAGGCAGGCAGATTCCTAGGGTTCACTAGCCAGCCAGCCTCATCTACTTTAGCGAACTCTAGTCCAATGTAAGACCCTGTCTAAAAATCAAACAAATAAACAAACAAACAATGGTGAATTGTACCCAAGGAAAGACATTTGAGGTTGTCCTTTGGCTTACATACTCACTTACATATGGATGCATGTGCAGCCACATGTACACACAAATATGAACATGCACATGTATGAACATGGATGCAAATACACACTTAAAAAGAAGTAGGACAGGTCAAACACAAACAAGCCATACCACTTCCTGTTTGTTGTTATCAGGAAAGATGGCTGCGTGGTTTCCAACTACAGGTGGTCGTGCTTGCTCCTTGTCCCTTCTGGTAACAAACAGCAAACTGGAAGTATTGATTTCTTTTCGTCGTTGTCCCTTGGTGTTAACACCTGCACCTCCATACTAAAGTTGTAGTCTAGCATGTTCGCACAGCTTTCCTGAACACAGGGCAAAATGGAGGACTCCCTTTTCTTCCTCTTCTCTGTCTGATCTGTGGAGCAGAGACCTGAGGAATGTCACATAGTCCTTGAAAAACTTACAGGTTTGACTTCCTCTCTTCAGATAAGAACCTGCTCAGCAAGTTTTGGTATTCCTGGATTGCCTCTCCATGCAAATGAGGTATTCTCAGAACCTTAAGCATCAGCCAATAAAAGTTTACCCTAAGAATAACCCCTTCCCAGTCTCCAAGGTTCATATACAGCCGTGATTCACCCTGAATGAAGTATATGAGCACAAGCTGTTTCATTGAATGTCATCTAAGACAGCGGTAACATTAAGATCCTCAGAGAAGGCCTTCCCCTATCTTCCCTTGGCATTCCTGGGTGGACCAGATCTTACAGACCCCACCCATTCTGGACTCTCCTTCAGCCTTCCAGCTTGGTGTTCAGCTGTGCCAGGACACCCTAAGGGAGAAAGTGGAATGGGGAACCACACTTCAGTGCATGAATTCAACAAGCATCTGTTGGCAACCCAAGGTCTGATGCTGTTCTCTTGGTTTGCAGTGTGTAAACTAGTAACACTGCTCTGGCCGATACTGAGTAACCATTGGTGGAGAGAACACACCATTTGTGATACATTGTGACAGGTGGATGCCACAGGCCACACAAATACAAATACCGGTACATACGCTCTTGATGACTAAGATATAGTACTTTTGTCTTGTTCTGGGCAGTGTAGAGGTGACTGCCATAAGAGGAAAATCAGCACGATGGTGGAAGCTTCTGGCTGGCCATCAGGGAAGAGCTCCAGTGAGTTTGCTTTGAATGGGGTGTGTGCTATCTGAAACTCAGTTAAAATGTAATCTCCACTGTAGGTGGTTAGTAAAGAGGAGAGCCCTATCTGACTATGAGGTTTAGGAATCAGGCCTCTGGGAAGAGTCTAGACTTAGAAAAAAGCAACATTGTAGAATTCCCATTGACCATTAGTCATTTCGTAGAAAGAGAGAGCTAGATCAGAATGCACACACAAACAGACACACACACACACACACACACACACACACACACACACACACACACACCTACTGTTTCCTGCCATTGCTTGGGGTGTGCTGCCAGCAAGAAAGACATCACTGCAAGATGCGACATAGGCCTTTTCTTTAAAGCACACCATATCTGCTCTATTGTGCTACCAGTGATTTAAAAAGTGGCCCAAGACAGAGCTGAAGCCTTGGTTAAAGTTGGAAAGTTTGAGAAATGGTATAAGAGGATTCAAACTAAAAGATCAGCTTAGCAAAGGCCCAGTCACAAACAGTGAGTTCTCATAGCAAATCTTTTATCCAATGAACATTCTTCTGGCATCTGTTTTATTGAGAACTTTCCTAGGTACTCGGAACATATTGCTGAATGCAACAGGCAGATTCCTGCTTTCACAGAGCTGCTTTCTCAGCAGAGTAGATAAACAAAAGATAAAGAATGAAACACATTAGGTGAAGTGTTTAAAAAAGAGGAAGAAAAGGTAGAGCCTAGTGGAGGGGTGTGGAACATCCAACTGATTTACTGTTTCTAAAGGGCAGCATGCAAGGGAGGAGAACCACCCAGAGCCAACTCTTCTCTTAACACTGTACATGGGACCGTCCATCTTTCATGTTTGCCTGAGAGATCATCCAGAAACCAATCACATCACTCCTGTGATTATAATAATTTGGAGTTCATTGGGTTCAAACAAATGTTTTATTGTGTGGGTGTATGATGTGTTTGTGTCAGGGCTGGATGTGTTTGTCACAGATTGTAAGTGTAGGTCAAAGGACAACTTCCTGAAGTTGGTTCTTTCCTACCATGAATCCCAAGGATCAAACTCAGGTCACCAGTCTTGTAGGAGGTACTGAGTAGTTTTGATGCTCAACTTGACACAATGTAAAATCACCAGGAAGAAAAATCTCTGTAAGGAAGCAGCTAGATTAGGTTGAACTGTGGGCATTCGAAGTGTGGGGGGAGCCATTTCACATGGTGGGCCGGGGACTGGATGAAGAGGAAGGAGTGTTCTGAGCATTAGCAGGTGCACATTCTCTCTCTCTCTCTCTCTCTCTCTCTCTCTCTCTCTCTCTCTCTCTCTCTCTCCTCACTCTCTCTCTCTCCCTCTCACCTGTGAATGTTGCATGACTTGCCTCTTGACTTCCCCACAATGATGGACTGGAATCATGAAACAACTAAACCCTTTCTCCTTTAAGTTGCTTTTGTCAGGGTATTTTTTACCACAGCAACAAGAAACAAAACTAAGACGTACATCTATCATTTTTATGAACTGTGTGCCAGCCCTATTCACTTATTTAAGGGTCGTTTCTAACCTCCTTAGCATGCATGTGTGGTATATCCTCTCCCTACCTCAAGCATCCCTTCTTCTGGGGTAGACTGTCCCTTCAGTCTTCTTCCTTTTCTCACTTCCCCTCGGGGATCAGGTAATTGATTCCAAGGAAGCTGGAGCCACCACAACCTTAGCAGCACCCACTAATCAATCCACACAGCCCACACCCAGCCAGCGTGATGAGATTGTGAGAGGAATCCATTCAAAAGCGATCCAGTTAAGATTGTTCCTGAAACGCTGGCATTTGGCATGCTAGCCACACACCACTGCGTGAAAGAGACTCCTCTCAGGGTAGACATCAGTGATCATGGGGAGATCTACCTGATGTACAGATTGACAGGTTGAAGGAAGCATCAAAGTGTGGAGAGAGCTAGTGTCTAAGCCCTGAGAACATAGAAGGTGTCCGAGTGTGTCAGAACATGTGGTTCTCAGTGCAACCCAGCAATACAGCAGCAGCTAGAGACAAATTCTCAGGCCCCACCCCAGTCCTGCCATACAAGGGGAGCAGGCTCCAGTCACCTGTGCTCCTATGAACTGAGTGGAATGCTTGTTAAAGTTTGAAAGCCACAGTCTCTTCTGGTTACTTCAGCCAGTAAATATCTGCTTATGAGCATAAGGCAGTTGGGTTTTTGTTTCCCATGTCACCTGTACTTTGAACTAGCCAGATGGATGAAGCAATGACAAATGCAGCTGTAGTTGTGTCCTTTGCATCCCCAGGAATCTGTTTACTGGGTGGGGGGAGGTGGCTCCTCTCTTGCCTCTGAGTGGAAATCTGAAAGAGTCCCATTCTCTTTGCCTTTTTCTTCTTTTCAAGAGTTGCTCATTAGGACAATATATATATGTCCTAATATATACACTTTATGATATGTATATATATATATATATATCATAAAGTGTTATCCTGCTGCTGACAAGGGTATACAGGTCACAAGTGCTAAACACTCACAGTGAGGTGCAGTTGGGACCATCTTTTAACCCTAAATAAACTTGGCTCCCATTAAACAGTGACTTCCCATTTCTCTCCTCCCTGGTGCCTGGAAACCATCATTCTCTCTTCCTTCTCTGTGCATTTAACCACCGGAGGCACCCAGGTGTGGTATATATACATCGCTTGCCCTTTTGTCAGTGACTCCATGCATGAGACACTGTCTTCAACATTTATCCACATAGGCCTTACGTACTGTGGTCTCTTGTCTGTTGAAGCCTGAAGGAGTCTGCTATTTGCACACTCCACATTTTGTTTATCCGTCATCCACCAGCAGATGCTTGGGTGGCTTCCAGCTCTGGGCTGCCAGGAGGACGCATGCACACATGTCTGCTTGAGTCTCTGTGTTCTCTCCCACCCATTCCCACTTCAGATACTTCACAAATCTAGTCTCTCTTTCTAACTTCTTTCTTTCCAGAGTGATAGATGAGTTCTGGACATTTGGGATATTTTTTTCTCCTACTTCTTTCAGTGTAACTCAATCCCCTGTTATACAACTGAAAACGCATGCTACATCCTTGTTATACTTCTTAAAGTGTGAGTCATAGCCCTGCCCTCAGAGAGGAAGGGAAACTCATGGGTACTTAAGAAACACAGGGCTGGTCCCAGAAAGAGCTTTCTGTGTCTTTATCTTATAAAATCGGTGTAACAACTTTGCCAAATAAGGACTCTTATCTTTTACAGATGAGGAAACTCAGTTTTAGACAGGACAAATAGTATCTCTGGTCCCACAGCTCCAGATCCCAGATTCAAATCCTAATAGTTCTGTGGGTCTGTAGAGCGATTACATAATCCTTTCTCTCTGCTCCAATTTCATGTCCAACTGGAGAGATGAAACTAAGTTACAGAACACTGATAATATTTTTTAAAAAGTGTTTGTAAAGGTTTATTTTAATTTTATGTGAACGAATGCTTGGTCTCCATGTATGTATGCAGTTACCGGTGGAGGCCAGAAGAGGGCATCAGATCTCCCTGGAACTGGAGCTACAGATGGTTGTGAGATGTGGGGGCTGGGAATTAACAGAAGTCCTCTGTACCGAGCGGCCAGTGCCCTTAGCCACTAAGCCTGCTCTCCAGCCCAGTGGTCATAGATGAAAGTGGGAATACTCATTCACTGTTTGGAGAGCAATCTGGGATGGAGCTGAACTTTCTTAGAATCAGTAACTTTTGTATCAGCAGCACTTAAGGGAGAAACCATTCCTAGGCTGAGGACTCCAGTGGGATGAAGGTGGGGAAGAGAGAGTTGGCATGAGCTATGTGAGGGGCAGAGGTTGGCTCTTCTGAAGTAGAAGGCACCTATTACAGATACCAAGCAGGGAGTTTAGATCAGACAGTCCCACGAACATTAGACCAAAACTGCAAGTGCAAGCTTTGTGAAAGCAGCTTTAGCACTTGCATCAGGAGGCATGCAGTCAAACCACTGCCTTATCCTAACTGGAAATCTTGGACAAGTCAGTAAAACACACACGCATTCTCACTGTTTCCTCATCTGTAAAGAGAGAGATCAATATCCACTCTGTACACTGTTGTGAGAAGCTGTGATTGATATTCGATGAATAAAGTGTTTGTCCCAGGCCTGGCTCATGACCGCTCAGCCACAGTAGCAGCTGTTGTCGCTGTCAGTGACATGCGTATAGGCAGCAGAGTGTGCCAACAGGGAAGCATGGCACTTCCTCATGTCAAGAGTGCTGACCCAGCATGCATTTCAGGGAGACTTCCTGACAACAGAAGTCAGTTTGGAGTATAAGATGACATCACAGGCACAGGGGCCTAGAGGGAGCTTTATGGTTACTGGGTGTGACATCGTGAGAAGGGGGCTAGGGATAGTAGACAAAGCTGGAATGGAAAGTGAAGACGAGGGGAACTGGAACATGGGAGTATAAAGCCTTCAAGAGAGGAGAAGTCTTGACAACTCCACACTCAAAGCAAGACAGAGGAGGGACAGGGAGGAGGAGAGAGGAGAGTGGTGTTCATGACATCAGCAACCAGAACTAAGGCAGGAGAGCTGAAGGTCTGAGAGATGGGTGGAGATGGGGAGACATCACAGGGAGGTTGTCCTTCCAGAATGTTGACTTTGACATGATGACAGGACATGGAAAAGAACACAGAGCAGTTTCCTTTGTGAGCAACTGATACCAGAGACTATGAGGGGGATTCAGCACGGCAGAGAGACAGAGCACAGGAAGTACAGGGCAGACCTACGTAAATGGATTGAAGCTCTCTTCATGTTAAACATTCCCGGTGCTTAAAGTCAATAACAGCAGAGAAGCAGGTGATTGTGTCTTTTTCAGGGAAGTTACAGAGACCTGGATACTACAGCCGGCTCCAGGTCAGCCTTCATTTACCTAACAGGATTGCCCCGTGAGGCAAAGTGCCAAGTGGCCTGCACTTCTGGATGAAGGAGGGAGGGGGTGTTACAGAATGTGGTGTTTTTCCTGTGCTGAGAAGCACTGATTTTTGTCTGCATAGCCCTCATGTGTTAACCATGCGACGAGACATTAATGCAGCACTAATTCTCATGCTAGGATGCTAGCACCCAATGAACGTTTGACTGGAAATTCCCCGAACATTTCCTGGTTGCTAGGTTACTCACCAGAACTACTGCACTGTATATTTCTTCAAGTGTTCCTGTGTATGCACCACTACTTCAACCATGTTCCATTATTTTTTTAAAATACAAAATGAAATTTATCTGGTTTAGCCATGGTCATATGGCTTTGACCTCTCAGTGTGTGTCTGTGTTTGCATGTGTGCACGTGGACATGAATGCATACGTGTGTGTGTGTGTGTGTGTGTGTGTAAATGCACTTGGTGCTCAGGCATGTGTGTCACAATGTAATGTATGTATAAAGATCAAAGGACAACTTGTGGGAATTGATTCTCTTCTGCCTTGTGGATTCCACAGATAAAATTCAAACCACCGGGCTTGGCAGCAAGCGCCTTTGCCTGTTTTGGATCAAATTCATTCACTGTAAAAATTAACCAATCTAAGAGTTATTCTTAAAGTTAAATTTTCCTTTTGCTTTGAACCCTGTCTGATTATTTCTATGTAAATCACCATGTTGGTCATCAATCTAAGGTCTTAGAACAGCAGAATGTGGTCCATTTCTTATCTGAATGAAGTGGCATGCATCACTAGTTGAGTTCTTGAAGTGAGTCTCCTTGCTATTCAGAGTTAAAGTGGATTGTAAATGAACGTGTTTAAATTTTCTGTAAGCAATGCAGTGTCTCCAAAGGCGCCTTCCAGGCGTGGGGGGGGGGGGGGGAGAGAAGAGATGGCGTACTTGCTTTTGTTTCAGGAGCACACTTGACTATTTGAATATCAAAATTCAAATGAGAAATATTCACATGACTAGCTTTTCCATTTAATGAAAGTTGGATTATCATGAGCTAGCAACCTGGGTGAAATAGAACACCATGCTCACAGAAGAAGGTTTTGAGTTTTAGTTATAGAATTTAAACAATACATTTGAGATTTATGGATGGTGCTCCTCACACATGTTCCTATCTGACCCTGTCATTGTCGGTTACATTGTTCTGCTTCTGCATTGTTGGTTACATAAGGAAGAGACCATGTCTGCCCTGTTCAGATTCCCTGGTACCCACATAGTGGAAGGAGATAACCGATTACCCCAAATTAAGTTATCCTCTGACCTTTATTTATTCACTGTGGCCTGAGTACCTACACACACACACACAAACACACACACACGCACACGCGCACGCGCACGCACACGCATGCCTGAAGAGAGAAAATGACTGTGAAAGCAGATGTTTATTACTGGGCGTTCTAGTCTGTTCCATTGGTCAATATGTTTGTTTCCAGTTTGGTACCATGCTGTTTTGACATGTAGCTTTGAAGTCAGGTAGTCTTAAATTCTAGATTTCTTCTTCTTAAAAAAAAAAAAAAGCTTTACACCAGGCAGTGGTGGTGCACGCCTATAATCCCAGCAGTTGGGAGGCAGAGGCAGGCGGATTTCTGAGTTCGAGGCCAGCCTGGTCTACAGAGTGAGTTCCAGGATAGCCAGGGCTACACAGAGAAACCCTGTCTCAAAAAAACCAAACCAAACCAAAACAAAAAAAAAGCTTTATTTTTTTTTATTATTTTCAATTATGTGTAGGTGTGTGTGTGTGCACGTGCGCATGCATGTATGCACATACATGTGCATATAAATGCAGGTGCCCTGTGAGATTATAGGAATAATATCCCTTGGGGCTGGAGCTAAGACAGTTGTGAGATTCATGGCATGGGTGCTAGAAGCTGAACTCTGGCCCACTAGAAGGGCAAGCAGCCCTCGTTATTTAATTTGGTTTAGTAGTATTGTCTTGAAGAATTTGTATCTAGCATCAGGGATGTTGGTCTTTAATTTTCTTTTCCTATATACAATGCTGTTGCTTGGCTTTGGCATTTAGGAAGACTTGGGGCTCCTAAAATTGGTGCTTCTTTAATTTTGTGGGAAAACCTAAAGAAAATTTTATTTTACATTTTTTAAAAGTGAAATTAAGAGTTGATTACATTTTTTTAAAAAATCAAATAAAATCAACAAAACTTTCTCTAAACTAATTAAGAAATCTAAAGAGAAAACTGAAATTTGTAAAATCAAAAATAAGACTTCTGGGCAATGGTGGCACATGCCCTTAATCCCAGCACTCAGGAGGCAGGGCAATATATTTTTATGAGTTCAAAGCCAGCCTGGTCTACAGGCTGGTTCCTGAGTTCTTGGACAGTCACAGCTACACAGAGAAGCCATGAATCCCTGTCTCAAAAAACCAAAAACCGAATCAAACAAACCAAACAAAAACAGAGAGAAAGAGGGAGAGGAAGGGGGAGGGGGGAGGGGAGGGGAGGGGGAGGGGGAGGGAGAGAGGGAGAGGGAGAGAGAAGACATTACAGACGATAGCACAGAACTATGAAGGATCCTAGGAGGCCACTATGAACAGTTGTATACTAAGAAATTGGAAAACCAAAAAGAAAATAATATATCCCTGGTCTTAAACAGCCGGCTAACACTGAGTCACAATGAAGTGTGTAAGGTATCTGAACAGACCAGTAATGAGCAAAGACAATGAATCAATAATGTCTCCCTTAAAACAAAAACAAAAGAAAAACCTTAGAATCTGATGACTCCGCTGCTGAATTCTACAGACCATTCCACTTACTCTGATATTCCATATTTGCCTGTAAATAATTATTTTAGCAAGATCATATTTACTCTTAAAGGAAACCTTGTATCATTTGATAGCTAGAAAGTTTATTTCACCTACACACAGGGGCAAACAAGGAGCGTAGAATGCCATTAAGGTACATAAAATTATCCATTGGCGACTTGCGACCTAAAGTATTTATCTTTTATTTTCTAGAAGTGCAAGAACAGGAATAAATTCATCGCTCTTGCTAGTTTGAGGCATTCTCCTGTGTAAGACAACAGAAAGAGAGTCCAACTGAGCGCTAGCTATGAATGAGTCACGTAATACATTCTGAAAGACCTGGTTCATTCTTTTATTGATCAATAATTGTGCACGCTGACCTCAGGCACTATGGTGGTGCCGATCATACTCTGAAGAGCTCTGAACAGTTGGAGGCAAACAGGTTTCACTGTGGTATCTACAGTGGGCATCTAATCAGAATGGCTCAAGATTCAAATGTAAACACTGCTGGCAGAATTCTGGCAGAAGACTTTTGAATGAAGCAAGATGTCTTGGCACACATCCATCAACCCAGTACTTGGGTGATGGAGGTAGAAGGGTTTCAAGTTTGAAGCTGGTCTGGTCTACATAGTGAGACTCTGTCTCAAGAAATCAAAATCAACCAGCCAAGCATGTTTTATATGCCTCAAAGGGGAAAAATAATCTACCAAGAGTTCTCTCTTTCTTTCCTCTCTCCCTTTCCCCCCTTTGACGTATGCCATGAGTGCGTGCGTGCGTGCGTGCGTGCGTGCGTGCGTGCGTGTGTGTGTGTGTGTGTGTGTGTGTGTGTGTTATCGCCCTAGCCCCACTGACTCTCCAGTCCTGATTCTATTTTTTTACCTACTTTTCTTGAGCAGCTGGGATTGTAGATCTGTGCTCCCTGCCACCACCAAGCTGGTCTGAGAACTTCTTGTTATTGAATTTAAAGCTCTTCCAGTTATTAAGGAATCAATTCAGATGTAAACCGCAGATGAATACTGTCTAAACTGTGTGCTCTTCTGTGCAGTCAGAAAAAGCAAAAATATTTGGTGGAATGGAGGCCGAAGAAGAGAAAGGATGGCCCATCTCTGATGCCAAGTTGAGGCAAAGTCGATTAGGCCATGTTTTTTTAAGGCATATTTTTATCTTCTGAGGTAACATTTTTTTCTTGTCAGATATACTCAGGGCTATAAACCAATGGCATATAACAAAGAAAAAAAAAACCTTAGTGGCTTTTTTCCCTTTGGGGCATATTAAAAAATTGGATTCTACTCTTCGTTTAGCTGGTTGATTGGGGGAAATGCTTCAAGGAGAAGTCCAGATAAGAACACATTTGCTAGATCAAGCAATCCTTACTTGACATCCTCCATAGGATACAAACTTACTGGCCTTTATTCTACTTCTTCTTTGAGAGATGAAACGTCTTTGTCTGCTGGTGCTGCTCAAAAGTTGCCTGTTAGACAACCAGTCCAGTGACCTGTGCTGTCTGCAGAAAGCCAGCTGAGCTCTGTGGTTCTGTCTCTAAGCAGGTGGGAATACAACCGCATTCCTTTCAATGCATTGGCTAGGAGCTCTCCCCTGCCAAGAACTGAACGCTTTAATTCTGTGATTCATCAAAGCTATCCCCTATACATGGTGTCAAATAACCTTTCTTTTCAGGAGTCTAACCCAGTAGCCTCCCAGACCTCAGGATGAAAGCAAGAGGCATGTACATGGTGTGCAGGAAGAACAAAGGAGAGACGCATTCAAAGCTGAGCCCCGAGTTACATAAGGCCCTGTGTTAGAAAAATCCATGACCCATAAAACATTTACCTACTTTGTGGGGTTTAAATAAAGCAGAGTGGTGTTCCTTTTTAAAGAACTACTTTACAGTTATCTTTCTGTCAGAATTCCAATTATTCTATGACTCAGTGGGTATGTGTCTAGCTTTTTAAAAAATCTCCTTCTTTATTATTTTGGATAAGAATGAAGTTTTCATATGAAGTTTGTAAAGGACAAATTTATATAAGAATGCATTGCAGCATCAAACACATACACACTTTATTTCATGTTTGAAATAAAATACTTTAAATGATATGTTAAGAATTGAGGCTTACCCATAGGGGAAGGGCATTTTCTTTGGCGTATCTATCTGAGTGTGAAGTAATGCAGTCCTGTCTAGAAACCCACTCAGGTCTGTGGCAAGAATGAGGGTCATCCACTTCACCTTACTTGGGTGTTAGGATAAAGCCCACCAGAGAAGAAGCCTACTCAATCTATATACACATGAGAGACATTTCCCCAGGTTTCATAAGCCTTGTCTACAGGCCCTGTTAGATTTCATCTGCAGCAGTACCTGGCTGGCTGCTCACATTGAAGAATTTCACCTTCTGCCGAACACTCTGGAGACTGGTTTTTTTTTCCCAGAACCCTTGCATATTGGGTATAGCCTGTGACTTGTTCTGTCCTGTGGAGCACGTTCAGACATGAGGTACTTACCTTCCTCTGACCCAGTGAAAGTTCCATGTGGCTGCTCACCAAGTGGCACAGGATCCAAACAGTCCCCTAAGGAGAGTTGAAGTCACAAAACAAGTGGCCACATGACAATCCTATATATGCATGTGACTGTGAACTTTGAGAAAGTAAAAAATAAAATCTCATTATCTCAAGTCAGTAAAGTCTGAGTATTTAGGTCTAGTTGTTTTAGCACTGGCTCTCACTGCATTACCCATCCATCGCCTCTTCTATCTTCGCCCCCCATTTCTTGCTCCTATTGTTTCTCAGTGTGTGTGTGTGTGTGTGTGTGTGTGTGTGTGTGTGTGTGTTAGCCAGAGGTTTATACTGAGCATCTTCCCTTATCTCTCCATTCAGTTACACTGGTGGATATTGAGCTCTGGAGACCCACTAGTCACCACATCCCTGGGGTTAGACTCACAGACGTATGCCACTGTGCCTAGCTCTTACATGGGTGCTGTAGATCTGAACTCAAGTTCAAATATCTTTATAGTAAGCATTTTACCCATGGAATCATCTTCCTAGCCTGTAGTTCTTTCTTCGTGACTAAATTAGGGTGTCTGTAGGTGGACGTAGGATTAAAGCCTTCACTGTGTTGAAATGACAACCAATTCAACTTTTTAAAGATCTTCCAATTTAAATACTTAAGATAATTTTTGTCGAACACCGTTTGAGTGGATAGTAACATAGACCATCTAATTCCCTTGTGATTAATTCTCTCTGGGAACTTGGACAAATATGGTTATCTCCATACTAATGACCCAGCGGATGTGTACATGACAACTCTTTACTGATACATATTAACACCAGTGTACACAGGCTTACAGATCAATATTAGCCAGAGCACTGGGCAGACTCTGAGTGTCTGCATGGCTTCTGGACTTTGTAGCCTGCTGTCAAGCTGCTGCGAAAGACATCTGAATGGGAAAGGCATCAGAACAGCTTATGACTGGCTCAGACTTCCAAAAGAATTCTAGTTTCAAGAGTGCATTAAAGAGCAAACAACTGAAGTTCAGGTCTGACCTTGCTTGAGACCTTGTAACTACATTCTTTCAGCTCTGGTGTGGCAGTTAACCCTTTCTTCTCTTTGCTTCTTCCCCCGTAGATGGTTGCTCTGAAACTAGATTCTAGGGGAACCCCATTTCAAGGCTACCTCAAAAAATAGACCCCAGGCAACTCATTCTGGATTTAACCAGAAAACCTTAATTTTGTTGTGCTTTACAAATTGCGTTTTGACATAGGAATTTGCTTTCGTTTTCGAGTGGGGAGACTCCCCCCTCCCCCCACCATGGGCCTTACAGGTTTCATACTGTAGAGTTAGGTTTCATAAGAATGCCACGTCTACTTCTAGTTTTAGCCTCACAAACGCCCAGTGCTGTCCTTATCTGAATCCACACACAGCACATCACTTTCTGAGCCCCCGACACAGGCCCACTCACACTCCACCATCTTCGCTTGCTGGATGTCTCATACACACCTCCTCGGAGTATTCCTGGAATCACCCTGCCTACTCTTCCTTCCTAATTGATGACATCACCAACTTCCTGATGATTCAGCACAACACTCTGAACCACACTGAACTCTCTTATCTACTTTCTCCACATTCGGTCAGCCCCGTTTGTAAGCTGTCCTAATTACTTCTAAATGATCTTCTTCCTCTCCATCCCTACTGCCCCCGGCTTGGTGTGGGAGCTGCTCATCAATCTGCATCCACCATTACAAGATTGCAATCAGCTCTCATAGCAACCTGCCGGATGGATGGCTGCCCTGACCATTCTTCAAACCACAGTAGAAATCATAATAGTTGCTACCGGGTTGCAACTTTTTAGCTAACAAACTGCTTTCTTGTACATCCTCACACTTCTCCTAATATTCTATTTTAAGCTTTCTTTTCAACAGGATATTTTGTTAATTTTTGAGATTTTCATTTAATGATTTTGATTACACCTTCTACCCTGCCCCCAATCCTCCCTCCCAGACCCGCAGCACGCACCTCCCCCATCCCACCCTACTCCTGCTGCTAGCTGATCTCTTGCTCTCTTTTTAAAAATAACCTTCCAAGTCAATTTGTGCCAGGCCTCCACTGGAATGTAGCCTGCCTACCAGGGACCTCCCTGACTCTTCCCTCCTCCGAAGATAGGAGGGAGAACTCACGATCCCTTCCCCAGATCTATGCCACAATGTCGGCAGGTCTTGTACAGGCAACCAGAGTGTTGTGACTTCATAAATATATATCCTGTCATGTCCAGAAGACACTGTTTTGCTCTGGTCCTCCTCAGCTTTTGGTTCTTGCAATCCCTTTGCCCCTCTTCCCTGATGGTCTCTGAGACACTTTGGAGGAAGAGTATGATACAGATGTAACATTTGTGGCCTAGTACACCACTGGCTGACGCTTGTTCTCTGCACTCTGACCAGTTGTGAGAGTCTGCATTAGCTATTATTTCGGATGAAGTCTGAGAGCTGGTCTAGCCTGTGAGTACAGAGAATGGAATTTAAGGAAAGATGGATACTATGCTTTAGCAGAACAATAGCAGCCTGTAAGCTCCCCAACCCTGGGGTGTTGGCCAGTACATCTCCCAACACTCTAACAAGAAGGTAACGTCATTATTCTAATTTAGAACAGGACACTGAGCCTTAAATGATTATATTGACCAAATAGTCTTGCAAAGATACAAAGAGCTGGGATTTGAATCCAGTTCTGAAGATCCTGTGTGTGTGTGCATGACACTGAGCCACTCCACCAAGCATGTATCGCCACTGTCTTCAGAAATCAATGCTTTCGGTCTGGAGGAATTTTTAAACTGTGCCTTAGAGCTTCTTCCTGGGTTCAGAGTACAGCTTGAGACGGAGCTTGCATTCTAGAGCGAAACCTTGGATCGGTTATTCGAGGTCTCTCAGCCTCAGCTTCTTAATGTGCAGAGTAAAGCTAGCAATGCTGTGTCCCCCTCCCCCACTCCCCAGCGCTGTCATGGGCCTTAATAAGAGAGCGCACATGATGCTCTTCTGCACTTTGCCTGTGATGTACTCACAGTGCTCAGTACTGTTGGATGTTAGGAAAAATTTAACAGTCTCATTGTGCTGGCTATTTTAAGTCATCTAAGAGGACAGAACGTCAATTGAGAAAATGCCTCCATAAGGTTGGGCTGTCGGGCAAGCCTGTAGGGCAGCAGTTTTCAACCTGTGGGTCTCGACCCCTTTGGGGGCTGCATATCAGATATCCTGAATATCAGATATTTTCATTACAATTTATAACAGTAGCAACATTACAGTTATGAAGTAGCAACAAAATAATCTTGTAGTCGGGGTCACTACAACAGGAGGAACTGTATTAAAGGGTTGCAGCATTAGGAAGGCTGAGAACCATTGTGGTAGAGCATTTTCTGATCAGTGATTGATGCAAGAGGCCATTCCACACCTGGGCTGGTGGTCCTGGGTTCTATAAGAGCAGGCTGAGCAGGCCACGTGGAACAAGCCAGTAAGAAGCACTCCTTCATGGCCCCTGCATCAGCTCCTGCCTCCAGGTTTGAGTTCCTGCCTTAGCATTCCTCAACAGACTCGGGGATGTGTAAGCCCAGGAAACCCTGTCCTCCTCACTGCTGCTTTTGGTCCCCAGGATGTTTCATCACAGCAACAGTAACCCTAGCTAGAAGACTCATCCTACACCATGTCCTTTTCATCTTCTATCCACAGGCAGACCAGATCACAATCTGTTACTTTCTCTATGAAGCTTTAAAAATATCAGTTGATGACCAACTCTCCCCCACAGCACCGTTTAAGTATCTGCCTCTATAGTTAGATATGTGGTTGGATAATAAAGTCCTTAAGAGCTGCATGAAATTTCTTCTGGGGCTGGTCAATAGGTCTTCAAGAACATCCCTTTTCATAGCAGATTTGAATTGTTCTTCCTGCAAACTCTTCTAGTCTGGTTCTTTCTTGTTTATCGAGTCTTTGCACTACGGCTCCCTGACTCCTCCCACTCCTGACTTCACATTTGTCCTTGAGGCTCTTTTTTTGCTCTAGCTTGCCAGCCCTGCAGCCTGACTCCATCTGGGGACAGTTATCAGACCTCAGCCCCAAGCCTGGATTGTGTCCCTAGGCAAGGCTGTTGCTTTGCTTTCTCTGGCATCTGACCTCACTCTGCCCCCTGCTCATAGCTTTTCCGGCGCTGACAGTACCCAAGGACTGACCGACGATAGTTCCAATAAGATAATCACAGCTCTTATCATCCCGCTGTCTGTTATTCATCTTTCTTGTCTGACAGATGAACTTTTCCAGGATGTAGAGACCTTGTCCTTGATATTAGTAGATTCTCCATAGGACCTGGTTTAGAATAAGCTCGTACTGAATGATTATTGGTTGGATATATTATTCCGTCTCAACCTGGTGACACTGGGTCCTCTGGCTCTGTCTGTTCTAAGTCCTTAAGGAGGTATTTCATAGCACGTGCACTGCCTCTCCATTACACAGCCAGGTTCAGGTAAATGGGAAGAGCAGATAGCGATGACTCTGTGTGAGTTTTAGAATTTTCACCAGAATATGAAAGTGTTTTACCATCTCACCTACGAAAGGCTTTTTTCTTACCCATTTCCATCATACGCCGTTTCTATAAACTTGAATGTTACCAACATCCTCTATTCATGTTGCTTCATTTATATATTCTCAGAAGTAATGCTCTGCATTTTACCAAAGTAGTTTGTTAACATTAATCTCCTACTCTGGTCCATTAGTTCCCTGAAGGAAAGCTTTTCTGATTTTCTCTCTGTCTGTATGTGCTTGTGTGTGAGTGTGTGTCAGTGTGTCTGTGACTGTGTGAATGTGTTTGTGTGTGTGTGTCTGTGTGTGTGTGACCTTGTGCCACCTATTACAAAGCATATATTACAAAATAGTGATTAAGTTGAAAGACACATAAGACTATAAGATAAGCTCATTTTCTGTTTCATTCAACTACCGTGGCTCTCCTCCAATACATTTCCCTTAACAACTAGTCCTTAATTATTTTTGGCTATAAAAAAAAATAGAGATACTTAAGTGATCATGCTTCTTTTTACTTCCGAATGTCTGTGGCCTGTGGTTCTCAGACTGTATTTAAGATCTTGGTGTTTCCTTGTCTCTGATGATCTCAGAATTAGTTTAAAGAATTTTAAAATGTTATTATTATTTTACTAAGAGACATATGCACCTTGAAATTATTCATTATTAAAATATACAAGGTCATACCACTTCTCACTTTCCTTTTACTCACAGACATACACTTTAGAGAAATATACATTATTAACTCAGTGAGATACTACAGACTGTCTACAGACAACTTATTCCTGATGTTGAAGGATGGTACCGGACATCATTGTTAGGATGTAATCTGGGACAAACTTTACAGAAGAAAACTTGATAGTATGTGTCATCTCACTTAAAATACATCTTTTTTTCCAACTATGGAATGAAATTTATTATAACAATAAAGAATATATATGATACAATGTAAAATGTAATACATAAAGTAAAAATGATTTGTAATTAATATATAGTAATATGGAAAAAGCAAAGGAAATGCTTTGTAATAAGCTTTTCTGAACTAAGTTGGGGCGGGAAGGAAACACTCAAGCAGGGCGAGCTGGGTCCTGCGAGATCTTATTCAAGGCTCAGGTCCACAGTCTAAGAGCATCACTTTGGGAATCTCTGCTGGCTAATGGTGGCATGGCCAATATCTTTTTGAAGAATTCTCCTTTCTGCACAAACCAGAAGATTCAAACAAATTCTGTCAAAAGCTGCAAGTAGTGGACAAAATAGTTTTCAGTTTAATAACTGGGGAAGAGAAGGCGAAATAGAAATCAAATGCAGTTCTGAGGATTCACGTCTCCAGTAATGGAGAAAATGACAGGCAGGAAGATAGCTTGTCCCATCCACGTGCTGCCTCAGCCATTGTCCTCCTCAGCAGTTGGTTCTGTGGAACACACAACGTTTAATGGTACTGGATAAAGAGGTTGTTCTGTTTAAAAATAAATCTTTTAAAATGCATATGCCTTTTCAATTCTTCTAGATATTCTCCTAAATATCTAATTGATACACGTGTAAAGTTATAAGTTATAGATAGCTAAATGGTTCTTCTCAGACTTTAGTAAAGGAAACAAACTCACCAAATGTTTGTGAATTGGAGACTGGGACAGTCGATCAAGTGCTTGGAAGGCAAGCATAAGGGCTGAGCTCAGATGCTGAGCTCGCACATAAGAAGCCAAGATGGCATCATGTGGCTGCAACCACATGAGGAGGCAAGCCCCATGGGGCTTGTAAGCCTGCCTAGTATAGCTCAGCAAGTTCCCAGCTCAGTGAATGACTCTGTCTTCAAAAACAAGGTGGGAAGGGATTGAGGAAGACACTAGCCTTCACACACAGGCATATATGTGTATGTTAATACCATACAACATACATGCAAATGCATGCTTGCACACACACAAACACATACACACAGATACACGCACAGACACATACACAAACACATACACATAGACACACAAACAAACACATACACACAGACACACAAACACATACACACATACACACATACACACACAGACACACACAAACACATACACACAGACACACACACAAACACACACAGACACAAACACATACAGACACATACACACGCAGATACACACAAACACATACAGACACATACACACGCAGATACACACAAACACATATACACAGACACAGACACAGAGTCTGTGAATTGAACAAAGTAGCATTTCTTAAATAAAGGGCAACACATACCACATGTTTGGGGTTACTGCTCTCAAGTAGGGTGTGCCTTGTTACACACAATAAAGAAGAGATGTGTAAACACTGATGGGGGAAGGGTTATTTTAGGAAGGACCACTTTCCTGAATCCTTTCCCCAGCTCCATTATAGGACAAACCAGAGTCAATGGGAAATCTCATGATTTGAGCCAGAGGTCTGAAGAGGAACTTGGAAGGGGAGAAAACAAGGGAGATAACAAGGGGTAAAAAGGCAGAAGGTGAGAGAGGAGGCCAGGGGAGAGGGACTTCTAGACGAATCACAGTAGGTGGTTCCAGGAGCCCAAGGAGACTCTCTTGTGCCACCTTCTGAGAAGCACACGTAAATGCACCAGAGAGATCTTACTCTCATGGACTGTACTTCTGCTCTTTTAAATGGTTGGTATACAGTAAGAGTTTCCTAATGATTCTGCTATACTAATAGGTTGGCGCCCAGTGCAGTTGGCATCAGAGAGGCTTCATCCAGCAACTGATGGAAACAGATGCAGAGACCCTCAGACAAATATTAGGTGGAGCTTGGAGAATCCTGTAGAAGCCAGGGAGGAAGGATTGTAGGAGCCAGAAGGGTTAAGAAGACCTACAGAATCAACAAACCTGGGTCCATAAGCGCTCACAGAGACTGAACTGACAATCAGGGATCCAGCACGGGACTGACTTAGGCCTTCTGCATGTATGTAATAGTTGTGTACCTTGGTCTTCATATGAGACTCCTTCCTAACAGTGGAAGCAGGGGTTGTCTCTGATTTTTTTTTTGCCTGTCTTTGGGGCCCCTTTCCCTAGACTCATTGCCTCAACCAGCCTTAATATGAGGCAAGTTTTACTGCAATTTGACATGTCATGTTTGGTTGATATCCATGAGAGGCCTTCTTTTTTCTGACAAGAAATGAAGGGTTGGGGAGAGGGGAGATGAGAGGGGAGGACCTAGGATGAGAGGAAGGAGGGGAAACTGTGGTTGGGTATAAAAAATAATTAAAGAGTTTAGAGTAGCAAACAAGGAAAAGGTACAACGTTGAAAGATAGTTTGAGAAAATGTTCAGTATTTGCTGACATGAAGAGCTATTTATGCACTCTGTGTGTCTGTGTGTGTGTGAATGAGAGATGCAAGAAACAAAAAAAGTGCACAGTAACCTTTTACTATAAAAACCAACATACACATACATATGTACATACATGCATACATACATACATATCCACAGACAGATGAGTTATGGAGTGAGACAATTTAAGAAAGTGCTAATATTTTAGGAACTGGATTTAGACATACAATATCACATAGGCAAAACCCCTCTCATACACTCCTCATTCCCATAGGGAAATGTGTGACATGAAAATCTATCAAAATCAGTTAATTGGACAATATTAAGTTAATCTGATATAAAGCTTGTACCACATACTACTCCCATGCTAGAGATATAATACTGTGAGCAGACTAAGCAGGCGTGACCTCTGCCCCCACAGAGGTGTCAGTCCTTCTGAGGGGCAGACAGAGCAAGTTCAGGCTGACACAGTGAAAAATGCTGTGACCACGTAGTGAGGATGCCATGATGATGGAGACACAGGACCCATCGTCTGGCTCCGAGCGAGAGTCAGTGATGGCAGCCTCTGGGGAAAACCTGAGTTCACAGGTAAAAGACAGGTCAAGAGTCCCCCCAAAACGACCATGATGGTTTGGAAGCTTCCAGAAGGAAGGTAAACCAGGGAAACAGACAGCACACTGCTGGATAACTGTTGATTCCCTGCCTGAGGTGTTTAGAGTTTGCATGAATGGGATAGTGAGGAGAGGGAAGGGTGGAGAGGGAGTGTTTGGAGTTGACCTTGAATTCTCTCTCAAAGGTCATCACCAATGGTTCAAGGATTCAGTAAATGGGTTAACCTTACTCTTAGGAAGAAACCATTATTTTTTTCACTTAAAAAGGGGAGGGTGACTGGAGAGATGGCTCAGAGGTTAAGAGCACTGACTACTTTTCCAAAAGTTCTGAGTTCAATTCCCAGCAACCACATGGTGGCTCACAACCATCTGTATGGGATCTGATGTCCTCTTCTGATGTGTCTGAAGACAGTGTACTCACATTAAATACATACATACATACATACATACATACATACATAAATACATAAAGAAAGAAAGAGAAAATCTTTACAATTAAACAACAACAACAAATAAATAAAAGCCCTAATAACCAGGGTCTTGCTATGCTGCCCAGGATGGACTTTAAGTCCCAGGCCTACATACGCTTCATTCTTATGGGACAATATATAAAAATATAATAAATGTTTTTATATATATTAATTTGTTTAAAATCAGTCCTTGAAGGATATTCAATCAAGTGTAATATGCTTTTTCCTTAGCATTTTAAAAAGTAAGACATATGTATCACATAATCCCATTATGCAAAAGACTATAGATAAGGCATATGTTATACATAATATAAAGAAAACTGTTTGGGGAATATGCTAAGCCAGAATGTAAGGAGATGGCATTTTTTCTTTTTACTTGTATGCTTCTGTATTTCCTAAAACTTCTATAAAGAATAAATATTATTTACTAAATAACATTTAATTAAAGGACATTTAAATGTACATAAACTATTTAGGGACAGAAAATGGTGTCATAAAGTTAAAAGTTGGTAACTCTCCTAATGATCCAAATGATAGTTTCTTTCTTTTGACAACACAACATAATTTTTCTTATTCTCAGATATTCCTTACCCATACAACTAATATATGTACATATGTTTGCATACATAATCATGTCATTTGCATACAACTTAGCCATCTAAGCCTGTGGTTCTCAACCTGTGGGTCACAACCCTCTTTGAGGTCTTCATATCAGATATTCTGCATATCAGATATTTACATTGACATTCATAACAGAAACAAAATTACAGTTACAAAGTAGCAATGAAATAATTTTATGCTTGGGGATCATCACAACAGGAGGAACTATATTAAAAGGTCATAATAGTAAGAAGGTTGAGAATCGATGCTGAGTCCAAGGCATGTTCAGAAGAATTCTGAGCCACACTGGCTGCATTTGTCGAGTAGGGTAAACAACTTATATTAGATCGGTCCTGAGGGAACTTTCCAGTGAGGGATGTACCAGTGTCCTTGGGCCTTCTACAGCACTGTTTTCCAGAGTCTCTGATAAGAGGTAAGCGACAACTGTATGGACCCAATAACCCTGATGATTTAGGATATTGCTTCCTCTTTGTAGAACTTAACAGTATATTAATTGGAGAGTGAAGACTCCACTTTGAATACTAATAATGTCAATCTCACAGGCTTTACAGAGGAATGCCTGAACCTGGACAGAGAGAGCTGTAGGAGAGCTGAGGCTGGTTTTCTGTTTGAGGCATAGCCAGAGGGAACTTTTGATGAGCTAGGCAAAGGACATTCTGGAAGGAAAAGGTTCTGCAGAGAGGGAAGTAGGTAAAGCAGAGAATGGGGATTTTAATGGCAAGGGGAGGGGCGGCTGTGCCCACAAGGTGCCATTAGCCCTTTTCTACAGTTTATTTTTATTTTTTAAACTTATTCTTCTCTCGTATGTCTGCACCAGAATTTCCCTTCTCTCCACTCTTCCCTGTACCCACCCTTCCATCTTCTTCTCTCCCCCATATCCATTCCTCTTGTTTCCCTTCAGAAAAGATCAAGCCTCCCAGCAATGTCAACTGAACATGGCATATCAAGTCAAGACTAGGCACATACCCTCATATCAAAGTGGGATAAGGCAACCTAGGAGGAGGGAAAATATCCCAAGTGGTGGCAAAACGTCAGAGACACCTCCACTCCCGCTGTTAGGAGGCCCACAAGAATGCCAAGCTACACAATCATAATGTATATGTGCAGAGCACCTAGCCCAGACCCATGCAGGTTCTGTGACTGTTCCTTCATTCTCTGTGAGCCCCTGTGAATTCTGCTTATTTGATTCTATGGACCATGTTCTCCTGGTGTCCTCCACCCATCTGGTTCTGACAATCCTCCCTCTAACCCCTTCTGCAGGGTTTCCTGAGCTCTGCCTAATGTTTGGTTAAGGGTCTCTGCATCAATTGCTGAATGAAGCCTCTTTATGACCATTGGGCTAGGCACTGATTCTGCAGAGTTATCATCACTTGCCTACAAGTTAGACCCTTCAACCCAACCTTCAACAATATACAGTCTAGGGACGAGCACTGTGCTTTTAATCAATGGTAACTTGGAGGTAGGTCCTTTAGCCTCCATTCTCTTACAGGTTATTTTCCTTTTGGCAACTTTCACAGAGTTAGGGAGGTTTTGAGTCACGGGCTCTCTGTGGTACTTTTTTTTTTTTTTTTTTTTTTTTTTTTGACATGTTCACTTTTAAGGCTATAGTTTAAAGATTAAGATTTTGAAGTGGTTCTATGAAGACAGGACTTCTTTTGGTTATCAATGGAAATGTGTGGCTTGAAGCTTAATAGTTAAACCAAGTCCTGAAAGGAGCACAGTAGATATTACTTACGGCTTCTGTTATGCCATTGTTGATAGTGATAACAAAATGATTTATTTCTATTGTTAAATTAAGCCCCGTGACTAAGAGGTCTCTGAAATGAAGGACTGATTGAACTGTGACAAATGATACAATGTCTCCAAGCCACCAGCAATGTGGCTAGAGAGCAGGTGGGCGAATATCCTCTCGATGTAAGGGGGTCAGGGTGTTGTACCATGGTTTGAAGGGGGAAAGGCAAGCATGGTTGACTCTGTTCCTACATAGGCTACGTGTAAAAGGGTCAGGACTGAGTGAAATGGGCCAAATCCTTGGTAGGAAGTTTGTCCATGAAGAGATGGTTTTGCTACGTCTTGACTGGTTGTTCCTGGAAGCAGAATGCCATGTGGTCACTGCCCTCAGCACATGGCAGTGACTGTGAGAACATTTTGTGTCTTTGATTTAGTTTCATGCTGTGGGGTACAGCGGACTTCTGTGGGTTCTCTGGCCAGCAACTCAGTTTAGGGCATCTCTGGACCCTCTTACAACAACATTCAGAACAAAGTAGTAAAATCCAACAGGGACAGGCCCCTGTCATTGAGAATCAGAACCACACTGACCCCAGCCAGAAGCAGACCTTTCCAAACCAGGACTGGCTCAGTGGTGTGTGGGGGCTTTGAGTTCTGAGCTGGGTCTCTCTCACTTCTAGATAATGGTCATTAAAGCCATGTAGTGAAGGCTTTGAGGGAGCCTCTGGAAAAGAAATAGTTAGTGTATTGAACCACATTTAGCTAGCTACAAAGTCCAACCTAAAACAAAGACTCACTCTGTCTGTGGCAGTGGGAGAGGTCAAAGGCACAGATGAGACGGATAAAACACCAAGTTTTGTTTTTTCTTGCTTTGAAATTTTCTGCCAGATTCTAAGCACATCCTTTCTCTCTGTTGCTCAATGTCTAATGATCCATCCAAGGCTCTGTTGGCCTTTTCACACGTTTCTGCTGCATGGAAACCTTCAACCTGATTCATATCCCATAATCCCTCGCTTCTGTTCATCTTTTGTCTCAATTAAAATAGCTTTTTCATACCCCCTTTCAGACCACTCAAACTACTCAGGAATGCTAATTTCATATTTTTTATCCTTGTACTCCATAGAAAGGTTGCACTTCTGGTGGGCAGAATGTCTCCTACCTTAAAAAATGCCTATACCCTAATATGTTACAGAAGGGAATTACCTGAAATACCCAGTGGGTCCAATACAGCCTCGGAAATCCTCATAATCAAAAGAGGAGGGCTAGAGGGACTGGAGAGAGATCTGAGGAAGCTCTGTGGCTGGCTTTCAGATGAGGAGGAAGCAAGAGTGAGGGATGCGAGCATCCGCTAGAAGCTAGTGAAGGCAAGAAAAGGGATCTTCCCTACAGCTTCCAGAACACAGGCAGCCTGGATGACAACCTGAGTCCAGTGAAGTGTTTTTTCAGACTTCTGATTCCCAGCACTGGGAGATGATCCCCTGTTGATGCAGGACACAAAACCCTACTCATGTTACAAAATTAACAAAATAAATACTGTACGGAATATATATATATACCTTTCCCTCTGTCTTCCCTTATCCACTGGTTTCTTAGTGCATAGGCTCAGTAGCTGTCACTCAAAAGCACAGGATACATATTTGTAAACTTATTGTGCTCCAGAGGAGCCAATGGTAAGGGCAGGGGGAGGTGGATCATCACAACAGCCAATGCCAATCAAAATCTCTGCTGGCTGTTCTTTCCTTTAAGTGTTTCTTGGGTGTCTCTATTACTTTCCAGACAATCAAGCTGAGACAGAGAACAAAGGCGACCCAGCCCCTCCGCAGCACCTGTATGTCCCAAACAACTGAGGAGTGGAGCCTGTTGCTGATATTTGGTGAAATGTCTTGTTTATATTTTCCATGACATTTGTAATAAACAAACAGACAGGAAGGATTCATAACTGGAGGATATATAAGGAGGTTGCTGATATATTCGAGAAATGACTAGGAAGTTGCTTGAGTAAGTGACAGTCCCATAACTTTTGGGTAAGTATGGATAAATGCCACTGCCCCTCAAAAGAAAATAAACAGGCTCAAAGTGGGGGCTTCTGCTGGTGGAAACTGGACCTGCCGACAGGCTGGTCATAACTCTTCCCATTCAACCAAGATTTTATGTGATTAATTTTTCTTTTTCTATTACGTAAATGACTAGAAGAAACAGACTAGAAAAGTAATAGCACAGCAATACTGAAAAGTGCAAACACTTCATAACGAAAGGGGGCACACCCATATGCATGAATACTTTAACACTGGCAAAATATATAACAGTTTTTCCTAATGTGGAGGTTTCAATCTTGCTATAAACGGCAAGAAAACAAGGTAAACTTAATAATCTTTGGAATTACATTGCCTTGTAAACGTTTTAAGTTGCAATACTAAGATATATAATGAGTTATTAAGGATTTAGAATATAGCATTGCAGAAGGGGCATTACTCAGTATAATAATACTCGTTAATAGTCTAATTAAAAATATTTTAATGCAAGTGGGTATTACATTAAAATGAGTAGAAAGAGATTCTATAAGCATTAGGTGATGTGCTTTTCTGTGATCTGAGGCCAGAGTTATGCTGTGTCTCTCTTCCTCAGTAGAGGACAGTATTGGTATTTAATTCAAAAGCTGGTTTAGACAGAGTAGGGACAGAGCGTGCTGGCTGGCTGAGCTGCCTAACACTCTGCTACAGTACAGAGGAAGCCAATGAAGGGAGGGATGACATGTGGGGAAGCCTAGGGCCAGAGGGTGGCCAGTTTCTGAGGCTCCGGAGTCCAGAGAGCACACACCTTCCTCACGTTAATATATATATATATTAGAAAAGCCCCGCGCTGTCCTGAAAAGCTCAGTGTGCTCTCCACTGCCACCTGCTGTTGATTGTGGGGAAGTCTTCACAATGGCCAGTTGGAAAGTTTCAGATTAAGATGACTTCATGTAGAGAAAACAATATGAAAGCTCCTCTATTCTAACAGCACTGACAACACGTGATAAAACTTTAAAAAAAAAAGAAGTCAGTGTGATGTCATAGTATTTTCCCTTTTCATCCTCAGCAAGTACAGCACAGACCTTGTATTTTGAGATTTATTTAAGGCTTTCACCTTAGTAGTAACTATTTATTGTGGAAAGAAAGCTGAATTGCTTCTAAGTAGGTGGTTTTAAAACTCCATGCTGCTTCATTTATTCACCTCTGTAGCTTTTATAAAGACATCCCTGTTCTGAGGCCCTTCAGAAACCATAGTTCTAAGGACTTCATTTTTTTCCCTCCTTCCTTTTTCTGTTCAGTCACCCACAAAACGAAAGCTCCAGCCCCGGCAGTGGTCAGGCACCCTGCCCTGACAGCACTGCATTCCTGAATGCTAGTTCTTCTGGTAGACACAAATCAAACAGGAAATAGAAATGCAAAAGATTTTATTATATATTCTCAATTCACAAATATATACAGTATGTACACAGCACTGCATTTACGTGGTCACACAGCATCACTGTGGAAAGCAGCGAGGCATGCTGGGTGGGGTGTGGCAACATCCTGCTGCACCAGGGCCCTCCAAGTATATGGCATGCCATGAAAAGAATTACTTAAGATTAAGTATATGGTTCAGGACTTAAATGTATCTTGAATCCTTTCTTTTTCCTTAGAAAATAATTACTGACTCATGAAGCTGAAGTTTGCTTTCAATAAATTAGTCAAAATAAGATGATATATTTATGGCCTATTATTGGTAATATTTAGTCATGATTAAAAACCAACATCTTTGAGGAGTACTCTTAAAAGACCAAAATGTGTGAAAAATCCTACGTTGCAAAAAATTTCACCCAGTTTAACAAATGTAAGTGACCACAGAGACCAGGAACATAGAGGACTGGATGTGTAACCCACCATGCTATGTCTAATGGAGACCTGCCCACTGACAGACAGAGTGAGTTATTAGAGAAAAGTCCACTGAGTCACCAATAATGCAAACCAAATTTTTAAGTAAATTTGAAAATACCTTTTAAAATTTATTTAACCATGATTATAAATAAAACATGCAAACACTGAACTGAATAGTAATTTTGAGTTTTCAAATCAATTTGAAACCATGAGGAAAAGCAGGCAGGTCATGTTCTGAAAGAATGACAAGGGCTGGGGTTAGCCTGCCATCAAGACCCGGAAGGGTGCTGGACGTGGGGCTGGGAGGGGTTTGTTTTGTTTGCTTGCTTCCTGGTTAGTGTTAATATATTATTTACTAAATTAAATACAACACGTAATGGGGAAATAGTATTTTTTACTATATCTTATTATTTTACAAACTATAAAAATAAATCTTTCTATAGATAAAAAATGGAAGAATAATATGTATTAAAGTTTTAAAAAATACAATAGCATCACGGCTTGGCCACATTACTGAGTCCTGAAGTTCTGTATCACCGATTAGATCAGAAATCTTTCATCCACTAATGTTTTGGTTGCCAAATTCTTTTGTCCTACTGTATTGCGGATAAATCGGAAAATCTGGAAAAGCAAAACAAGTAAGAAGAAAATTAAATAGGCAAATCAATTTAAAGTATCTAAATTAAACTAGCTAATTTCCCAACCACTTCATGTCATAAATGAGATACTTTAATTACTAGATAAAATTATTTTTAAAAATATACACATTGGGAAATGTTTTATGAATTAATATATACTTCTCATGCTCACAAGAATATACTTTTAAATACTTAAGGAATTTAACTCCTAAAACTATGTGAATATCAAAAATATCTCCCTGGTAAGGGCAGAATTTGTCTATGACTCTAAGTCCAGGGGTAATAAACCATGTAGTAACTCCTGCATCCTTCATGCAGGAGGCTCCACCAGTGAGGCTGTGCACAGTTGGGTACAGCCCTGAACCACGGCCCCAGTGCTTGTTCCTGTGTCTGAATGGGACTTAGGAAAATTCATGCTCACTCTTCATATGTGGGAGACTGGTGGTAGATAAGTATCTTCCTAGATGATCAAGCCACTTCTTCCTTCCACTGGGTCCCAGAGCATTTACTGTCCCAGGGGCAGAGTGCAGTGGGGTCTGTTGAATGGCTCTTCTTTCCTTTGGTAGTGTTAATCATATTCTAAACGTTCACAAAACCCTACTGAAAGTGGATGCTCTTACATTCTGTTAAGAAAATAAATACCCCCACTTCTAACATTTCTGCTTGAGAAGAAACCAGGATATGCTGTTAGATTTACCTCTTGTTGCAGGTAGGTGAGGAAGGATGCTAAAACAAAGTTCTGGCAAGCCAAGTCCACCACACAGAAGAACAACAGATCAAAGATGAGGAGTGTGGCCTCGTTCCCGTAATACAGCACACTGCTGAAAGAATGGCCTTCGTCTACAAAAACCATGTGGAAGATGTGTCAATCAGTGACAGAAAAGGTCTGTGCTACCTCTGGTGACAACAGATTAAACACGGAGTATGTTATGCTAACACTGAAGTCAAAGGTGCTAAGTCTGCCAGTCTAAAATGCTAGTCAAAGCACTCAGACAAATTCTGAAGCAGTAGTTTTAACATCAAAGCAAACGTTGATAATTGCTATAGTGTGCTTATCCATGAACGCCTTCTAAAGAGCAGTTAGTGCATATTCCTCCTCTGCCTATAGAGCTAAAAGGCTAAATTAATCTTAGAGGTCGTGTCTAAGATAAAGAATAAAAGATGAAAATTCAAGTCATAGCATGAGCATTTGAGAATTCCTGTGTCAATTTCCTACAGTTTTGTCCTCCTTGCACTCAACACGCAATTCTGTCTTTTTGGGGATTTGAACATCTTTTTTAAAAACCTGATAAGTGCTATAGACACTGTTGTCATGGAAAATAACAAACAAACAAACACAAACAAAAATCCAAACGTGCGCCTCCTCTTCCTCCCCAGAGCTGCTCTGCTATAGTTCCTTAATGGCACCTTTCCTGTCTCAAATTACCTCCATACTGGCTCAGTTCGCACACTTCAATACCCAGCCTATTAGCAGTGGCTTTCATTGTGTGTCCTCACCAAAATCAAATGCTGCTAATAACTCTCAAAATAAAGTTACCTTTTATATTATCAATTTTAAAAAAATACAGGTTAAGAATAATGGAATGACATTTATGAAATATTTTTAGTATTTCATACCCATGGATCAATTTACATATAGCTGGTGATGCATATTCAATTTTTTTTCGTGGAATGACTAGTCTATAAGATAAAGGGAAACTCATAAAACAAACTCTTTAAAAAAAATTTTTTTTAAATAGGGCTTGAAAGGTGTCTCAGAAGTTAAGAGCACTGGTTGCTCTTCCAAAGAACTGGGCTTGATTCCCAGCGCCCATGGCATGGCTCACAACTGTCTTGTAACTGGGGGATTCAATGCCCTTGTCTGACCTTGGTAGGTACCAGGCATATACATGGTACACAGATATATTTTTAAGCAATATATTTAAAAATGATTCCTATTACTAGCATAAGTTATTTTTTAAGACTTTGGCTAAAAGTAAATTAGATATGGAAGACAACCCAATTAGCATTCTTTAAACATTTTATAAGTCTGTCATTAAATGAATATTATAATAAAATAAAAATTTAATGTATTTGTTTTACTATCTGTTTGAGATATATGGCTAATTCTGAATGTAGCCCTTTGCTTTCTTGTATATACACATATTTACATTTCAATATAACATGGAACACAGAAATGACTATAGTTCAATCAGGTTGACCTAATTAAGTCCCCATTGTTTCTGTATAAAATTACAAAAATCAATGAAAAAAATAACTGAAAGCACCCTGCCTCCCCCAAACAGGACTGAAACTCAGCAAGGACATGAGAAGTCACCGTTGTAGAAGATGCTCTTCTCCATGGGCTCCATGAATTCCATCCCAAGGATTCTTTCAAGAAGCAACTTATCTTTTATAAAGTAATCCATTTCCTTATGAACCTAGTTTGAGAAGATAGTGATATAAAAAACTGTAATGAAATAAATGTTTTCTAATTAATGAAAAGTTAGAAGTAGAAAAACTGAGGAATAATATACAAAGAAAAACTTGTGTAAAATGAATCACTATCCTAGAATTTAAATTAATTAGTATTAATTTTTAAATATTAAAAATTATTTTAGAAATGTTTTAAATTCTAAATTCTTAAATTTAAGATTGAAAATCCTTAGGATTTTAACTTAATTTAAAATTAAGATCTTAAATCTTTAAAATGTTAAATTTAAGGCTAGATATACTGAAAACTGATTTATAAAATGCTTTTTAAGAATGCAACCATAGTGTAAAGATTTCAAATGAGAAACAACATTTTGGTGACAAAATCGAGTATAATATAAAATTCTACTATAGAATTTTATGGGACATATATAAGGGAGTCATCATTTGCTAATGGGCACATTAAAATCACATTTTTCTTTTAGATAATCTAACTTTATCTCTAAATTGTAAGTTGCTTGTGGCTATTTATTCCTAAGTACTAAATGTGACAGCAAACAGAAGCATGCAGTTCTCTGACATGGTGGACTAAAACTGTAACTGAATTCCCATTTAACTTTTCAAGATCAGCAGACCACCCTGGCTTCCATACAGACATCTGAATACATACGTGGTCAATGAAAGAGCCAAGGAACTTATTCATTGCGTGGTATGCCTTTATGCTTTGTTCAAAAGTACTCCCTGATGAACTCAGCAGTCTTGCTGGGCCATTTCTCTAATGTACAAAAGAGAAATGTATAAACATAACACACCTTATGCTTTGGAATTTAAATGACTTTAAGTATGGCAAAATTCATGTGAGCAATGCTTTATACAAACCCTTGTTAATGTCTCATGGATCCTGTCGTAGTGTTGTCTCATCTGACTAGAAACTGCAATCTGAAATGTCTGCCCATCCGTGTTGGGCACCAAACCTCTTTGGCTGCACAAATTTTCCTGAAAAAAAAATTTTTTTTTTAAATTTAAAGTAAGATAGAAATTAAGAAAAAAAAGAAAGCATACCATTTTCCTTCAGTTTGTACTACATGTTACAAGATTTTTTTAACCTATTGAAATCTTGCTGATATTGTACTTGAAACAAGACTAGTATTACTCAAGGCTCGCCACTGCCAGATGTGACCTCATTCCAGCTTTTGTGCAGTCTCCATGTCACCTCCTTCACTCTGCTCTACTTAAACCACCAAGTGTATTGTGTATTTGGTATTCTTGCCATTCTTTAATGTTTGTAAGAAAAGGCTGAACAGTGAAAGCTATAGACAGGTCACCTTCTCACAAGATTACACACTGACAAACACAAACTCACATTTTTGCACTAGCTCACTGTCTAGCCAGTTTCTACCGATGGCTCATGGTCCTATCAGATTCTGGCTCCATGACACCTGTTCACCTACGTCAGAACTTACTATTCTCTTTCATCTGGTCCCATTACAGCGTTTGTCTCCACAACTTAAAGGAAGATATATACAATGAGCTTCTCTATTTTAAATAAAAATTTAAATTAACAAGGTACAGGCAATTGTGGAGAATGAAGAATATATAAACTATGAAGAGGAACTAAGAAAAGAAGATTAGCTATAAATTTCAACAGCTGGACTAAATATATTTAAAGCACTTCATTTCTAGTTCTTTTCTAAGTCAAATACAGATGATGACAACAACAACAAAAAAACTGGAATCACACTTTTCTTTGTTAAACATTATATCCTGAGCAATTTTCCATGTCACTACTAGTCTATAAACCATTTGGGGGGTGTAGAAAGGGTGACTTTTTATTTATATATAAAAAGTGGCATCATAAAAGTGGTACATAGGTATGATCTGACACCTCTGCTCAGCCAGATTTGATGACCCCCGGTCTTCATAGCGTCCATCTGGCTGGTAAACCAATAATGATGGGGATCTTTTGGGCCTTGAGCTCCTTCACTGTGATGAGCAAAGGGTCGTCTTCTGCTCAAGGTCCACCGTCCTGGGCACATATGGAAAACTGGAGTACTCAGGGCCCAGCACCCACTGGGGC
The DNA here is from genome assembly GCF_011762505.2 of Arvicanthis niloticus. Lineage (NCBI taxonomy): Eukaryota > Metazoa > Chordata > Mammalia > Rodentia > Muridae > Arvicanthis > Arvicanthis niloticus. The sequence continues at coordinate 19,535,125 of NC_133433.1, read as the reverse complement.
ACACATGGAAAACTGGGGTGCTCGGGGCCCAGCACCCACTGGGGCACACATGGAAAACTGGGGTGCTCGGGGCCCAGCACCCACTGGGGCACACATGGAAAACTGGGGTGCTCGGGGCCCAGCACCCACTGGGGCACACATGGAAAACTGGGGTGCTCGGGGCCCAGCACGCACTGGGGCACACATGGAAAACTGGGGTGCTCGGGGCCCAGCAACCACTGGGGCACACATGGAAAACTGGGGTACTCGGGCCCAGCACCCACTGGGGCACACATGGAAACCTGGGGTACTCGGGGCCCAGCACCCACTGGGGCACACATGGAAACCTGGGGTGCTCGGGCCCAGCACCCACTGGCTTGCTAGTGCTTGCTCATGTGTGGGGAAGTGACTCTTGTTGACCTTCAGTTGTTCCCTAGCCTTCCTAGGCATTTTCAAAGACATTTACGCCTTCATCATCCTCCTCTTCAAAGTCATTGCCCCTGAAATTGTCCTCATTGTCTGACATGAGGACAACGGACTCCCATCTTTAATATAAAATATTTAAGCACTAACTTTAGAGATTTTATTGTAAAGATAAACCAACTTACATAATAACCTCAAACTTTTGCATGTTTTCTTGTTGTCTAAAAATCTAGACTCTATGTAGCTATTGTATTTTGAATTTTCCTCAAGTTAAAATCCACCTAACCAGTCAGACTATAGAGTCCCAAGAAGCTCCAGGTGTATACTACTCAAAATGTTCTCCATTTGTAAAAGTTTTCCTGATAACACTTGTTTTATGGGAGCCCATTTTATTAACTTTTATTAGCTTCAAAAAAGTGTGGTAAGTTGAAGAGGGAAAGCCATGGTTTTGGATATCAATATTGCTGACCTATTAGTTATATGCACTTTACCCTAATTTGCTATCATTTATTTATGACTAATATACATGTCTTATGTTACTAAAGTAAACTAAATTACTACTCACTTCCTAAGCCTTTCTATGAGTAATGCTTTTAATGGCATTCCTCGGTTGGACATCTTTTTTCTCAGGGGCTTATGGTTTAAGTTATTACAGGTAACCTTCCAACCCAGGGTCACTTCTAAGAGATAAGCAAGAGTCTAGCTCCTAACTTCTCCACCTCACAGATATGGCTCACTGACCCCTCAGGATTTCTTCCTACCAGTCCTTGTTCTTTTGGGGGAGTGTAGAGTAGAAAAAACAGAATCAGCCTTCACTCAGGTTTCAGCATTACCAACATTTAACCAATCTTTGTTCCATTTATCTCCCCAGGTTTCTTTTTATTTAGTGTATTTTACAGCAGACTTCAGATCCTATCATTTTGCTTGTGAATCTCTAATAAGGACTTAATAAAATAACTACCACTGTCATTTTTATAACTTACAAAATTATCACTTTAAAATAAGTTAACAGCAAATCCACTAAGCCAGATTTTATTCAAAGTCCATATCTCAAGCTTCATTGCTTTGTTTCCTAAGCGTCCCTCATGCACGGCATCTGCTCTCCCCCCTGCCCCGCATCAGCCTTCCTCTCCTTTTATGCTGTTGGCTTGTTAAAGACAGTCATTTGCTCGATGGCGCTTTGCACACTGGATGTGCTAAGAACTTCCATCAGTTCTGTCTAAGCTGCTCCTCTAGTCTTTTGTTACTTCCTATAAAACTGTGGTTAGATCTAAAGATTTGATTACACTCAGACTCAATTCTCATATCATAGCAGGAAGTGTACAGTGTCAGCTTGCTTCATTTTTAACTTACTAAAAGGAGTCCCTCACTGCGTCCTGATCATGCCAGCATGACCCTTTGTTAGAGTTCCCCATTGACAAGCACTGTTTTAAGATCCAGATGACTGCAGCCTGTTCTCACCCATTCATTAGTCACAGTGGAATGATGAGTTCCTAAGCTTCTCTGTTGCATTGATTACTCTGAAATGCAGTTTACATGGAAACTGCAGACAAACCAGGCTCTACTCATGCTCAGGTCATGACTTGGTTACCCTGCAACTTGCAAACGTCATTTGTCAAGATTACGTTTTCAACTTAAAGAAGATGGAGAATACGTTCTTACTGCCTCTCGCTTAAGGTTCATATTCATTTCTTCCATGTTAGTGTCTGCATGGCCATGGACTGACCTCCCATGAATGTAATATCCAAAACATCTGTGGGACAGCAGGAACACTGACACCTGCAGAAAGAGAAGACAAGTGAAGTGGAAACCGAAATAGCAAGGAAAATAATGTATTGTTCTGTATAAAGTTGATGGGAAGAAGCCTGGAGCTGTTTTCTAAGAATGCATGAAAAAAACCTCAGGGGCTGTAGGACGAATGAATCATTAATTCTTCCTAATTAAGAACTGCAGATAAAGAACAAAAACGGTGCGGCAGTAGTACTAACTTGTAGAACAGAATATCCATTCTTCAAAATTCGATTAGATCCAATCATCGCAAACTAACTAAGTAAACTGCTCTAGAACCGCTTGGTGAAATGGATGGGTACATGTTAATGCCTCTCTACACATACTTGTAGACACAAAGTTGAAAAGTAAGAGTTGCAAGATGATATCAGAAAGTACTCACATTACTCATGGAGCACAGATCAACGAACTGCCGGATTTTGTCTTCTATGAATCTCTCATAAAAGGCAGCAAAGAAAACAACCTGAAACAGTAAGTCACAGTCACGTGTGCTGCCTCCCTTGGGATGTCCGCCTTCCTTAATAACCACAGTGCAGTATTTTAAGAAAACAGAAGTTCCAGCCATGAACACAGTGGCCTCTAAAGGATCCTTGGGATAAAATCCCATTTGTCTGCTCTGAGTCTATCCTCAAAGGAAGCAAGAATCAGAATTATGTCAAGAGTTCTCGAGTGACCATTTTGAAAAGAACCATATTTAGAGCCCTCCCCACCATTCTCCTATCCCAACCTCTACTCTCCTTTGTTACCTATCTCACATTCCTGTCAAATATCTTCACCGCACTTGTCACACTCTAGGTAGCTCTTGTTAGTGTTAGGGCTTTCACTAACAACAGTGTCTATTAGAGGAAACAGGCTTACACCTAAGGATGGGTTAAAGACTCCATAGCAGCTCATTTGTAGTATGTCTTTAAATTAAACAACAACAACAACAACACACACACACTTTTAGAGAACATAAAATACTGACAGTCAAGATTTAAAATGTAAAAGCAGTGAACACTAAAGCCTGACTGTTAGACCATTTGTGAAGAGGTTAGACCCACTTGTGAAGAGGTTAGATATTAGGTGTAGTCTTAAAAACACTACCCCGCTTTCGCCTGGGACCTTGGCAGCGTACCAGGCCCTCCTGGCTCCCTTTTGTTCCACCCAACTAAGCTCTGGGATAGCCGTTGCCAGCCCTGACCAAGCTTCTCTTTACACCCACCTTTGCTCTGGGAGGGGTCGAGTTACCAGCCCATTCTGGAGACCCATGAATTCTTGGATTAAAGACACACACACACACATACACACACACACACACACACACACACAGAGAGAGAGAGAGAGAGAGAGAGAGAGAGAGAGAGAGAGAGAGAGAGAGAGAGTCAATTCTGTTACCTTTTAACTTGCCTGCTAAGCACAATTGCTGGGAGTAGATACCTCCCCCCTGGAAATGTGTGCCCTTACCAATTTATTATCTCCGTCCCTCTTTCCGCCCTAAACTTAGTGGCTTGTTCCAAGTAGCCCCTGCCAAACATCTTTGGCCACCCGCCCATAGCGCGGAGGCCACAGGCCCTAGCTCTCCCCAAGGAGAGATTGCAGCATTCTCTTTCCTCTGAAGCATGGCAGAAAAGCCCTTCTCTACTTCCCTGCGGCTCCTTTTCCTCTTGGGACCCAGAAGTCCCACCTGTACTTTCTTCCCAATTGGCTCCCAGCCTTCTTTATTGACAAATCAAGAACCACTTAGGGAACTAGACCTTAGTATCAGTTAGACCTGCTTGGGAACAGGCAAAGGAACTCACAGCTATATTTGAGGGATGACCTTAGAACAAACAGAAAGGCTTTATCATTGGTCTGAAGGCAAAGCACAGAATGTCAGCTACTGTCCTAACCACCTTCCCCATTTCTTCTTAACCACAGGCCTGTCCTTTGGTCAGGACACACAGGTGCCCAGTTGAAGGGCATCAGTACAGTTAGGTGTGGCCACAGGACTGAGTTCTAGCCAAGAAGATATTGAACTTCACAAAAGCTCTTGGTGTTTTGTTTTTTGAGTTTTTTTTTGGTATATTTGAAATTTTTTACTTGTTTTTTAGGTGTGTGTGCGTCTGCTGGTGAGTGTGTGTGTGTGCTTGTGTATGCAGCTGTCTACAGAGGTCAGAGAGGCCATTGATCCTCTAGAGCTACAGTTAGAGTGGGTTTCCAGGAACATAATTTGAGTGCTTCGAACCAAATTCTGGTTCTCTGCAGAAGTACCAAGGTGATTCTAGCTACCTTAATTCACCAACTTGATATGACTCAGAGTCACCTGAGTAGGGAGGTTAATTTGGGGACTACCCAGGTCAGATTGGCCTGTAGCCATGTCTGCTGGGGACTGTCCTGATTATTAACTGATATAGGAGAGCCCAGTTACCTCTGGGCAGCACTGTTCTCTGGGTAGGTGGTCCTGTGCTGTATGAGAAACCAAGTCAGGCAAGGGCTCATGGGCGGGCCAGCAAGCAGCCCTGCTCCACACGAAGGCTTCAAGTTCCTGCTGGATTTTCTGCCCTCACATCCCTCTGTGATCACCTGTGACCCGGAAGGATAAGGCCAAAGAATCTTTTGTCCCCTAAGTTGTTTTTGTAATTGGCGTATGTCACAGCCACAGAGTCGAAGTAGAACATGCTCTTAACCGCTGAGTCATTTCTCCTGCCCCACGACTTAAAAAGGGAGAGGAAAAACTAGACTCCCAATTAATTTCCTCCTATAAATCCTCCAGCTGTTATGGCCTAGGGGATGGACCCAGGGCTGGAGGTTCCATGTGGCAGAAAGCAGGCTCCTGGGTCCGGATGACAACGAAAGCTGATACTATATTCTGGCTTCTGCTCTTCTTTTTCACAAGAAGGTGGAAGGGGAAGAAAATATTTACTTTCTTATTACATTTAATGAAATGGGAAACACTTCGTATGGCATTCCATGAACTTCCCTCCAACGATGCTACTTTACACAGTGGACTGTGCACAGTACTACCAAACATCAAACCACACTCACCAAAGGGTCTCATTTCAAATTCTATCACATGTGTGTCCTCTCTCCTGGTATTAAATTCACTAGCTCTCACTAGCTCCAGCTCTGTAGCTTCGGGTTTGAACAGTGTCACCAATACTCAAAAAATGTACATTTCAAAAGTCAGTTCTTAGGATTGGGAGTGGGGGAGGAAGTCCACCCTCAGGTTGTGGAATGCCACACAAATCCAATTTAAAGGAAAATGTTAATTTAAACAAACAGGTAAAGAAAATGCCATATAAAAAATATAAACAACAAAAGAAAATACAGTGCACATCCGCCCTGGATCTGAGTCTCCAAAAAAAGTCCCTTCAGAGTCCACAACTGATAAGAAGTGAACTCTGACACCAAACTGCCTGGGTTCAAATTCCAGTGTTGCCATCTCCAGGTGTGTGACCTTTAGCAACTGGTTACGCTCCAGAGCCTCAAGTCTGGCTTGTAACAAGACGATGCTGACTTAACCTGTCTGTGGAGGCTGAGGTACAGACAAAGTAGTTAGTGTTTACAGAGCAGCTATTGATTCTCACAGTGCCTGGGTCATGATACAACACAGAGCGCTTTATTACTGCCTTTGCCACCTTCTTTCTGCTGTAGGACTTAGCATCTGAGAGATGTAGGTACATAAGCAGGGTTCTAAACCAGCAACGGCATTTACCTGTATTATTCCAATCACCAGCCAGATAGCGGTAGCCACTGCATATCTCAAAATTCGGCTGTAAGGAGCTGTGTAGTCTGACGGGTTTCTAGAAAGGCTGGAGGATGGATCCATTAATGCTAAGTTTTTGAATCCCACAACCTGAGAGTAAAGGAAAAATGAGATTTTAAACAGACACAGGAAAAGTTTCTACACTGAAAATGAAATACTTTTCCTACCTGCCTTGAAAAACAAGCTTGCAAGCAGTAACTTGACACAAATCAAACCTAAATCTACCAAAAAATTAAACGAACAACTAACAATTCATGAGTATTTAACACATACCAGGCACTATGCTAAATACTTTCTGTATTTCAAAAACAGTACATTCCAAACGTCTTCCAAGGAATGTACCTTCTTGGATGAAATGAAGCTGTAGTTAAAGAACTTTGATGGGCACATAAAACTGACTGCCATGTCTCTTCCCCATGTAAAATAAAACAAAGAGTTTGAAAATTGTTACAGTAGGTAATTTTATTTACTCTAGTGTTTTGCAAAGTTAACTGCAGAATCATGTAGCACCTTTTCAAGTTCACCAAGTATTCAAATTCTATTATTTATTTATTTAGCATTTGAAGCTGGGTCTCCTTAACGTAGGCTGAGGTGGAACTTGCTGCCTTTGTTTTTAGTGTCCTACTGGAGACACTGGGAGACACTGACATATAAGTGGACACACTGTTGTTGCTGACTACTGAAGAAGAGATGTGCTTCTGTTAACAATCTCTATCATGAAAAGTGGCCTATAATTAGCAACCGTGACATCTTGCAAGCTTGTGTCATCTCACAATATTACATGTCATGGTTGGAAAGTCATCCCAAAAAGCATGTGTTGGAAGCTGAATCCTCAATGTAACAGTGTTAAAATGAGAGGCCTACAGGAGAGGGTTAAAGACAGAAGGACTCCACCCTCAGGAGTGGAACAATAGGCCTAGTAAAAGAGGCTTGGGTCAGCAAGGTGGATGACCTTGAATTCTTGATTCTCTTCTGCTTCTACCTTTGGAGACTTGGGGTAACAGTACTGTACTACCACACCTGATTTCATCAAACAGTATTAAAATAAAACAAGACACTGCTTACCAAAAAGATATGTAAGGCAAAAGAAATGCTGAGAAGCTTGATTCAGCCACCTAAAATATATATGTACACTGACAAATCATGCTGTCTACTATAAACACATATTCTGTGTGAAGGGATATGCTGGAGAGTAAACCTGGGTCTCTTGGATGCTGAGTAACTGCTTTATTATTGAGCTATCTACTCCTGCACAGAATGACACACTTTCTATAACTATTTTAAATATAAATATTTTAAATTGTCCAGACTAGCCTTGAACTTATTCTCAAGGCCAGGTAGACCTTGAACTTGTGACCCTCTCACTTCAAATAACCAAGTAGAAAATGTACAATAATGTAGAAGTAGTCCTGAGGCAGGGATGAGAATATGGATCATATACAAAGGAAGTTTTTGAAAATATATAGAGGAGATCACCTGAAAGCTACTAAAACTAATCTGTAATGATAAGCACACAGGTATTTTATACAAGTTCACTAGGAATTCTGCCACGGATCACTGGTACTCTGGCTTTAGAAGATACAAGGTAGAGTGGTGGTACCCAGGGCTGCAGGGAGGGGAAATGGGGACTGTGAACCGTTGCACAGGAACAAAGATCTTGTGGTTATAAGACATAGCTCTGGAGACAGATGTGGTGAGAATTTCTAACAATGTGGATGTACTACAGCACTGAGATTCACATTTAAAAGAGGTTCTAATGGGGACCCTTCTAAGGGCCCATCACGGTGTATTTAAGTTTTGCTTTTGTTTGTTTTTTAGGAAGCACAAAGGGGGAATGTAAAAGCATTTCCTTATAGTGTTTGCCAACAATACTTCACCAGAGAAAACTGCTGCGCCGTCTGAGAAATCACTTGAGATGATCACACTCAGGCTGTGCTAATAAGCTGTACCAAGTGATTACAGTGCTTACCTCCAAGAAGAAGAGCGTGGTGAGAACTTGAAAGAGTGGATTAATTTTTCTCACAGTCTGAATCTCATTCCATTCATTTGCCACAAAATATGTTCTCCATATGCTCACAGGAACAGTGGCACTCCGCACACCGCCCTCACCTGGGAAGGGAGATGCAGTGAGTAAAAGCCTTGTTTCCTTTGCTGCGGGCAGCAAGAGAATTACGGCACAAACACTGATTTCAGTTACCTTCAACAGCTTTAAGAACTTTTCCTTTCGGCCGTTCCCAATCAATAAAGAATATATCTATGGTAATCTGGGATATGAGTTTATGCAAAAATTGCAGAGCCTAAAAATAACATACAACAAAACCCTTGAAAAGAATCGTCACTTGAGAGTAACCATAAGCTACATACTCTTTACAGAGCACATCAAATACCAAGTGTATCGAACTGCCACATGCCTATTAGTTCACTTTCTTTTTTCCCTTAAAGTAGAACATGAAGAAGAGGAGACATCCTCCTTCACCCTCTCCTATAGGACCCTTGTATCAACGACTCTCTTCTTCTAGGCTCTGCACATTATCTGACTTCTTTATACAAATGGTAAGTTGCAAAGCCCTGTGGAAGCAGTAGATACCCCTGCTGTCTTTTCTGTCTCTGGAACTGAGATAAAAAGTACCGTGTTGTTGAAACATATTTCTCTTAGTTACAGGAACAGTCCATCTAAACTGAGGTCTCATCCTGGGGGCACTGGTGATCAAGGGATAAAAATCCAAGTACAGGAGGTAAACTCTCTTGAAGAGTCTCTTTCTCAATGGGTAAAGCAGACACTTCACTTCCAAAAGCCAATGGGATTTGGCCTACCAAACAGGGATGTGAGGAGCCGTCAGCTACGTGGGTGAAGACAAGCTTGACGGGTGGTTGCCACAGAAAGATGAGGAGAAAAGGTTAATACTAACTTGTACAATTCCAACACATCACCAGACTTAGCTTTTAATCCTCATTAACAGAGACAAAATCCAGTATGGAAGGTATTTCGTCCTATTGTGCTTTTAAAGAAAAAAATTAAACATTGAAATATCATTTTGTCAAATTAGCTGTAAACCATGATTGCCAATGCAAATTTATAGCTCCTTTGAAGACATGATTTAAGGTATAACTTTAAATGGGCACATTTATAAATAAAGGCACATTTCCTTTCTAAAATAAAATAACTCATGTTTTCTTTCAAAACCCCCAAACAATTTTAAATGAATTTGAAAGACTGGATTTTTAGCAGGCTTTTGAAATTGGGTAACCTGTCCTTTGAAACATACCTTCATAGCAAAGGCACACCCCACATAAGTAACGAAACGTTCCTCCTGAACTGGCATTGGCAGCAAAACAGAGACAGACTTCTGTGCCTATAGTAATAATCACACAAGGCTTTACTACACAGTTTATAAACCAAAGGAAGCACACACACAGCAACTAGCATTGTCCGCCATAAACAGGACCCCACAGGGAGGGGGGATTAGCAGCTACTTTAATGAGCTGGAACAGAATTAGGTCTCTTATAAAAACTGCTTACTACTTATTCAGATATTAACATCGGTGTTGAATTCAGAAACTCACTCACTTTGAAGAAAATAAGCCAGTAAAGACCTGTTCCCACTGTGATGATAAAGAACACATTGGCCAGGTCACCAGCATAATGCAGCAGGAACTTCATAACTGTCTGCAATGTAGAAAGAATTATAATGGTTAAACGTTTCATTTGTTACCTGCTCATTACATTTATTTCTACTAAACAACTGAGCAAAAAATATAAGCTCTATTTCACTTTCATATATATATATATATATATATATATATATATATATATATATATAACATATATATATATATATATATATATATATATATAACATATATATATATAATAGGAATAATAAAAGCACTGCTTTTATTTTAAGAACTTAAAAGTATAAAAATACTTTTCTTTCTCACTATGTGTGTATGTATTTGTGCATGTGCGGGCTTACATGTGTGATTGCATGATCTGGGTGCCTAAGTGTTACGTACCATGGAATGTATTTATTTAGAGGTCAGAGGACAACTTTATGGAGTCTGTTCTTTCCTACCTTTATGCATGTTCCTGGAGTAGAACCTGCTGAGGGCCATGCAGGAGGAATGAAAAATGGCTTTAGAATTCATGGAATGCAGCCTCCCAGGTTACCACAGCCACATGGGTGAGCTTCGGTGTGGCACAGCCCCAAGGGCCATGTGTGTTGAGGACTCCGTGCTGCTGTTATGGAGTTCTGCTCTGCTTGCTGCCCTCACAGCCGTGTGTGTGTGTGTGTGTGTGTGTGTGTGTGTGGTTATACAATGTTCTATTCAATAAATTTAGTAACGCATCTCATATATTTCCTCCCTGCTTAAAATTAAGGCCATTTACTAATTAACCCTTAAAATGACAACCTAAGTATAAGTTATAAAATGACCATAACCAGACACCCAAGCCCAAGTAGTCAGGATGACAACTCTTCACACCTTTCTGCTGAATTGAGGTAACAAATGTATTTTTAAGGGGTAAGTCAGGGTACAAAAATTAGAAAAATTGATTAGAATTAAGAAAGCTAGCATTAGCATCTGTTATCCAGTATCTGTACGCTGAGAAGACTCAGGGTTTGACTGAAGATTCAGGATCTGTCCGAAAGGCTGTTCTTTGGGAACAATTTAAAGTTCAGAAAGGCACACTCTTATTAGTTAAGGGACCTTTTGTTGGTCAGGGAACAAGAACAATGGCATCACTGGCTGATGAGACTGATATGATTTATTAAGATTTGCTGAAGAATGCATTCTGAGGATTTAAATTAATATGACTGATTTTTATATAAAAGTTTGTCTGTGTTACCATCACATTGCCCATTACCTGACACTCCACAGCAGACCCTCGGTGATCACTGTGTGATGAACAGTTTAAAGTTGGCCTGTGTGAAAGGCCTGCTTTGACTATCCCTACAGGAGCACAGCCCTCTTGCTCCAACTCCTTATCATGCTGTCCTTGGAGACAGGAGGATGGTCTGGCTACACAAGGTAACACAGGACCTTTCTCATCTCATGCTCTTTTTTTTGGGGGGGGGGGGGTGTTTCGAGACAGGGTTTCTCTGTGTAGCCCTGGCTGTCCTGGAACTCACTCTGTAGACCAGGCTGGCCTCCAACTCAGAACTCCGCCTGCCTCTGCCTCCCGAGTGCTGGGATTAAAGGCGTGCGCCACCACCGCCTGGCTCTCACGCTCTTGATATGGAAGATGAAAACGATAGCTGCTGTTGAGTTACTCAAAAGTTAAGCAGAAAATCTAAGCTCTACTTCCCTGTTGTCATATGTAAAACGGGAATAATAACAATGCCCAGCTAGATGAAGGTATGAGAAGATTAATTAAACTATACATAGAAAACTTAAAAATGTGCCTGGTGCACAGTAAACATTCAATAAATGTTAGGCAAAAAAATTTCAAACATTAAATGAGAAGTAAACTATAAATTTAATGGAGTAAAAGGTGGAAGAATATCTTTCAGTGTTGAGAAGGGCAAGTCTTCTAAACAAAATAAACATAATATATATAACACAAAATTCATATGACAGTGTGGAAGTTAAATACTCGATGCTAATTATATATTGACTGTCAAAGGCATGGATAAGATAACAGTTAGCTCATAAATTTGCATAAAATATTTCAATATGAAAACAAAAAGGAGATTAATATTTTCAAAAGACAAGCTCCTTCATATGAATAAGAAAAAGAAGAAACTTAACAGAAAAACAAACAAGAGATTTAAATAGTTCACAAGAAAGGAGCCCAAATATTTACAAAGTGTATAAAAGGCTGGAGAGATGGCTGAGCAGTAAGAACACTTTCTGCTCTTCCAGATGTCTGATTCCCAGCACCCATCTCTCGCAACCATCTCTAACTTCTGTTCCAGGGGATCTGGTGTCCTTGCCCTCTTCTGGGACTAGACACACATGCAATGCACAGGTATACATGCAGGCAAAATGCCATGCACACAAAATAAGAAATCTGAAGTATATGAAAAATAAATCAAAGAAAATAAAATCAATATATGCCATTGTATTGAGCAAAACAGAAAGGTTGAGACATACCAAGCATTGGCAAAGACAAGAAAAAGAACGGTGGTGGGAATGGGGATGAACTATGGAATCCTGGGAAGGAAGAGAGCTTGCATATGTTTTATGGCCTCAAAATAATTTTCTTAATTTAAACTCCAGAAAAATCAGAGGCAACTTTCTTCTTCATCTTCTAGCTGTATCTTATGAGAAAGATCTAGAATAGTCAAAAGATTAAAAAATTTCATCTAAAAACAAAAGTGTACCTGTAAATCAATCATGGGGCTCCCGATACGCCTCTTCCATCCTGCTGTCTTCAAAAGAGATGATAACACAGCCAGCCCACCCAGCACACCCAAAGCAATCTAAAACAGAAAAAACAAACCAGAGAAAAAAGAAAACATTTAGAACTTACTTACTTCCTCCCACTCATTGGTACTGAAAACCTCTGTAAACAGAGTGTACTCAAACACTAAGTACGCTTAGAGGAGTGCTTGAAATGACATGGGGGCTCAACTAGATTCCAATGGCTAAGTCTGGGAGAAACTGAGCAAGGAAAATGAATAACAATGGAATATAAAATCACCCACATTGAATATCCATGAGATCATATTGACCTAAAAAATTGAATAAATAATTTGTGAGGGCAAGGGGAAAGCTCTGCTTTCTAATAAAGTTCCAATTTATAAATTCAGAAGAAATGAAGGAAATCCATCAGGCAATCACCACAGCGATGCTTTCTGCAGACAGGCATCACCAGTGGGCACCAGAATTAGAGATGCAGCAGCTGTGGAGAGGGCTCAGTCAGCAAGTGCTTGCCGCAGTTGGGTCCCAGAACCCATGCAATACCCACATAAAAAACAGAGTGTCATGTGACTGCAATCTTAATGCTGCAACGGGAGAGACTGAGGATCCCTGCAGCTTGTGGTCGGCTAGACATGCCAAATCTGTGAGCTCAAGGTTCAGTGAATGACTCCTCTTGAAAAAGGCGTAGATCTACAGATTCACACACACACAGAGACACAGGCACACACAGATACACACACACAGATATACACACACACACACAGATACACACACACACACACACAGAGAAACACACACAGAGACATACACACACACACACACACACACACACACACAGAGACACATACAGATACACACACACAGAGACATACACACACACACACACACACACACACACACAGAGACACACATACAGATACACACA